>NC_052151.1:153367824-153684204 GCF_902713615.1 Scyliorhinus canicula
CGACCCTGACCTCGATTTCTGGCTGAGGCGCAATTCCTCTCCGCCCGATTGGGTTTCCCGATTCCGGTGTCGGCTGACAGAGAATCCTGCCCAATATTTGTGGAGCAGCATTTGTGGCCTCCACTCATCCATTTGCAGTAAAGGTATGCAGTGTTTGGCACACAGCATCAATTCTAAAATGGGTCAGACCATATGAGAGGGCACATAGGTTCTTGGATGTACATGGCTAGAGTAGCCTCCAAAAAGAGAAGGATAGCCTGTGCCCGTAGGAGGGAGGGGGGAAGGTGAGGGAAGTGAAGAAATCCACTTTGCCTTCCCCTCCATCTCTCCTGTAGTATCTGCTGCCACTCTGACTATCCTCATGTCCCATTGCTGCTCCGGAAGGTCCATGACCAAGCCCTCTCTTCCTCCTCATGGCTCTTAGCAAAGCAGGCGAATCTTCAGAATCTCCAGAATAAATGTTGATTCTGTGTTGGTGAAGTATTGACAAAGTGTCTCAGGAAGTCTTCTGATTTTCTTCAAAAGTCCTCATCAATCCTCCAACAGCAAATGACCAGTAATACACCTGCAAGTAGTGTTCAAAATCCTCAGCAAAACCTGCTCACTCCCAATCAGCTCATGTTACTGTTCGGAGAGGGGGATTGGCTAAACGCTATCCACCAAAATGCTAAACAGGCTCCTTAATGAGTTCTAACTGGCAACTTAATTGGCAATCAGCACCTTAACTATTATCAGGTAGCTGTTCCTAGCGTAACATTCAACTCCTTTACCAAAATGACACGTTTCATAAAATGAGGGCTAAACTGGTGTTTCAATGTAAGACCCCACCCTGGCCATCCCAATAATACCAAGGAAAATTCTCCACTTAGAGTGTGATAGTTAATATAGTCCATAGAAAATAATGGTTCGTGGGCTCATTTGTTTGGAAGAAAGAGAATGTTTTTGATGGTGATAATCAAGCTGCGGTCGAACAATGGACGTGTCGGGTGGATGAATACTCTGGAGTTTTGCTTAATTGTCTTTCGTGAATATGGATTATTTATGTAGAGTTTTCCCTTAACCAGATGTGCAGCTGTGGTTGGAAGCAGGGGTGGAATTTAATGCCTCCATCCCAGTTCATAGAATTTACAGTGCAGAAGGAGGCCATTCGGCCCATCGGGTCTGCGCCGGCTCTTAGAAAGAGCACCCTACCCAAGCCCACACCTCCACCCTATCCCCATAACCCAGTAATTCCACCCAACACTAAGGGCAATTTTGGAAACTAAGGGCATGATCAATCCACCTAACCTGCATGTCTCTAGACTGTGGGAGGAACCCGGAGCGCCCGGAAACCCACGCAGACATGGGGAGAACAGTTGTGGGTTTGAGGTGAGGGACATTTAATTTGGCAGGATGGTGTGTGATGGGAATCACTTGCCTTTCTGCTTCCGTATAGTTAAGGCTCATGGATGGCTTTCCCGCCTGAACACTAGTTGCAGGCCTTAAGTGAGCAATGAAAGTCACTTAAGGACATTATTTTGCTGCTGTTGGAATTCAACCAGCTGTGGGCGGGATCTCATCAAGTGAGAAGTCCAAAAAGCAAAGCCGTATGAACTTTGCTCGTGGGTGAAGAGATCCCTTCTTCAAAGGTCCTCACTAACCGATCGAGGGACCTGGCATTAAGGAGCAGGAGCCCCCCGCAACACCCACCCCACACACACACACACATACACACTTTCTCCAAACACCTCCCCCACCACCCCAACCAGAAGCCCTGTTCTCTGCAGCCCCCACCCTGCCCTCAGGCACTTGCGTCATTGGTCCCTTGGCAATCCCAAGCCTCTGGTGGGTGTATTCCCGGCAGCTGCCACCGCCTCCAGTGGCACTGACGAGCAATGAAGAGATGGTGGCCTCTGATTGGCAGCCGCTGAGGTCCAGGCCTCTGAGGATGGTCCACTGCTGGGCATTTAGTACCCGATAAATACTTCATATGGAGGGGCTTCCACAGAGGAGAAAACATGGGACTCTTGCTGGCTGGACCCCCATCACTTGGATTAATTTCCACGCATGTTGGATGAACTTGGTCTGAATTTGCAGCATTCAATATGCTTGCAGCGAATCACTGTGCCGGATCTTCCATCCACTGAAGCTCACGCCGATATTTTAAACTCTTTTTGGAGGCACTTTGTCACTTCTGGCTGTTTTGCGATGCCAGTGTACACCAATCTCATCCCCATGATCTTTGTACGAAATGGGCTGGATGATGCAGATGGTTCTTTTGTCTTTTGGTCATGGTTTTTCATTTCTTGTTGCTTTTCATTCATTGGTTTTAGAAGCAAGATCCAATCCACCCTGTCAGTCAGGGGATGTTGCATTCAGATCTAAAGGTGGGTAAAAAAAAAGGGAAAATTAAATATTCCCCATAGTAACTACTTGACCAAACTAAATTCTATTCAATTCCTTTGAGATAAATGTAAACATGTGTCCAGTTGACTTGCTTCTTATTTTTTCCTGTTGTCCATTCCTTGTTCAATCTATTTCATTCTTCCACAAACCGAGGTAGAAAAAAAGACATGACCTAAAAGTGTTGAAACTCAATGCAAAGTGTCTGAGAGCACAGAAAGAACTCTGCTAGTGGGAACTAGAGATCAGAATTATTGGACTGTGAAGAAAGCATCTGAACAGATAGACTACAAAGACTCTCAAAAGTAAAGCAATGTGTTGGACGGCCATCTGTTTGTCTGTTTCTATGGGATCAGGCAGAACATAAATTACTTATGATAGCAACATTTGCAGCAAGCACATTGAGGAGAGAGAGAGTAATGGTCTTTCTTGAAATACAACAATGAATAAAAGTCACAAGAGGCCCTCTCTTGGCTGAGAGGATGCAGAGGAAAAGCCGATTAAGATGGTTAAGCCTCATTCATTAGGAGTGACGCTCAGGCATTTTGGATTGAACAATGTGACCTATTATCAGTGTTAAAAGAATAAATGCAGCTCCATTTTGAATAGGGATATAACCAGTCTTTTGATGGCGCTCCAAGCTTTCCCTCTGTGTTGACAGCCCTGTCATTGGTATGTGTATAACAGTCAGCAGTAAAGTAGAAAGGCCATTACACAGCTTTGTTTTGTTCCAGCAAAGCACAAGGTCTTGTCGGACACATCATAACAATTTACACTAAGGCTTGTCACCCGATTTAACACTTATTTGTGCAAATTTAATCTTAATCCCGGTTTGGATGAGACTATGCTGGCTAATGTTTACATTTACTTAATCGTATATGAATGCTAATGCACATTGCACACGTCTGCCTATGAAAATTATATTTAAAAAGGGTGCAAGGACATCTTGTGTTGTAGCAGTTGCTGATTTGGTCACAGTTTGAGGGGTGATTTGGACTTATGCAATTGCCACAAGCTGCTGAACTCCCAATGAGCACACTGACCAGTTCAGAGAGGTCCAACTGTCTTTTCTAACACGACAACAACTTGCCTTTAACAGAAGAGCCAAGGCGCTTACAGTTGGCAAGCATGCCAAGAGCATAAAGGAATGAAAATAACTGGGGAAGAAAAGTTTTTTCAACCCCGCAAAATGTGTTTTCTTTAGCCTATATTGTACTTTGCACAGTAGTCAGCAAGATACCTGGCTATGATAGCACTCAAGGCAGCCAATTTGGATTTTGCAGTTACTTATTATTCACTGAAGAAAAGATCAGTTGGGGATCTTCAGAAGAAAAAAAGTTAAGGCTAGAAGGGTTTGAGTTCCAACAAAATTCCCAACTTGAAACCTTTTTGAGCTGTGTGGTTTAAAACGAAAGAAATGGTAAACTGAGCAGAATGGCAACAAGTTTACAGGTCCTAACATGGTTGTAGATTGCAGAGATGACATTTGTAGCCAAAATATCAGTGTGGGAAGACAGGGAATGAGCCAAAATCACTTTGTCTGTTTTTGAGTCATGTGTCTCAGGCACAAAAGGCCAATATATATCTCATTCACTCCAACTTGTTTGGATTAGCTGCTGTACTTGCCCAGTTCCCAGCTTGTTGAAGGATTATTTTTGCCATTCTTTGCGACATTATTCTTAGCGTGTTGTGTTCCCTTTTTCATTATCGTGCTATTTCAATAAATGTCATAGCAATCTTCCACCCCAAAGAGATGACAAAGCCAATTTAGTGGTTTTTCCTCAGAACATGCCTCAATGGCAATTTTGTTTTGTATGTTTTCCAGACAGTTTGTCACTTATTCATGAATAAATTTGTTTATTTTTCTACATTTCTTTCTCAGTTTAAAAAAAACAGAAGCAAGGAAGATCAAGGCCAATCAAAACATGAGTTGGAATGCAGTTTCTCGCTTATGCCGCCATTTCTTGTTGTGCTCCGACAGAGACCCTCCCCGGTGAAGACTCAACACCGAAGCAATGGAGAAGACTTGAAGGCAGACCAGAGAACGGATTGAAGAGGCGAGCAAGCCCTACCTTCGCAAACGGGGGCCCTGAGATGACTGAGGCTCAGAGTATTGGACCCGCAGCTTGATCAGGTTCATCGGCATGGGTAGGTAGTATTAGAATCTTGGACAAGCTATAATTTGGGACAATTTGGGAGGATAACTGTTTTATTGCGTTTGTAAATAAACTTGGGTTAACTCATGAACCTGTGTTTGTCCTTTGTTCATCTCGCAAATAAGGTCACCTGGGTAAAACATTTTAGGAATAAACTGGACGAAGTGTCTGATAACGTACTAGATACCTAGCCTCCCATGGGTACTGAAATTCACATGCCACATTACTCATTTGTGTGAGAGGCAGGACGTCTTTTTAGCTTGACGGCACCATCCAGTTAGTGGTGAGCACCACTCGTGCTGCTACTGAAGAGTAGCAGTGTGAAACAGCTAGCCTCATCGTTTGCTCAAATCTTTTAGATACCTTCCAGGGTAATCTGAGGTCGATTAGGCCCTTTTCAGAGCTGAAAGTGGTGGCCTTAAGCCAGCTCATGAGTTTGGGTGATATACAGCACCAAATGATCCGATCCATTATTTTGAAGGATGGCTGTGATGCAGCCTGTTTCAGCATCAAGCTTGCACAGTGAGCAAATCGGGCCCCATTCAGGAGGTTGCCGTTAAGGTTGATCTTACAGTGTGTGGAACTGTAGGAATCCCAATGCGTGCCTTGATCAGTGAAAGTAAGCTTCGTCAGACAGTGGTAGAGAACCCCTGGCAGAATTTTATAAAACAAATTATATAATACTGACAAAGCACCAAGAAATACAGGGACAAGTGAGAGACCCATTTGCACACACAATGTGACTTTATTTTTAAAGAAGGCAAGCACTTGTAAATCACAAGTCAAAACTGGAGTAAATTAATGATATAGTCGAATAAATGTGAATCAACTAAAGTCAGACTAGCTTGTGATTATTAATTGTGTGTATATTTTAAGATGTAAATCTTTGCTAACTGCAACAAATATCTATGAATTTCTGGATTTAAAGAAAGCCTCATCACTCACTTATGCAGCAACATTTGTGTGGCTGGTTTCCCTCTTGACATTACCGTTCCTTTTCCTGTATATACTTTCCTAATCACTTCCACAATTTTTCTTTGATTCTCCTCTGAAGCTCCTACTCCTGAAGCATTCTCGTCTATATACTTAACAGAGGTTTATTTGTTTTGACATCTGTCCAAGTGTTTCAGTAGCTTCTTTTTAACTTCATAAATGTATGCTGATTTAGACATTTAAAAAGCTGCTCAGCGCAGCTGCCCCTTTGGCAGATATTTACCAAAATGGATTGTCCTAGAATTTGTTTTCCTTTTTGCAGGAGACACGTGTTGGTGACTAACCAAAACAAGCAAAGTCTCAACACAAAATAGTGAGCCCCTGGGTAGAGTTATAGAGTCCCCGGAATCTAATTTCATTTCATTTCCCGGACAAAGTCCTGTTTGAGTCTAACTGCATTTGGAAATGATTTTCAATATTGTTACTGCTCTGCCCTCATTACTAATTTGATTGTTTTTCATTCTTTACAACAGAGTTCAGCACGTCAAGAGAATTTAAAACAGGAATCTCATTTTCAAGGTTGAAAGGCAAAAGGATTCCATTGTAAGTTGGAGCTGCGATCGAGTCTGGGCTTAGTGTACATGTTGCTGAATTTCGGTGTGCTCTACATTTCCAAGTACGAATGATGCGAGAAGGAGAGAGGTTTTAAGTGTCATTCTTGGCTTCTACGTGGAAGAGACAAGGAACCAAAGTCTGGTCTGAATTTCAGAGGAATAGGGATGGGGTTACAGTGGGGGTAGATGTGGGTGGGGGATTGAAGTTGCCACCATTCCAACCCGGTATTGATTCAATAGCAGGAAAGAACTCCAATTTTGGTCTGAGGTATTTTAGTTATGTGATAAAATTATCCAAGATACAGGTAAGAAAGGCAGGTAAGTTACTACAGCTCGAGATCGATTCATTTTTCAAGACTTAACATGTAAAAACAAATCACAGTTTGGTTAATTATTGTCCATATATCTCTTATAAACTATTTGTCAGAATATGTTCACATATAAACATATGAATTGGGAGCAGGAATAGGCCTCTCGGGCCCTCTGAGTTGCAATTCCCCATGGCATTTATGTCAGGTCCCTCCACCACCATCCCCACACCACCCTCAAACCCACCACTACACCCAAACCACGCTCACACCCATTCCACCCTCACAACCCCTACACCCTCCCTCCCCAATACACCCCCCTTCCCAGCACCCCCATTCCCCCGTGGCCCCCGGTGCAATCATGCGTCTTGTCTTGTGTAGTGCAGGAGCTTCTGGTGATGGTGCGGGCTCTTCTGGTGTCCCCTGCCCCCAACCACAGCCACCCCACATGCCGGCCAGTGCCGAGAATGACACTGACACAGACGGGAGCCCTCAACCCGAATCCCAGGACATCCCGGAGCTCGTAAACGGGGATGACACTGATTTCCTGTCATAGTTGTCTCCAAAGCCCTCCACCATCCCAGAGACATTCACCTCAGTTGGGCTCTTTAATGAAGAGGCTCCTGGGACACCATCAGGTATCCACCACACAAATGCTCCGTTACAGCAGGTGGAGGTAGGAACTCCCGAGGAGACGGACGGTCAGAGGGCAGGATGACCCATGGACTAGGTGCCGTTCAGACAGCCTCATCAACCATGGAGATGAAGTCACACAGCCAGCAACTACATGAGGGGCTGTTGGCGAGCATCTAGCACCTGTAGGTGCAGTTGGACGAGTCCAACGTGTGCAGTAGCAGGAGGTGGTGCTGATCATGCGTGCCACCCAGGCCAACACAGCATGGGTGGCGTCTGCGGTGAAGGTCTTGAGGGCGAAGGGTTTGGCAATGGGTCAAGATGTCCAAGATCTGGGGCACTCTGTGCAGGCAGTGGCCGAGGCCCAGGACAGGGCTGCCCTCTCACAGGCAGCCATGTGCCAGAGCCACCTGGATATTACAGTGGCGCTCATGAGTGTGGCCCAGTCACAGCGGGCCATGGCTGAGAGCGTCGACGGCATTGCCCAGGCACTGGCCGACGTAGCAGACACAGAGGGAAGTGGCTCAGTACCAGAGGGAGATTTTGCAGTCACTGGCTGATGTGGCACAGACACAGAAGGTGGTGGCACAGATGCAGCGTGATGTGGTGCAGTCCCAGATGGAAATGCTGCACTCTCTGTGTTCCATAGTCGCGAGCATGGAGACCCTGGCCGAGACGGTGGCGGGCCTCCAGGAATGGCAGTGTCAGGTGGCAGGGGGGCCTTTGGGGCTAGCTTTGCTCACACCACAGTCCCATTGGGTAGCCCGGGTGCCAGCAGGCACCCTGAGGAAGGATGAGGTGATAGGTCCCATGCCAGTGACTCCTGCAGGAACACCGCAGCACTTTGGATTCCCCTCCTATCCCTGAGCAACAGCAGAGCCCATTCAGGCCCAGTCGCCTCAGAGGATGGTCGACATAATGACCCAGGTTGCAGGGTGCGAATCACAGCAGGCCGCCTCCAGTCATGATGTACTCTCTGGGGATTCACCTGGACGCAACGTTAGGGCCTGTAAGGCCAAAAAAGTAGACCAGTCAAATTGGCACAGCTGCAGGGCACAGTTTAGTGATAGGGGCTAGGGCACAAATTTGTATAAATGTTGTCACATGAAACACCTGTGCACAATATTACAACCTGCCTCAGTGCTCTGTCAGAAGGGTATGAAGGATAGGATAGCCAAGGCTGGCTGCAGAGGGGTGTGGTTTGGAGGCAGGAATGGGTGGACGTTTGGGATGGGCTTGACCCAGGGATCACAGTTCAGCCAGCGCTCACTGCTCCGGAGTCGCCCCCCACCGTCCCCACCTCCGCCATCCCTTACACTTGCTGCCTCAGACAGATGTCTAGAAAGCAACAGTTGTCATTTCATACCAAAACCACATCATAAGGTTTTAAACCTCCTAAGATCCTTTTATATGTGCGACTTCTATGTTGGTAGGCTGTAATTGACATCTTCCAGTCAGCCAGATGTCTGGATGTTTATTTTTATCTCCCTTCATGCTTGAATGCATCTCAAATTGCCTGCTGTTAACCTAACAATAATTTTTAAAAGCATCTAGCTATGATTGACAGCTCCTGATCAAACCAAAAGCAGTTAAGTGCTTTCTGCGAAGAAAAATAGAAAATTAAAGCGGAAAACTCCTAGTTGTTTATAAACATTGTTTAACAGCAGGGTAATTAAGGTGCATTGAAGCATGAAGGGAAATTAAAAGAAGTAATCCAAACATATGGCTGGCTGGCATCTCTCAATTACAGTCCACTAAAAGCTATTTCATTTTGAAGTGAACAGAAACTTTGTGGATCAAAGGATCTGAGGGGGCTTAAAGCCGTATGATGTAGTTTGGCTTTCTATGAAGTAACAGCTGCTGCTTTCTAGTTATTTGTCTGAGGCAGCAGGTGTAAGGGACAGGTGAGTGAAAAAAACAGTGATTTTGTTCACTGTTTCTGCCTAGACTGCTCCTTTGCTTCCAGGCAGGTGTGGCTGATGGGAGGTCTCTGTTATGGGGGTTCTCTGATATGAGCGGTTCCCTGATGTAGATGCGGTCTCTGTTATGGGGGTTCTCTGATATGAGGGGTTCTCTGATGTAGATGGTGCCTCTGTTATTGGGGGGGGGGTTCTGATATAGGGAGTTCTCTGATATGGAGGATTCTCTGATACAGATGTGGTCTCTGTTATGGGGTGCCTCTGTTTTGGGGGCTCTTCATATGAGGGGTTCTCTGATGTGGGGGATTCTCTGATATCGATGCGGTCTCTGTTGTGGGGTGTTCTGATATGGGGAGGGGTTCTACGATATGGTGGATTATTTGATGTAGATGCGGTCTCTGTTATGGGGATTCTCTGAAATGGGAGCCTCTGATAGTGGGTATTTGATGTGGGTGTCTGATGGGGGCCTCTGATGGTGGGGGGGGGGGGGTTCTGATGGGATTCTGTGATTGGGGTCTGTGATTGGAGGTTCTGCTGGGGGGGGGTCTGGTGGGGTGGCTGATGGGGGCTTCAGATGGTGGTCTCTGATAGGGGCCGGGATTCTCCAAGCCCGCGCTGGGCACGCGGGAAATTTCTGCCACGCCGGGACGCGCGATCGCAGCGTGCACTGCGTGGGCCGGAGAATCGGCAGAGGTGACGCGATGTGCTGGTCCCCGGGCCTGCAGTGATTCTGCGGCCCTAAATGGGCTGAAGTCCCGCCGGGGTGATCGCAGGTTTACGCCGGCATGGATCAAACACCCTTTAAAACAGCATCAACCAGTCGTGCTGCCGAAGGAGGAGGTAGGGGGTAGGGGTTGGCGTGGGAGGGATGGCAGAGATGTCGAGACGGCACGACCATGGCTGGGGGGGGGGGGGGGGGGAGTGTCAGGGGTGGGGGTAATGTCGGGGGAGGGGATTTATGCGTGGCTAGGCCACAGCTGGCAACAGTTGCGACCATGTAGCCCATGGAACCTGGTTGTGGAGGATGGGTATGTGCATTGATGACGTTTTGTCTATCCCCATCTCCCAGCGTTGTTGGCCGCCGTGGCCGGGGCTGCTGTCCTGCATGAAGCCCTATGGGAGCTGGAGCAGGGGCATCTCAGGGAGGCGGCAGAGGCTGCTGCAGAGGAGCATGCCGCAAAGGGGCAGGTAGCAGCTGCTCAGGCTGGAGGGCCACCCGCCCGACAGGATGAGTAGGAGGAGGAGGAGGAGGCAGTGCCATGGCGACGAAGGCGCCCGATGAGGCCACGTGTGTACTGGCGCCGGAGTCCTTCCAGGACATCTGGAGAGGTCGTGTAGGAGGAGACTCCGGATGAGCCGGGAATCTGACAGCCATATCTGCCACCTGATGCGCGTCTGTGACGCCGTCTGCGCCGTGCCATCGCGCTTCCCGTGATGCCTGTGCTAGCCTCTTCTGTTGTGCAGAATAGACGCACATTTGGACCCATCGCGCCGGCGTGATCGCTCCGGTTTTTATGCTGGCGTCAACACTTAGCCGGGGTATCGGAGAATCCCAGCCAGGGTGTCTGATGGGAGCTCTGGTGGGAAAATATGGAGGGGGTATCTGATGGGATGGCTGATGGGGTCTGGTGGGGTGGGCAGGGTCTGGTGGGTGTGTGGGAGGGTGCCCTCTGATGGGCTTTGGGAGCACTTACCTTAAATACGTATCCCCCTTGGTCCACCGTGATGCCCACCACATCAGGGCCATGCCGGTAAACACTTGCACCACACCATGCCGACGTAAATACCCGCCAAGAGGGTCGGAAAATCACGGAGGCATGGATGATCCGGTGTCCACCCCGTTAATAGGATGCAATAGGCTGGCACGGGTCGCAGCTAGCGATGGACTGGAGCATCACAAACAGATTGGCGCCGAGCACCAATTACAATTTTCTCCTCAACAGGAGATTTCCGCTGCATTGTGAACTCCGCTACCGATGGAATGCGATAGAGAATCCCCACTATTAGCTGCAACCTCGACCCAGGATGGGACGAAATGTCAAGGCTGAAATAAAATTACAAAAGGTGGCTGAGAACTGAGGTTTGCGCTGCCAAGATATGTTTTGCATATGTTTTCCTTCGCAATTTGCTTTTTTCCAGGTCTGCATCCCCTTGAGACAGCTCCACAGTGGCTTTTTTTTTTCATAGAATTTATAATGCAGAAGGAGGCCATTCGGCCCATCAAGTCTGCACCGGATCTTGGAAAGGGCACCCTACGCAAGGTCAACAACACCACCCTATCCCATAACCCAGTAACCCCACCCAACACTAAGGGCAATTTTGGACACTAAGGGCAATTTATCACCATGAGGCAGTCTGTTAGAAGCGCCAGCCCGCAGCCTCCATTTTCTTGGTGCTCATCCTCTTCCTGGCTTCCCCAGTAGTACTGAGCATTTACCAGCGCACGTTACACATTGGTTCCTGTTAATTGGTCAGTCAGTGCCAAACGCATTCCGTGGCTAACCCCAGTCTGAAGCCTGTTGTGCGCCTGTTACTGGACCTCCCGACTGAGACTGAGATGAAAGAGTCAGGTCCAAGATCTGTGCTCGCTTATGCATCCAAGGATGCTTTTTCTTTGGTTTTAATTTTGTCCCTTGTACAGGTCCTTCATGTTTTTTCCCTGTTTATTCCCTTATTTCCCCTTCTATTTTTGCAGCTACACTTGTGGTCCATGGATGATTTATGTGTTTTTAAGGCAGCCTGTATCTTTAATTCAAGCAGAAGGAAGCAGTGGCATGTGGCTGATTCCAGAGGGCTGTGCTGTTTCGATGGTGATTGCTGACTGGACAGTGTCAGCAATGACTGGGTTTGATTGATTTGGCCGGTGACCACTGAATCGGCCCAAAATGTTGTGCTCTGCATAGGCGATGATTGGATCTGATCCCACTGGAATGTTTTCAGAGTCACAAGGTTCCATTTTTGGGTTCCCTTTTGATTCTGTAGCCTGGATGAAGGAATCTAACTAACTCTCTCCAAAAGGATGTAACTAATTCTCTCCAGATAATCATTGTGGAGGCTGACTCTCTCTCCAGCAAGTCTGGGTATCATTCTCTTGAGACTGCAGAGGCCTAAAGTCAAACCACGAGCTGAAGCCCAGTTTGATAAGAAATAAAGTGTCTCTCCGGGAAGCCTGCTGCCTGTAAGTGTTGTATTTTCTAATCTGCAGGAACCCTGAATGAATAGCTCTGCTAAGAAGACCATTACCAACTATAAATCAGAGATTGTGATTCACCAGCACGCTGTGAGGAAAGTGTGCTAAAGAACCACCATTTGAAGCAAAGACTCTTATCTTTTGACCTTCATCCTTATTATTTTTACCCCTTTCCACCCCTCTGTGTTTGTCTGCCTTGTGTGCGTGGGTAGAGGGTGGGACAGCTAAAGGAGGTAGTAGGTATTAGCTTGTTATCATCCAGTTATACTGCATATTTCATGATAGTTCTTGGTATAAATAAACAGTAGTTGTGTTTCAACGTACAAACTTGGTAACTGTAATTATTGGGCAGCCAAAGGCCAAAAAACTTTGGATATTTTTGTAAGATTTATAGCCAAGAGCCAAAAAAGGATATTTTTATAAGACGTATTGGTTAATTCACTTGTGTTGTGACCACGGATCACTTGGAGCTAGAATTGACCACTCACTCGTCCAGGGTGTTGTAACAGCCATACCTCTTTCAGATATGGCTGCATTATATAGCAAGTCAGTCTTTTTACTCTTAATGTGGTATAAACTGGTTCAGTATCAGACTAAAACCTCCCACTAACTAAGGGGCTGGTTTAGCACAGTGGGCTAAATAGCTGGCTTGTAAGGCAGAACAAGGCCAGCAGCGCGGTTTCAATTCCCGTACCAGCCTTTCCAAACAGGTGCCAGAATGTGGCGACTAGGGGCTTTTCACAGTAACTTCATTGAAGCCTACTTGTGACAATAAGCGAATATTATTATTATCATTTTACCCATTAACTGATTAACCCAATTTACTGTGGATATTCCCTGCCACATCCCAATGAAATCAGGCTCACTCAAATCTAGGTTCTTCACAGATGGCATTATGGTCTGAATTTAGATAGGAAATGAGCTTAATGCTAATTTTCCTCACGTGCTCTTAAGTACTGCAGGATGCCCTAATCAATTTAGCGTGCAGTGCTCTCCAGGCACGGAACAAATGCTGGCACGCTGCAAGCCATATTGAAACCTTCATCGCCTCTTTTTTGCCCCAAAAAAACAAATGCTTTGCAATTCCATTTTTCCTGCTTTCTACTGTGGTTCGTCCTTTAAATTTGTTTTCTGTTTTCTTATTGCTTTATTTGACTGATGCATGGTTTAGCTCACTGGGCTAAATCGCTGGCTTTTAAAGCAGACCAAGCAGGCCAGCAGCACGGTTCGATTCCCGTACCAGCCTCCCCGGACAGGCGCCGGAATGTGGCGACTAGGGGCTTTTCACAGTAACTTCATTGAAGCCTACTCGTGACAATAAGCGATTTTCATTTCATTTCATTTCATTGCAGTTATTGCCCTGGATTTCACTGCGTCTACTCACATCAATGTCTTGCTTTACTGTGCGTATTAACGATGCACTTATCCACTGAAGCAAAATGCTGCAGAGGCTGAACATCTGAAGGAAAGGCAGAAAATGCTGGAAATATGTGGAAGACCAGGCAGCATCTGTCGAGACAGAAACAGACCTGGGTGAAATTCTCCGACCCCCCTCAGGGTCGGAGAATCACCCGGGGCCGGCAAAAATCCCGCCCCCGTCGTGGCCGGAATTCTCCATCACCCGGGAATTGCCGGGGGCGGGAATCGCGGCGTGCCGATCGGCGTGCCCTCTGCGCGATCGGCGAGCGCCCTGCGGCGATTCTCCGGCCTGCGATGGGCCGAAGTCCCGCCGCTGAGAGGCCAATCCCGCCGCCTCCAGAGATGGTTTCAACCACCTCTGGTGGCGGCGGGATTGGCGGTGCGAGCGGGCCCCCGGGGTCCTGGGGGGGGTACGGGGCGATTGGACCCTGGGGGGTGCCCCAACGGTGGCCAGGCCCGCGATTGAGGCCCACCGATCGGCGGGCAGGCCAGTGCCGTGGGGGCACTCTTTTTTTTCCGCCGCCGCCATGGCCTCCACTATGGCGGGGCAGAAGGGAACCCCCTACCATGCATGTGCCGGTGGTGACGTCAGCGGCCGCTGACGCACCGGCGCATGCGCGAACCGGCGAAGGCCTTTCGGCCAGCTGACGCCGGCCGGTGGGCATCAAAGGCCGTTGGCGCTGGTTTTGCCGCCAGTCGGCGTGGCGCCAACCACTCCGGCGCGGGCCTGGCCCCCAAAGGTGCAGAGAATTCCCAGACAAGACCGATACTGCAAAGCCATTACCATACTAATGAGCCATCTCCGGGGACAAAAGAGAAACATTTAGGTAAACGATACTAAAGCAGACACCCCGGCGCCAGAGGAGACTAGAACAAAGCAGGCCAAGGGCCACCTAGGGCCCGCCCAGCAATCAGGGCACCCACCCCTTTATTGGAGGAAATCGATACCGATGATTAGGATATGGTCCAATTAATTGGGACCATGTTCAAGGCGCGCGAAGCCCCTTTGGGTATAAGAAGAAGCCCCCAAGAGAGAATCGTTCTTCTTGGCCTTGGCTCTCAGCGACGAGAGGCCTGCCTAGCAGCTGCACCAGAACAAGTAAGTCCGAAGTCAACGCACGCTACGAGATAGATGCTCCAGCAGCCTCAGAACCAGACAACAGCCATTGTTCCTCTGAGATAGTGGGCGCCCGAAGCTAAGTATAGGCTTTAGTAGCAGTGATAGTTTAGTTGGTAGAGTTTGTGCATGAGTAAAATTGACTCTGTGTAAATAAATGAGCATTGATTTTGAACTTACTAACTGGTGTATCGAGTCTTTGATCAGTATTCGGTTTTGAACCTTGTGGCGGTATCGAAAGATACCTGGTGACTCTTGAGCAAACGCAATTAGAATTAAGGAAGGCGATCATATTAACAGCCATAGACAGAGCCAATTAAAGAGAGAACACAACGAGCAACATCCTTACCAAGGAACTAAGGGAGTTCAAGGAGGAAATTAAAACCAAAATCAAGGCTGTGGTCAAGGTTGCTGTCACGGAAGCCATGGATAGGAAGGGGGGGAAGTGACAGGGGGGGGTAAAACCATAAGGGAAACAAAGGGACAAGGGTAGGAAGGGCTCTTGGCTGGCTGCAACAGGCCACACATGGCAACAAGCCGAAAAATGACACCGCAAGCAGCTACTTTGGAGGGTCCCCAAACAAAGGGAAACTCCAGAGTGCAGAGGCTCAGCCTGATGGTGAGTACAGCGACCGTGGCCATTTTAGATGGCCCCCTGACAAAGGGAGACCCCGGTGTGCACGGGCGCATCCACAAGGTAAGTATGGTTGATCCCGCAAGGGGGGGGGTCTGAAAACTCCCATCAGAATAATCACCTGGAATGTCAGGGGACTAAACAGCCCAGTGGAAGGTATGAAAGCCGACATAGTCTTCCTTCAAGAGATACACCTGAGGGAGAAGGACCGACTGTGGGTAAGAAGAAAGGGCTGAGTGGGACAGATGTACCATTCCTGCTAGGGGACGAGGGCCAAGGGGTTAAATAAGAGGATGGCGTGTACTGCGAACAGGACAGTTATGGACCAAGAGGGAACGATACATCATGATCAATGGTGTCCTTGACAGGCACGGGTAGTGGTAAATGTGTATGCTGCCAACTGGGATGACACAAAGTTTATAAGGAAGACCATGGCGGAAATCCCCGACATAGGTACCCCCCCACTATCATAGGAGGGGCTTTAACTGTGTACAGGACCCACGAACAGACAGATCAAACCCCAAATTGGGGACGACCTCAAACATGGCAAAAGAACTGCATGCATTTACGCAGCATATGGGGGGCAGTGGACCCATGGAGGTTCACACACCCAGGGGAGAAGGAATTCTTCTTCCAGTACATTAGGTATACTCGAGTAATTACTTCTTTGTAATATTAAAAACGGTGCTTCGAGGGATAGTAAGAACGGAATATTCCATGATTATAATCTCTGACCACGGTCCACAGTACATGTGTGTGAGGTTGGAGGTGGCCGTGCCCAACTCCCCTCCCCATGAAGGGTGGATACCTTCTTGCAATAAGACAGTTTACGAGAAAATATCACAGGCCATAAACGGGTACATTACCAACAACCAGAACGGGGAGGTCTCACCCTCCAACTTCTGGGAGGCATTGAAGGCTGTGATCAGAGGACAGATTATCACTTGGAAAGCGAGCAGAGACAGAAAAGTGTGGGCAGCTAGGCAACAACTGGTCGACTCCATACTAGAGATAGACCAGCGATACTCCGAGGCCCCGACTGTAGAGCCTCTGGCGGAAAGGAAAAGGCTATGAATGGACTTTGACCTGCTCTCCACCAGGAAAGCAGTGCACCAACTCCTCCAGACACAGGAGATCTTCTATGATGCAGGCAGCCATGAGGGAAACGGCTCAGATCAGGGAAACAATGGTAGATGAATGACTGTGCCAGAAAAGATCAACGAGGCCTTTGAGGCCTTCTACCAGCCCCCCGAAGGGGACTCAAGGATTAAATGGTTCCTCGACAGACTGGACATGCCAGTCGTGGGAGGGGATAAGAAAAGGGGGCTGGAAGCACCATCAGAACTGGGAGAAGTCAGGGCAGGACGGTGGCGCAGTGGTTAGTATTGCTGCCTCACTGTGCTGAGGTCCCGGGTTCAATCCCAGCCTGGGTCACTGTCCGTGTGGAGTTTGCACATTCTCCCCGTGTTTGCGTGGGTTTCACCCCCACAACCCAAAGGTGTGCAGGATGGGTGGGTTGGCCACGCTAAATTGCCCCTTAATTGGAAAAAAAGAATTGGGTACTCTAAATTTATAAAAAAAAGAACTGGGAGAAGTCATGGAGAGCATGATCTCCATGCAGGAGAGGGAGGCTTCAGGGCCAGATGGATTGTCGACTGACGCCAATAAAAAATGTGTGCCAGAACAGGTCCCGCACTTGCAGGTTCGCTAGCAAGGGGCACACTGCCACCAACGCTAGCACAAGCCTCAATCTCGCTGATACCCAAGAAAGACAAAAACCTGGCTGAATGTGGGTCCTGCAAGCCCACTTCGCTGCTCAATAAAGACACGAAAATACTGTCCAAGATCTTGGCCAGGAGACTTGAGAACTGCATAGCAGAGGTGGTCGCAGAGGTCCAGACGGCTTTGTTAAGGGCAGACAGCTAACATCGAACATCAGGCACCTGCTGAACGTGATAATGACCCCATCTGGGGAGAGAACATGAGAGGTGAACATCTTTCTGGACGCAGAAAAGGCCTTCGAGTGGAAATACCTCATAGAGGTTCTGAAGCGGTTAGGGCTTGGAGCAGGGTTTACCACCTGGGTGAAACTCCTGTACAGCACTCCCATGCCCCAGCTTTAGAGCTGGTGGTGTGCAGACCAACACCAAGACCAGACCAGCTTTAAGTACTTTCAGCTGCAGAGGGGCACAAGGCAAAGATGCCTGCTGTCCCCGTTACTATTTGCCCTGGCAATTGAACCATTGGCAATCGCAGTCAGATCGGTGAAAAACTGGAGGGGATTCAGAGAGGGAACAACGAGCACAGAGTCTCACTTGATGTGGATGATCTGCTCCTCTACATCTACGACCCACAAAGCAGCATGGAGGGGATCACAAACCTTCTGAAAGAGTTTGGAGCCTTCACAGGTTCGCAATCTGCAAAAGCACCATTGCGCAGCCATGGCAGAAAGAGTGAGAGGGTGGGAAAGGGAGCCAGAAACAGAATGGGTGAGGATGGAGGAGAGTTGCTGCATAGGGACATCTCTCCAGGCCCATCCCTGCCAGCCAAGCACTTTACAAGCCCAGTGGCAAAAGCTACGTTCCTGACGTGGAACCAGTTAAGGCAACACTTCAGCCTGACCAAAATGTCCTCCATGGCCCCCATCTACAACAACAGATTTTCGGCAGCAACAATAGATGTCACCTTTAAGAGGTGGAGAGAAAAATGAAATGAAAATCACTTATTGTCACAAGTAGGCTTCAAATTAAGTTGCTGTGAAAAGCCCCTAGTTGCCACATTCCGGCGCCTTTCGGGGAGGCTGGTATGCGAATGGAGGGGGGGGGGGGGGCACTGATGGTGAGGGACTTTTATAAGTGAATAGACTAGCGACGCTAGGATAGCTGACGGTGAGGCTACAACTGCCCAAAGGGAATGAGTTACGACACCCACAAATTAAAAACATCCTCTGCAAGGAGATGGCATCATACCCACGGACACCAAAACATTTAATGATAGAGGACCTGTTGGACGCAGGCAACTTAGGAAGGGGGAACCGCGGGAACCCATATGGACGACTACTAGAAGAGGCACATTCCCTGCTCGATCAGACAAGGGAAAAATGGGAGTAGGAGCTAGTGTCATGTGAGAGTACCTTTAAGAAATGGGTGTTTATAAATGGATGTGTAGATAAATATCTGTAGTGAGAGTACCTTTAAGAAATGGGTGTTTATTGCTGCAGTGATGTCAGACAGTGGGTGGAGCTGGGCTGTCTGTCAGCTTTTTACTTTCGCTTTAGACTCTTTGCTGCAGGATGGGTTTGGTTTCATTTTAGTTTTGGAGAAGCTGTAATCACAGCAGGATGTGTGTGAGTCTCTGCAAGCTTATGAATGTCCATTTTCTGATTTCAATGTGGTAACTGTTCTCAGTAGTGAAGTTAAACCTGAGGTGCTTCTGTTAAAGGTTTTTGTTGGAAGTCTTATGGATGTTGAAAGGAAAGCTCAAGGATTACTTAGTGTTGTAGTCTTTGGGAGTTGTATTTGAATTAATGGTTGCTAAGATGTTCACTGTATGTTTTAAAAAGGTTAACTTGAGTTCATAGAATAAACATTGTTTTGCTTTTAAAAACTACTTTTCCATTTCTGCTGTACCACACCTATAGAGTGGGCCGTGTGCTCCCCATACCACAATCTATTAAAAGTTGTGGGTCAGGTGAACTCCGTGATACACTTTGGGGTTCTCTAAACCCTGGCCCATAAGTCTAGGAATAGAAATAGGGTGGGGACTTTGGAGCGAAGCACTGAGCAGGGCTGACTCCACCTCCTCCTGTGCAAGGCTCAGCTTAATCCAGCTGGAAGTGTTGCACAGAGCCAATTAACCAGAAGCCGAATGAGCAGGTTCTTCCAAGAGGTGGAAGGCAAATGTAAACTGTGCCAGGGAGTCCCGGCCAACCACATCCACATGTTCTGGGCCTGCCCCAGACTTTTGGGTTCTGGACAACATTCTTCAAGGCGTTGTCCAAGGTTGTGAGGGTGGAGCCGTACCAGAAAGTGGCAGTCTTTGGGGTATTGGACCTGCCAGAACTCCTAATGGGGAGGGGGGCCGACACCCTAGCCTTTGCCTCCCTAATTGCCCGCCGAAGAATCCTGCTCGGCTGGCAATCAGCAGCCCCACCCAAAGTTGCAACTGGCTGTCCGTTCTGTAAGAATTTCTCCAACTGGAGAAAATCAAATTCGCCGCCTGAGGCTTGGAAGAGGGATTCCACAAGATGTACAATCATTCACCAGCCTGTTCTGGGAACTGTTTGTATCCAACAGCCAATAAAGCAGGGCGAGGGGGGAGAAAGGGCGAAGGGCACAGCCGAGTCACAGATCAGAAAGGAAAGGGAAAAGGGGGGTGCGCCAAACGGAGAACCCGAGGGAGCTGCAATACGTAGGGAAATACATGTTGGGGACGACAAGAGACAGACAACTGAGGCAGACCGGTCAAATGGGGCCCAAAGCCCGGGGGGAGGGGGGGGAAACAGGCAGATATTAATATGTACAATGATCCTCGTTTGTGTGGGGTTTGTTTTGTTTTATCTCTCCCTTTGGTCGATCTCACTTTTGTAAATCTAGTTTTGCCATGATTGCTTTTGTAAGATACAACACGCGGATAAGTCACTTGTAATTTAACCAAAATATTTAATATAATGTATGAAAACCAATAAAAACATTTATTAAAAAAAAGATAGATCTGAGAGGAATGTACACAAAAATAGCTGAATGGGCCCTAAATCCAATGAGGTCACAATTTTTGGAGCTCATTCTGACATTGTGACATGGTGCATGATAACTGGTCCTTCTGGAATTTCTAAGCATATAATTGGAATGATAATATTTCAAAACAATGATCCGTGGTCAGAAACAACTATTTAAAGCTACAAAGGTCTGGAAAATGTATAAACCTTCAAAGCACATACAACAATAACTTGCACTCACATAGCGCACTTTGGAATATTTTACAATGAAGGGAAAAAAGGTACAAGGGGAAATTGCAAGCATTAAAGCAGCGATGTTTTTTAATTTTTCAAAGTTAAAAATTTTAGACATTCAGAGTTCTGAAGTATTTTATGTGATTGAAAATTATTTGTGGTGATTTTATGTAGGTTACCTCATTGAAGAACAAGTCCAATTCCAAGATGGAACAATTTCTCCGAGTGACAGCACGGTAGCACAGTGGTTAGCACAATTGCTTCACAGCTCCAGGGTCCCAGGTTCGATTCCAGCTTGGGTCACTGTCTGTGCGTAGTCTGCACATCCTCCCCGTGTGTGCGTGGGTTTCCTCCGGGTGCTCCAGTTTCCTCCCACAGTCCAAAGATCTGCAGGTTAGGTGGATTGGCCATGATAAATTGCCCTTAGTGTCCAAAATTGCCCTTAGTGTTGGGTGGGGTTATGGGGATAGGGTGGAGGTGTTGACCTTGGGTAGGGTGCTCTTTCCAGGAACGGGTGCAGACTCGATGGGCCGAATGGCCTCCTTCTGCATTGTAAATTCTATGATAATCTATGACTGGTAGCAGTGGAAAAGAAGAACCCAGCTGTACAGGATTTGCCTACAGTTTTTACACTCTGATAGTCAGAATGGAGGGGGCAACCAGGTTACCAATCATGGGGTCGATTGAAGGAGGCAATTAGAATTTTTGCAGTCAACCTCTGATCCCCACGGAGCTGCTCTATGTGGAGTGGCCTCCCAATCCTAGAGGGTCCCCCCACAACCCTGCCCCACTCCCCAGCCTGCCGGATGCTGCAGTAGAAAAGTGGCTTTAATTCAATTATAAAATGTCACAGATCAGGCACCCCCATTTTGAAGCACCCTCTGCCTTCCTTGCCTTCATTGAGGCCTGCTGCTCCTTTCAGGCTGGAAGACCTCCAGCTTTGAGATCCCACCCGCAATCCCAAAGTGCACAGTGAGCCTGCCCTCTGGTTATTAATTGGCCACCCCCGGGGAAAATCATAATGAATGACCGTTTCCCACACAGTCAGGGATTCTGACCCACATTTTTGCCTGATGTCAGGGATCAGAAGCCTGCAGGGAAAAGCCATGTCACCCACAATGTGACGATACCTTTTAGCTCCTACCCACCTCCAATCCAATGATCTATGGCCTTCTCAGAAGGAAAGAAAATAGTAAAAAGTGGGAAATAAGAATAATGGCCCGAACGGGACTTGTACACCTTAAAATGGAACACCACTAAATGGAAATAAGAATGGTGATCTGAACCTTTATTTTCCTTCTGCGCTGTATTGGGTGTTTGTAACTGAGTGAAGAAAGGCTTTCCAAATGGAGACACCTTCCCCTTAAAATGGTTTTGCTCACCTCAGGAATTCTATGCAGGCTGAGGCTGACAGGAAGTGGTTAAGTGCATTGGAATTCCATTAGGATTAGGTGTGCATTTATCTTAAACGTCGATGGCATCCACCAAACATTCCACTTGAAATCCAAACCAGTTGTCTTTCTCCTGTCACCTTCAGGTTGTTTTTTGGTAGCAGGGATAGATACCCAAAGTCGCGTGTTTAATTGGGATGCAGTCGACCTTTGCCCTGGCTTTGTCATTACCTGCGTGTCACCAAGTGCAGAGCTAGCAGTGTAGAATAGAGGGCAATACCATTTGTAAAGGCACAGTCTGCAGTGTACAAATACGGGAACTTTCTAAATGCATTTCATCTGAAGTCAGATTTGGGCTGAGATAAATTTGAAAAGTACAAGATTTGCGTTCGCAACATTTCATCAACTTTTGGAAAATGTTTCTGTCAGGAACTGTCACTGCTTCCAAGAAGGGCTGCCTGGATTTCTTTCCCACAAATCAACTTGTCACCGTCGAATCGGCCCTTCCCACGCTCCCTCCATGATAAAATGATGGACGTTTTATACAGTTTTTCAATGAATGTACCGGACACAATGCAGTATAAAAGAATTTTTTCAAAAAAGGTCTGTTGCTGTTAAATATTTACTGCTCCCACTTCTCTGTCTTTGTGGGCACATTACGCTGAGAGCTGTCGCTGTTGAGACAGCACAAAAGTCCCTTTTTAAAGCTGCGCTTTCACTTCCAGCTTCTGAGCACTGGGAATAAAAGACCCTCCACTGTTGCACAAATGAGCTTGTTCCCTCTCTTGACACCTCACGAGTGCTCACTCGCTGCGACAAGCACACAGAGGAAGTACACACAGAGTTCAGATTGAAATGCCAGCAGCATGCGGAAAAGGGGAAAACCATCTGATTGTGTTTACGTTCTACTGGACACCTCACTTTGCCAACTCGCTGCATCTGCGACATTTATGCAGTCAGCTGTTCAGTAAATCCATGCAATACACTGAGGCAAAAACCTAAATAGCCCCTATTATACTTGGGCACCTGTGCTTTGCTTACAACTGTTTAGTACACAGCAGGAGTGTTGCTAAGGGTTACAGATTGGTTTGAAACGCACCCCCTCCATTTATTATCTAATATCAGTTACTGTTTTGTCTTAAATAATGGGGAGGATTTTCCTGCTGCTCCCACCGCTGACAGCTACCCCCCTCCCCCCTCCCCACCCTGTAGATTCTCCAGGGGCAGAGGGTGCAAACAATGGGAGACCCTGTTGACAGCAGTTGGATTGGAAGATCCCACTGCCAGCCAATGGCAGGCCACCTAAAAAAACGCCGCAAAACATGTCGCGGGATGCAGAAAATCCCGCCCAATAAATGTGAGGTATTACTTTTTTGTTATTTGGAGAATGAGTAAGAGAGCAAAGGGAGCAGGGACAGATGTGATTCTAGCTAATAAAACCATATGAAAAGCAAACCAAGCACGAGGATTTATTTCTGAAGATATGGAATTAAAATTATAAAAGTCATGTTATACTTTTTTCAAACTTTGTTCGAACATACTTGAAATACAGTGTACAATTCTGGCTGCCATAGTAAAAAAAAGGTACAGAGACACTGGAGAGGGCAAAAAGGATGTACAAGGATGACGTTACAAATGTGAGGTTATACTGTACTCATCAGTAAAAGATAAACATGCTTGGGTCTTTTTTGTCTCAAAGGAAGAGGCTGAGGGGGTGACCAAATAGAGGCCTTTTAAAATTATGAAATATTTTCACAGAGTAGACGCAATGCGAGGTATTTCACTTGTGGGGAAGTGCAAAACTAACGCCCAACACTATTAGATAGCCACCAAGAGTTCAGGAGATATGTCTTCACCTCGAGGGTGCTGAGAATGTGGAACTTGCTACCACAGGGAATATTTGCAGGTAATGCTATAGGTACAACTAAAGCAAGGCACGATATGTATTTGAGAGTGAAATAAATGTAAATTTAGAATTAAATGAGGAAGGATAGGCAAATTGGAGCATAATTTCCAGCATGGTTAGATGGACCAAATGGTGTCTTTCTGTGCTGGATAACGTCACAAGGATATGCCCCTTGATTTCTAACTTTCAACTGATAAAAAATTTGGCAATTTCAAGTGAGACAGAATAAAGTACTTAAAATGCAAAGCCACCTTCCAAGGTGAAGGGGGAAAACAAACAAATCGCCCTCAGAGAATGCGAAGAGAGACACTTCCTATAATTCAGAGACCCATTGAAAATCATCACTGTCTCGGGAAAAAGCAGTAAAATGCAAATTATGGATATTGAAACAACGGCTGACACAGACAGACACACCCAAAACTCCTCGAAAATACACAATGGCTGAAGTCTAACAGGCCAGACTGCAACCAACTGCAGAGTGAGTGAAATAAAGTTTTCAGCAAAGGAAATAGGCTGGAAGCTGGGCTCTCGCTCTTACTTTTGGAACAACTCTATTAGCTAATTCAGAAGCTAACTCTGCTACCAGCAAACTGAGATCTCATAATAATTGGGATATCGACTACATCTGATGCATCCACAAAACCAACGAATCCAAAGAGGTGGCACGGTGGCGCTGTGGTGCAGTGGTTAGCACCGCTGCTTCACGGGTTCGTTCTTGGCCTCGGGTCACTGCCCACGTGGAGTTTGCACATTCTCCCCATGTCTGCGTGGGTTTCACCCCCACAACCCAAAGGTGTGCAGGGTAGGTGGATTCGCCATGCCAAATTGCCCCTTAATTGGAAAGTAAAATGAATTGGGTACTCTAAATTTAAAGGGCGGCACAATGGCATAGTGGTTAGCACTGCTGCCTCACAGCTCCAGGGATTCGTGTTCAATTTCAGCTTCGGGTGACTGTCTGTGTGGAGTTTGCATTCCCCTCGTGTCTGCGTGGGTTTCCTCTCACAGTCCAAAGACGTGCAGGTTAGGTGGATTGGCCATGCTAAATTATCCCTTGGTGTCCAAAAGGTTAGGTGGGGTTGTTGGGATAGGATGGAGGTGTGGGCTTAAGTAGGGTGCTCTTTCCAAGGGTCGGTACAGACTAGATGGGCCAAATGAGCTTCTCCTGCACTGTAAATTCTATGATTCTAGTCGGCTTATATTAACACTGCAATGAAGTTACTGTGAAAATCCCCTCATCGCCACACTCCGGTGCCTGTTCAGGTACACTGAGGGAGAATTCAGAATGTCCAATTCACCTAACAAGCACGTCGTTCGGGACTTATGGGAAGAAACCCACATAGACACGGAGAGAACATATAGACTCCGCACAGACAGTGACCCAAGCTGGGAATCGAACCGGGGCCCCTGGCACCATGAAGCAACAGTGCTAACCATCGTGCTATCGTGCCGCCCATACGGGATGTGGCTGTCGCTGGTTAGGCCAGCATTTATTTTCCATCCCTAGTAGTTGCCCTTCAGAAGGTGGTGGTGAGTTGCCTTCGTGAACCATTGCAGTCCCTGGCTCCATATTGCTCACAGCTTAAATTGTTGTACATATTTGGATTCAAAAAAGACAAATCCTCGTGAAAAAGAAATTTAAACCTTTGCTGCGATCAACCGAGGAGGTTGAATAGAGGGAGCCAGTTCACCCCTTCTCACTCAGTCATAACAATATTCTATGTAATTCCATGTAATCTGCTCTTGCAAAGAGCATCTGATTAACGGAATTAGTCATCGCTGGGACTCTTGGAGGTTTTCGTTAAACACTGCCAAACTTTTTCATGATTTGTTTTGTGAAAATGACATTCGTAATTCAACTGCCACATGAACTATTGATGAAGACAGCATCACTTGTTTCAGGATAAACTCAAGCCAATGCAATGGTTGGGGCATAAATAGACTCATGTCTCACCTGTGGGGATGGTTGATGAGAAAGTCCCTGATGGCATTCTACTGGGCTGCTTTCATGTGGCCAGTTACAACTGGGAATCGAATGACTTCAATAGAAAGTAAAATCCAGCCAGCTTTAAAATCAGCATTGTACCCAATCCCTTTTGCTCCCAATGGCTCAGTTCTGTAAAGTTGCCCCCTATAAGTCTGTGAGCTTTACGTGAGGGACAATTCACAGAACTGACAATGTATCGCACTCAAGTTGAACTTGTGTGAATTTTCCCATTACCTGTTATTTTCTAAAAGCAATCCGTGGGGCACCTGAACTATTATTTGAAAGGTTTCTTTATCATCTTTATCATCATCTTACTTTTCAGATTCACCTTAATTTCTTCAGTGCCAGTCTAATCCCCTCACTTCTTAGTTTTATTCTGTCATCTTTCTACATCAGTCCCCCCACATGTCGCCCTCCTGTGGTATTTTCAGTATCACTGCGTGATTTTCCTAGGAATTCATATTAACCATTTGACTTTTGGAAAAATAAAAAGTACTTGTGAAACCTGTTGGAAAACAAAATCCATCAGGATTATAAACTATATTGATACATATAATTTTTAAAGGTTTGGATGAATTTCTGTGTCCATTTATGTGGAAGTTTCTTTCCATGAGCAGAAAGGGGGGATCGTCAATACTGATAATCTTTATTGTCACAAGTAAACTTACATGAACACTGCAATGAAGTTACTGTGAAAATCCCACAGTCCCCCATCCACTCCGGCGCCTGTTCAGGTACACTGAGGGAGAATTCAGATGTGCAGTACGAGCATATTTCATCAGTGTTCAATGTGCTAATCATTGCTTTCTACTCCCCATCCCTGCCAGCTCCCCCCACACCTCAGTAAAATAGTCTGCTTTGGAGAAAATGTGAATCTTTTCTAAACATATGTTTTGAAGAAGGTAACTCTGATTGACAACACTTTTTTTTAACAAAGTGAAAAGTAAAAGGTGAAATTGGTCTTCATCAGCAGGTCCATTTGCAAACTGTCAGCCAGTTTTACACCGGGCACATTTTTCTTTCTTATTGAATGGTCAACTTCACCCTCAGGGAATTTTAAGATTTTTTTTTATTTGTTGGAATTTCAGTTGTGTACATGGCATGCCAGAGCAATGATGCAGGTATGGTAGGCAGTCAGCCAGGAGTTAATAGCTAGTGATGTGGAAATTCTGGAGTTTCAATTGAATATCTCTGGCTATTGGGGAGTATTTGCTGAGAATTTTGATAATGGGGCTATAGTCTATGAAAGTGAAGATTGTACCTTTATCTGTGTAAAATGGGGGACGGATGAGACAAATGTTTAATTATTGTTGCTGACGTAGAGATTGATGGATGAACCTTTTGGTCATACACTGTTTTGGACTAATGGATCTTCAAAAAAAACGTAGGGAATAATTTTGTCTTCGAGCAGTAGTGTTGTCATGGGTGAAGGGCGCCTGGTTTATGCTTAGCCAATATAGTGGTCAGTGCACTGCCAGACAGATGTGCACACTCACACACCACACACACACACTGGCCAGCCACCATTTTGAAGTCTTGGGTGCCCACATTACCTAAGAAATGGGCATAAAGCAATGTAATTTACAGGCCAATGTATTCAATAAACACATGTGGGACAGAAGTCACACTATTTCCATTTTCAAAACTTTCAATTTTCCAAAGTCAATTTACAGACAGTAATGGGCCACACTTGATAGGGAAGAGTGCTAAGTGCATTCCCTGGCTGAAGGCCTACCTCAACATCTCAACATAAAAAAACAATGAACATCCCTCCCTGTCTCCTCAAGTGCTGAACTGGGATGTAGAGTAATGAGAAGATAATTAAAACAAGAAAAAACTATAAGGAAGTATGATATGAAATAATGGGCCTTCAACACAAAAAGATGGAGAAAGCAAGCAGTAGAAAAACTGGACTCTCGGTACAGGACTTACATCGATTGAGCCTGGACCAGTTTGTTATTGTGGTCAGAAGGATGGTCGATTGCACAACACCCACACAGACATTTCAGTGTAATTTCCTACATTGTCAAATCTCTTAAAAAGAGTGAATGCATGTGTTTCAAAGATTGCTCGACAGAGTGACAACTTTCTGAAAGAAGTTTAAGCCTAATGTTCTAATTTTTGTATATATGAAATTATTGATTTCAATAAATTCAGAATGTAAGGGGAAATTAGATAGGTATATAAGGGAAAACTGAAAAGAGGCAAGGTTTATTGGGTTCGATGAAATATGGCAGTACTTGTGTGGACCATAAAGACTGGCATGGAGCAGTTCTGAATGGTTGATTCTGTGCTATGCATTCAATGTTAATTAATACCTTTGGAAATGATTAAAACAAACTGGTGTCTATGAGATTAGTAACAGTGTAAGGAAGAATTATTCAGGAATATGATCTACACTGTACCTGACCGGCAGGTTTTAAAATTATTTGATGGTTACTATTGGTGTATGTATATGGATACACGGGGTCAGCTACCTTAAATGGCTGGAGTGTGATGCAGAATGCCCCAACGGTTTGGGTTCAATCCCCTATCGGCTGTGATATTATGGAGGCCTTGTCTCCTAGTCTCACGAGCTCTGTGGAGCGGCAACCCTCAAGCTGTGAGTTGCCAAAATTGTCTCTCTAATGAAGAGGAGAGGGCTGCCTATACACCTTTGGGACTATTTATAAGATGATGATATATTGGTACTGTGCACAGGCGCTTTTTGTTAATGTATTTTTTGGTGATTATATCTGATGATGTTATATACTGAGATGCTTCACTGCACTGGTGGCTTTGGAGAAGGAGATGGGTAGGTGTGTTCAGTGTTCTTCCCATCATGTTTGGGGTGATGTAGCATTGGATTGCGGATTACAGCATTTGTGCTCCAGGACCATGAAAGATTTTACAAAATGAAGCATTCCAGCAAAGAAGGAAATGTTTGCATTTGTATAGCAAACATCATGATCTCAGGATATGCCAAAGTGCTTTACAATGGAAGGCAGTCATTGATGTCAATCATGGAACCACAGGAGCCAATATTAGCACAGCAAGATCCCACTAACATCAATGTGGTGATAACCAGATGTTTCAGTCATGTTGATCGAATTAAAAAGATTGGCCAGAATGTTGGAGGGGACACCCTTGCTCTTCTTCGAAATGGTGGCACAAGATATTTTACATTCACCCGAGAGGGCAGGCAAAGTCTCAATTTAACATCTAGGGCGGAATTCCACCAAAACATTTCAAAGTGTCATTTTGGGCGAGTTTGGCGAGGTGTTTCCTGCCGGCACTACCCATTATTTTGGGCCTTGGGGAGTTTCTCCCTGGTCTCGCCCACACTGAGAAATCATGTCAGTAGTGGGAAGTTGAATCTGCTGGAGAGACTGGCTCCTTGAGATCGGGCCGCCATTTTGAAAGGGTCTCGGGCGCCGTTAAAACCACAACTTTCTGGGCTGGATTCTCCCACCCTACCCGTCGCAAGAACGCCCTGGGTGAACCGGGTACGAAAGAGAACTCCATTGACCTCAGGCGGGATTCTCCGGTCGCCTGGCGGACACGGCCACAGAATCCAGCCTTCTGTCTTTGAGATGAGTGAACTGCCAAAGCTAACATGGAATTTCTGAGAGGATAGACGTCCGTAAATCATCTCTTATCACTTTTCTGGAAGTTATATATTTAATCAATTGGTAAATGTTTGAGTTCTACCTCCAAACCTTTTTACTCCGGATTAGCTACAATTCAACCCTTCAGTGGCTGATTTTTCGACATGCACCTCATCAGAAGTGGGAAATTTTGGGTAGGATTCAGTGTGTCTTTACAACCCTAACATGGATGAAATTGGGGCCTGCATTTTCCAGCAGTAAGACCAGCTTGGCTATTTTACCACATGTGAGATTCTAATTGTTCAGCTTTGGCCCCATATTCCAATTCAGGATGGTGGGCAGTCTCCCTATGCTGGCAGCTTAATAAGGGGGTCACCAGTCTAAGAGCATTGGTTGCCCTAACAGGAGAATTGGGTGCAGCTGAGGGAGCTCATGGATCAAGAGGGCTCCTCAACATGGAGGCACCCTCAGAGAGGTCAGTCTAAAATTAAAAATCAGAGCAACTCTTGAAGCAGGGCCCTCCACAAGAGGGGCGATCTTCCTTTCAGTGACCCTCTCTTTACGGTCTGGAACCATAAACTCTGATGATCCACATGGATGGCTGTATAGGGTGGCTCCCTCCATGAAACATCTGACCTCTCCACACAGCTGCAATGGTGGAGGAGAGGAGTGCACACTTTGGCAGCAAAATGCAGGTAGGCCAGGAGATTTGCCCCGAATAGGGGTCTTCATTACTTAAATTGCTTGCCCACTTCTGTTTAGTGAGCTGCCAATGCAAATCCAGTCCCTCTGCTCATGGGAACGAGTTGGTTGATCCCTGTTACCAATCTGCCACCACACCCCCAACATCTCCATCTTGGCCCTCCTCTGCATCCTTGACGTCGAAGGAAGCCTGGCGTTCGTCCTCTTCCTCTAGCATGTCACCCCTTTGCTGCGCCATGTTGTGGAGGACACAGGAGGCCACCACAATATGGGAGACACTCCTTGCGCCACACTGGAGGACCCCATCAGAGTGGTCAGGTACCTGAACCCCATCTTGAGTACGCCGATGCACCATTTGATCAAGACCCTGGTCGCTGCATGGGTGTCGCTGTAGTGGGTCTCTGCATCAGTCAGTTGAGTTTGAGAGAGAGAGAGTTAGAAAGAGGAGAGAGTTAGAGAGAGGAGAGAGTTAGAGAGAGGAGAGAATTAGAGAGTTAGTAATCAGCCATGACTGCAGCAGATAACCCCTTCGCCTAAGACCCAACCCCTCACCTGGGAGTGCGCCTCAAAGGTGTCGGGAACCATCGTCTGGGTATTGGGCACAGACGTGCATGATGTGCATTTTGTGGTCACATTACAAACTGCATGTTCATGGAGTAGAACCCCTTTCGGTTTGTGAAGACCACCCCCTCTGTGCCTGTGCTCGTAGGGGGACATGCACCCCATCGATTACCCCCTGGACCTATGGCATCCCGATGTTGGTGGCAAATCCCGCTGCCCGGCAACCTGGTGAGCTTGGTCCACGGCGAAGGCAATGTATTGTGCCGACCAGGCATACAGGGTTTCCATGACGTCACGGATGCACCGAGGTCTGTGGGATCCTGAACAGGACCCCACTCGGTGTCTGGAAGGACCCCGTGACGTTAAAGTTCAGGGCGACCATCACTTGACGGCCACCAGGAGCTTGTGTCCTTCCCCATAACCCGCGATGCCAGGTGCCCCAAGATCAGGCAGAGATGTTGCAGGGTCCTCCTGCTCAGCCCGAGTCTTCGGCAACATGCTCGGTTCGTCAGGTCCTAGAATATCAGGCATTGCCGACATATGCAAGGCGCGATGCGGTAGCACCTTTCCACTCCCTTCTTCGGCCTGTTGGGTGGCTAGCTCTCGAACCTCACCGGCTGGCCCCTGTTCCTCCAGGGCAACTTCCGATTCTGCAGGGCCTTCCTCGAGCAGCTCCTGCTCATACAGCCACAGTGCATCCGCCAGGGCTGCTAACGATTAGGATGATGACAACCATGCCTGGTTGGATACCGAAATCCAGTCTCTGCAGGGGATAAAGTGCGGACATGTTAGCATGGTGAGCACCCCCATGCCTGAACAGGTCCAATGGGCCACAGGGTGGACCTGGCCTGCTTTGCAGCCCCTGTCCCCGCATGACCTGCACGCACCCCCGGTTGCTCCCCCTGGAACTCTGCCCTCCAGACCCATTGGCGTCTGGCAGCAGGGGGTACTTCTGTTCCAGCACCCATCCCTGCTGGCTGGGGTACCAGTGGCTGGTCCTGCACATGCCAGCTATATCTCAACTGCCTCTGTCCTCCTGTGGGATCTATCGTGGGCGTGCCACGTGATGCTCCACCAGCAGGGTGGCACCCAGGTGTGAGGGTGAAGCATGCATACAGTTGGTGCTGCTCTGCACAACCACAGGCTACGGTGGGTGGTCAGTGGGATGCGCAGCAAGATGGCTGCCTTGCGAGCCGCGGCATTGATGGCCATGCCTGGACACCCTGGTCCCAGGAGGTCACCCTGACCCCACGCGCCATCCCCTGGTCATCCCTTGCTACTCCACCCTGGCCCTGGCAGACACCCACTGCAGCCAGAGGCAGCACTAGCGGCCCACGGCTGCGCCTTTGGAAACAAGCCCTACCTCCTCCCTCCCTCTCAGCAGCCACAGCACCTGGTTCCAGATTAGGGGAGCAAAATCAAGGGTTTCGGCCCTCTTCCCCATACGAAGCTCTGGCTGGTCTAATACCCTGAAGACTGCTACCTTCAGACATGGCTCCGCCCTCACCCCCTCAACCTTGGACATCACCTCAAAGAAGGCTGTCCACAACCCGAAAAGTCTGGGGCACGCCCAGATCCTGTAGGGGTGGTTGATCGGGTCTCCCTGCCCCGTACATTTTTGTCCCCCACCTCTGGGAAGAACCTGCTCATTCGGGTTCTTGTCAGGTGAGCTGTGTGCACCATTTTCAGCTGCATTGGGCTGAGCCTTGCACATGAGGAGGTGGAGTTGGCCCTACTCTGTGCTTCAATCCAGAGTCCCAATCCCTACATCCGTCCCTAGTTCATCTTCCCATTTCTGTCTTGCTCCATCCAGCAGCGCTCTTGCCTTTTCTAAAAGTCATCCGTTTATGTCCCCACAGTTCCCTTTCCCCCTATTGCCCAAATTCAGTAGCTCCTCCAATTGTGTCACTTGGGGTTCTAGGGTATCTCATCATTTCCTTGTGAAGAAAGCTTTTGATCTGTAAATGTCGGAGCTCCTTCCATTCAGTAGCTCCAGTCTCCCTGTCAGCTCGTCTAAGAAGTGCCTAATCGCTTGCATTCCCTCCTCCCCCCCCTCTCTCCCCCCCCCCCCTCCCTCTCTCTCTCTCTCCCCCCCCCCCCCCCCCCCCAATTCCTGTCTCCACTTCTTGAAGGTGGCGTCTACCATGGCTGGTGGGAACCTGTGGTTGCTGCAGATGGGGGTCATGGTGAACACCTCAGTTAAGCCGATATTTTTGTCTCATCTGGTTCCTGGTTCTTAGTGTTGCTACCACCACTGTACTTTGCCAGCAGGGTTGGCAGCGATGTCATGGCGAGGACGCGGAGGGTCGTTTCCGTGCAGGAGGACGTCACCACCCTCACCCATTGCATGCCCAAGTTCTCTTACCCATGCCATTGCTCTCTCGGCTGTGGCTGCCCAGTGGTGGTATTGCAGGTTCGGAAGGGCCAGGCTGCCCATGTTTCATCCAGGAAATGGTTCCACATATTTTAAAATGTCAGTCATTTAAAATTGGGTTACTCGTAGGTGGTGGATTGACAATAATCAATAGATTTTTTTGTGGGAATCTATTTTCATCGGCATTAATCAAATTGAATCTAGTTATCACTCTTAAATATAGCAAGGAATATTTTTTCTCTGCAACTTCAATAATATTTGTAACTATCTTCTGATTGCCTTGGTTAATGGCAGACTTTGATGTTTTATTATATCATAGAATACATACAGTGCAGAAGGAGGCCATTTGGTCCATTGAGTCTACACCAACCCTCCGAAAGAGCATTTTACCTAGATCCATGCCCCTGTCCTATAAACACACCTAACCTTTGGACACTAAGTGCTAATTCAGCAGGGTCAATCCATCTAACCTCCACATCTTTGGACATGGAAGTGAGTATGGGCAGAAAAAGGAAACATCTTTCGAAACAGTGCAGTTTTGTACAGAATATGTACCAATGTCACCAATAGAAACAAAGAGGAAATTCTACCCCATGATCTGCAATACACTGCCTGAAATAGTGGTGACAGCAGATTCAATAATAGCTTTGTCAAAGAAATCATATAAACACTTGAAGCAAGTACTTGGCTTATGGAGTGAAGGTAGGGGAATGGGCGAATTGGGTAGCTATTTCAACACAGGCACAATGGGCTGAATGGTTTCCTTCTGTGCTGCGTCATTCTGTAGTGCGGCTCACAATTCCTGTTAATAAAAGATTGATGGGGCAGCACGGTGGCGCAGTTGTTAGCACTGCTGCCTCACGGCGCTGAGGTCCCAGGTTCAATCCCGGCCCTGGGTCACTGTCCGTGTGGTGTTTGCACATTCTCCCCGTGTTTGTGTGGGTTTCGCCCCCACAACCCAAAGATGTGCTTGGTAGGTGGATTGAACATGCTAAATTGCCTCTTAATTGGAAAAAATGAATTGGGTGCTCGAAATTTATTTTTAAAAAAAGAGGCTGATGGAGATCAGACAGAAGTATGAAGCTTCTAAGGGAAGAGAAACAAAATGGGACGCTGGGTTAAAACATTTTTTTGACCCCGTTGACTATTCTGAACAGCCTGTTTTTCTTTTGGAGTGCAGCATTATGAGTGTGTGTGTGTGTGTGCGCATGAGTGCGCGCGTGCACCTCCCTTTCTTTTAAGTTTGTAAGTGATTCAACTGAATTATAATCAGCTTTAGTCTTCAAAACAGATAAAGATTTGATTATTACTAAAACTAACTAATTACATACTAAGATCGAAAGCAGATGAGAAAAAATGATAATTATGAAGATGAAATTCAGTTCAGTCCTGTCAGATATCGTTGCAGGGCCATGACTTTCAGTTAAGGTGTCAGCTGTCTGGAGTTAAGGGTTGAAGTTGAAGAGTCGTGTTCAGCAACTGCGATGGTTTCTGCAGCCAGTGCTTGCCTTTCCAGGTGGACCCAACAGGCCAGCAGTTTTGGGAAGAGTGAGAAGGTTTTTTCTCTCCAGTTCTGCAGGCATGACACTTGAAGATTTAAATTCTTTTTCAGCAAAACAACAGTTAATTTCTGGAGACCATCTTTTTTGGTCTCCCTTGGCTGGGGACCCTCTCTAATGATGTCTCTCAGAGTTCTTCCTGGGGGTCTGTACCCATGGCTTTTGTAGTCCATCTTTATCGCAACCAACATAGTATCGCCACTATGTTAATTTCAAAATGAGCCATTGTTTCACCAGGCATAAGGTTTAAACGTGCGGGAGTCCCTTTGATGTATCATCCTGTCTCCTGTTCTCTCTGAGCTAAGGAGACTTTCACACCTTTAGAAGATTCAATGGGTAGCCCTGGAGGAATTGTACATTTTAATTACTCTCTGATCAGTAAGAAGTCTTACAACACCAGGTTAAAGTCCAACAGGTTTGTTTTGAATCATAGCTTTTGGAGCGCAGCTCCATCCTCAGGTGAATCCATGCATTCTGAAAGCGAGTGATTCGAAACAAACCTGTTGGACTTTAACCTCGTGTTGTTCGACTTCTTACTGTGCCCACCCCAGTCCAGAGCCGGCATCTCCACATCATGACTGATCAGTTCTGGAGGTAATAGAGTCTGACAAGGTCTGAACAAAGACAGAAAGGTTCCAAGGTCTGTCCATACTTCGAGAAAGGGCATTTAAGCTCCATTTAAAGGTTTAAAAGTAAAATTGTACCTATGAAACAATTGTCTTTAAAAACCCAAAATATCCCAATTACACATTTGTGATTTTTTTTTTGGAGTTCTTGTGCTTTAACACTCAGCACTTCAGTCATGGCCAACTCCACTGGGTTAACCACATATATCAATCCTAATCCTCTATGGCTGTTCATATGAAATGCCTTAGGCATCAGAATATCATTCACACAGTTCACACAGGAGGCACAATATTGGATAACTCTGCCATGCTGGCCTGAATTCAATGTAAATGTTGTGACATAATGTAGTGTGCAAAAGTGCTGGCTAGAGAACAAGGAGGGTGGGTTAATTAAGCATGATGCTGCATGACCATGCATGCTTTAGAGCAATTATATGGGGTGGAGGTGAGGCAGGCAATAAAATAGGGGGGCAGCACTATCGGGCTGGCACCTTAATGCATTCCTGCCTCTGGGGGAATTTCCCAGGTGTGGATTTGAAACAGGTTCTGCGAGACAATTAGAGTACTTAAGGTCCCAATTAGGGACCATTCTGTGATGCCAGAGACTCCATTCCATAATAACAGGGCTGTGAGTATTAAAGACAACAACTGTGCCTATCAAGTCTCCCGAGGAGGGGTTTTCCCTCCATGCCCGTGGCCCCACTAGCTATGTGCCTCATTATATGTTGGCTTCTAAGCGGGCAATCAAGGAAGCCTCCATGTTGAGGACCACTGCCTGCCTCAGCAGCACCTACCTCTCCCAGTGGGGCTGCCAGCCTGACATCACTACAGGATCTTTGATTGGACCTCCAGCTTCAGGAAATGGCCCATTGTCCTTAATAGAAGGTGAGCATGGAAGTGGTCAATTAGGAGGCAGCCTCCTGGAAGGTGCATGCCGAAACCGGTAAGCTGGAGACCATAATACGAGGCGACTTCAGGGAACTTATGCCCGCTGTGAAATCCAAGCCAATTGAGCAAGGCCTCAACTGAGGTGACAATGAGTGAGCTGACTTCAATGTTGGGGGTCAAAATGTGGATGGCACATTCACATACAGCATTTCTCGGGGAAGTACTAAACTAAGAGTGAGAATGGTTTAGGCCAAACCTACCTCACAACAAAACATGTGGTGAAATATTCCATGGGGTGTATCCCAATTAATGCTCGTGATGGTTTGCTTCTAGGGGAACTAGTTCCTGTTCTTTCAAACCACTTCCTGAATACTTAATGTACATGGTCCCCTCACTTTAAGGAGAAAGGGCAAACCCGTATTGATATAATGCCTCACCATGGACTCAGGACCGCCTAAAGGCTTTCAAAGCATTACATGCAACAAACTACTTTCTGTTCCTCTGGTCATTTATGCCTTTACTGTTCGTGCAATCTTGTTGAGTGCCAATTGGCCGTCGTATTTCCTACATTGCAGCAGTACCAATACTTTATTGGCTGTTAAAATGTTTGGGACATCCTGATGTTATGAAAGGTCCTAAATAAAGACAAATTCTTTCTTTTATGGAGGTAAATAGGAAAGCTAATCTGCAAACAGCAAGGTTCCGCGATCAGCAAATGAAGTGAATGTTCAACCAATCGTTTTTGTGGTACTGACTGAGAGAGGAATGCTGACGAGAATGATGTGAGAATTCCCTGCTGTTTCTCAAACAGTGCCAGAGCATCTCTTATGACCGCCTGAGCAAACAAATGGAAATTTAATTTAAATTCTCATCCAAAAGGCAGAAGTCCTGAAAATGTCCCTTGGTGCGGAACAAAAGTGCCAAGACTATCTTCTCAAATCCTGGGTTGAGGCAAAAACTCACTGGGAGCATAATTGGATAGTCCCCAAAATCAGGCATGGGGATCCTGATGCATAATTAACCCACCGCCATTCAAAGCAATGCAGGCAGCGCACAGCGTTCCTGCTGCTTGCTAATTTAGAATGATGGTGATGGGTAAGGTAAGGTCGCCATAGTCCCAGATGACCAGAGACTGCTTGCCCCTCGGGGCGGAAAGCTGACCGGTGGCGATTAAACCTGAGGATCACCACACCTCAGGCGAGGGGCAAGCTTGAGAAGGCAGGGCCTCCATGGATAATTTCGACCAGTACCGGAATTGAACCCGCGCTGCTGGCTTCACTCTGCATCATGTCTAGCCAAGTGAATTAAACCAACCGAGTGATGGGTAGTCTAACACTGAATGTGCTGTTAATTAGCTGTATTGCTCAGAAGTAGGCCCGACTTTGTGCAAAGTTGTCACCACTTGAAGCTTTTTCTCTTAGGTGTTGCACCACCTCCTCTCAGGCTCCAGCCCTAAGTAGAAATCCTACTATAGCTCCCATGACTGAGCAAGTGTCATTTTCAGTACCTTTGTAGTCACAAGCAAAGCCTTTCACACGTACAGCAATAGTCCCTGCACACCTCCATAACAAATTCATCCAAACACAGAGCACTTCCACAAACTAAAACAACCAACCTAGCCAGTCGAAATTAATCAGCGCATAACCTGCAGGTTGTTGAGGAACCGTTTAACTAGCGCTGGTGGTGGAAGGCCTTTCCTACTGCTCAATGCAGCAGTTGTGTGTACATTTGAGAGGGAGTTAACAAGAGCAACAAGATCCAAATTGTGTGTCTGGCATCAAATCAATGTTGCATGTCACAATCTGCCCACTCCGCAAACCTCTGGTGAATGTGGCGCCAACACCTTCATTATAATATTTGGCACGGGTCATGATGGGAAATGAGCCTGAGCCGCATTGACAACATTCTGGTATTAAAGTAGCATATGGAGTGGCAGAACTGCCAGCGCATACGCCATGGGCGGATTCTCAACGCCTCCGCGCCGAAATCGCGCTTAGCGCGGGGACAGAAAATTCGGTGTCAGACACGCAATCGGGTCCGATGCTTTCCCGCGATTCTCCGAGGGCTGGAGAATCGGCAGCAGCCGCACGCGGACGATGCGGCGCTAGTCGGGGGCCATTGAAAGAGGTCCCTGCGGCGATTCTCCGCCAACAACTAGCCAAGTTCCCGCCACTCATGGTGGGGGTATCCGTCACCGGGGGGGGTGGGGGGGGGGGGGGGGGGGGGGGGTTGGGGGGTGGCCTCCAGGATGGCCAGGTCTATAATTGGGGGCTACCGATCGGCGGGTGTGCGAGATCTGGGAGGGGCCTATATTTACAGGCTGGACGCTGTGTGGGACCGCCATGTAGCGCGGGGCCGCCGCCATAGGCTGTGCAAGGCCCCGTATCGGCAGCCAGAGCTGCGAGGATTACTCCAGGGCCCTGCCAGCCCCATTCAAAACAGAGAATCACTCTGAACTTTCTTCAAGAATGTCCAGAGTGATCCGTGCCCATTTTCTCGCGGTGTGACAGAGTCCCATTATCAGAGAATTCCGCCCTCTGTTCTCACACTCAGCCAAAGATGCTACTAACTAAGCCAAATGTAATTCTGCACAAATCACTTAAATGACCGATTAGTGAGAGAAAGTCTTGCAACACAGCAGGGCAATTAAGCCAAAGACCCCTAAAGCCACGCAAAAAATATAATAATCGCTTATTGTCACAAGTAGGCTTCAATGAAGTTACTGTGAAAGGCCCCTAGTCACCACGTTCCGGCACCTATTCAGGGAGACTGGTACGGGAATTAAACCCACGCTGCTGGCATTGTTTTGCATTACAGGCCAGCTGTTTAGCTCACTGTGCTAAACCATCTCGAGTGAAAGCAACATGCTGCAGATGCTAGAAATCTTAAATAAACAGAAAATGCTGGAAATAGGCAGATCTGGCAGCATCTGTGGAGAGAGAAACAGAGTTTAGCATTTCTCGTCTGTATGACTCTTCTTGAGGCATGTTCATTTTGATTATGAGACTGTAATCAACATTAAGTAACCTGTATTCTGTGTTTTCAGCACTGGAGTGTGTTTCCTCTGACTTTTTTTCACTAATGAAAACATTTCAGCTTTGTGAATATAATTATCAGTATTAATTAGCAACATTTACCAAGCCAACATTGCTGCCAGTACTTAGAAGTCTGCAACTTTCAGCATTAAACTCATTGACATTTACTGAGTTTGCATTTCTCAATTGCATTGATTGTGTTGATTCCACAACAAATATTCACAATAGTTACATGTAGTTAAAGATACTGGCAACGTATGGCATTATTTTGCTCAATAACATCCATTAGTGTTTCAGTAAGCGTTAATGACGTAACTCCCTACTCTGCCTATTAAAAGCAAAAGAACAGAGCTTGCCTTGTAAAATTATGGAAGGATCAGGTTGCTCTCATGCGATCTGCCGCATCAGTTTTTAACTCAGCCATGATGATGGCAAACGGGTTTTCCCATGAAAGACAAAAGCTGGAGGCCAAGTGAACTTGTGGCACCTTTATTAATTCGCGTACCGGTTTCAGATTTGTACGGGGTTTGGAAGCAGGTCACTTGTTGGGAATACTAAATCTGTAAGTGCAGTTCCCTCCAGGCAATATGAATTTTATTGGAGGCTTCTGCTTTTTTCCAATAATTTAGTTTGGGAATATTGCTCAGCATCACTCAGCTGGGTGAGGACAGGGGAAGAAATGAGAAGAATGAGAAATGATGGAAAGTCTAAAGATCCAATAGCTAAAGATTCAAGATCCAATAGATAAAGCATTGGGATTCTTATACATTACCTGTGATGGGTCTGCTACTGAGTTCAGTACAAGGAAAGGAATGGTAATCTGGATTCTCGGGTGAGTCACAGAAAACTAGCTTGCAGGTATAGCAGATAATAAAGAAAGCGAATGGAATGTTAGCATTGATAGCAAAAGGAATTGAATATAAAAATAAGAAAGTGTTGTTGCAACTACACAAGGCATTGTAAGACGGCACCTGGAGTGTTGTGCACAGTTTTGTCCCCCTTATTTGAGGAAAGATGGAGTGGCATTGGAGGCAATTCAGAGGAGGTTCACTAGGTTGAATCCGGAGATGAGGGGTTTGTTGTATGAAGAGAGATTGAACAGTTTAGGCCGATACTCTCGAGGGTTTAGAAGAATGAGGGGAGAGCAAATTGAGGCATACAAGATGATAAAAGGTATGGATAAATTAGACATAGAGCGGATGTTTCCTCTTAAGGGGCGTTCTGGAATGAGAGGTCATAGATAAGAGGTAGTAAATTTAAAACAGATTTGAGGAAAACCTACTTCTCCCAAAGAGTTGTGAATCTGTGGAATTTGCTCCCCCAGAATGTGGTGGATGCTGGGACAATGAGTAAATTTAAGGAGGAGTTAGACAGATTTTTAATTTGTAATGTGTTGAAGGGTTATGAAGAACGGGCAGAATGGTGGATTTAAGGCCAGGATGAGATCAGCCATGATCGAATGGTGGAGTTGACTTGATGAGCCGAATGGCTTAATTCTGCTCCTATATATTATAGAATCTGAATTTACAGTGCAGTAGAAGGAGGCCATTTAGCCCATTGAGTCTGCACTGGCCTTTGGAAAGAGCACCACACTTAGGCCCCACGCCTCCAACCTGTCCCCCTTTATCCCCTTAACCCAGTAACCCCACCTAACCTTTTTGGACACTAAGGGCAATTTAGAATGGCCAATCCACCTAACCTGCACATCTTTGGACATAGAATCATAGAATTTACAGCGCAGAAGTAGGCCATTCAGCCCATCATGTCTCACCGGCTCTTGGAAAGAGCACCCTACGAAAGCCCACACTTCCACACTATCCCCGTAACCCAGTAACCCCAGCTAACTTTTTTTGGACATTAAGGACAATTTATCATTGCCAATCCATCTAACCTGCACGTCTTTGGACTGTGGGAGGAAACCAGAGCACCTGGAGGAAACCCACGCAGACACAGGGGAATGTGCAGACTCCACAGAGATAGTGACTCAAGCTGGGAATCGAACCTGGGACCCTGGATCTGTGAAGCAACCGTGCTAACCACTGTGCTACTGTGCTGCCTCATGTTATGAATGTTGATATGTTGTGTACTCTGGATCTGTGGATACTGCGTTTACCTTAGCAGTAACATAGACAGGCTACCAACACTTGTAATAGTACAACACTATTTTATTAATCTAAGAACTGTTGAACATATTTGCACTGTGGGTCGACACTATGTTAGATTAACTGAAGACCTACGCCTATCCTGACCAGTCTAAACTGTTAGCACATGGTGAAGGTTTGTGCTACAAGCTGCGAGCTCTGTCCGTCAGGGGCTGCATCCCGAATGAGCGGGAAAACTTGTGCCCTCTGGCTTTATAGTGACCGTGCCCTAACTGGTGATTGGCTGCTGTGTTGTGTGTGTTGATTGGTCTTGCAGTGTGTCAGTCAGTGCGTGTCTCTGCACCATCATATACTGATGTGTATATTATGACAAATGTGTTATGTGTTCTCAGGGCATCAGAACGATTTGCTTTCAAAGTGCAGTTCCTGTTGTTATGCAGATGAACACAGTGTCCAATTCACAAAAAACAATGTCCCACAAACAGCAAAATTAGACTAATGATCAGCTAATTGCTTTTGGCAGATCAAATGATGATTTTTGGCCAGGACACAGGGGAATACTTTCTGCTGTTCCTTAAAAAATGCCACGGGATCTTTTGGAATAGGCAGCCAGTGACTTGGCTTCATGATTCATCCAAAAGGATGTTCACGCTCATCATGAAAATTAACGTACATGATATTAAAGGAAAAGCAGTCAAATAAAGAGAGAGATAAGGGTGAATTGGTGTATGTTTTTGGATTGGCAAGATGTGGGTAGTGACATAGCCTAGGCTTGTATGCTGTGATTAGTTTTGCTTGTTCAGAGAGTTTAAATTCAGAAGCAAACAAGATGGTTATGAGAAGTTATTGAGGCCAAGGCTGAATTTTAATCTCCAGGGGTGAGAGAGATTGTGTATGGGATGGAGGGGGAGTTAAAATCACCAAACCTGACAGCATATTTTCGGAAGCCAGTCCCAACTTGCTGACTTCCACATTTCACTGGAAAATGTTAGGCTGCATGTTGGAAGCCTTGGTCAGAGGCACTGGGCATGAGTGAGCTTCAGCCAGAGCAGGGGGAAAAGGTGGTACAGGTGGCAGCTCCCTGGAGGTTGAAGTCACACAGGTTCTGCTGCAGCGGTCTCATTAGGGCAGGCTACAGTAATAGGCCGATGGATATTCACAATAAATTGCGTGATGTATTGACAGGTCGCCACATAGTCTGCCTGCAATGTCAAGGAGCATGAAAACAATACCAACTTTTCACAAAGGCTTTGCACAGAGCTTAGGCCCCATTCTTTCCAGCATGGAAATGGTGACCAATTTTACTGGGTGACCAATTTTACTGAGCACCCAACTATGATCCAGCGGTTGATGGCCGATCCCTCAGCTTCTGCAGCACAAGCAGAAGCCACCTCACACCTGACTCAGTGGATAGCACTGCTGCATTACAGCACCAGACACCTGGGCTTGTTGTCTGCCTTTGGTGACTATCTGTGTGGAATTTGGATGTTCTCCCCTTGTTTTTGTGGGTTTCCTCCGGGTGCTCTGGTTTCCTCCTATAGTCCATAGATGTCCAGGTTAGGTGGGTTGGCCCTGCTAAATTGCCCCTTAATATCCAGGGATGTGCAGCTTAACTGGGTTTTAGGAATGGGTGGCGGAGTGGGCCTAGGTAGGATGCTCTTTCAGAGGGTTGGTGCAGACTCGATGTGCGGAACAGCCTCCTTCTGCACTGTAGGAATTCTATTCTATGCTGCAGTGGATACTGAGACTGAAGTCATGCAATGTCAACTTGCTGCCACGAAAACTCAGTCTTGTCATCATAGCTGTGGACACTAGGTGTTCAGAGGTAGCAGGATGTCACAGCAGCCCAGCAATCTGTCCTCCATAGATTATTAGGATTGCTGAGGTACCAGCTTGGGGTAATGGCAATGGCCGTATGGAGCACCAGCTTGCTGTCCTTTCTCAGCATTTATTCTCCCACTCCTGCCAATCCAGCTGCCCATTAGCCAGCAGCCCCAGACTGCTGCTGCCCATGCAGAGTTGATACCAGCTCTCCTACACCCAGAGTTGCTGAATATTAGCCTGCAAAGCTACCTGTAGTTGACCCTACTGAAAATCAGCAGCCTTCCATCAGCCATACTGTATCGGAGCACTGGATCGGACCAAGGGAAAGTGAATACAGGCACTAAGGGAACATCCAAGGGTGATTAGTTTACTTTTCTACACATTATGGAATGGTGTTTAGAAATTTGGTTTGAAATGTTTTTTGTGGAGCCTTTTATATTTGTATTGCGACAAAGCCAATACTGATGCTCAGTGACAGGGAATATTAGGTGAACAGTGAACTGATTTGTTTACTAGTATTGCAGACAGATGTTCATGGACAGCCGGAACAGAAATTAGCTGTCCAGTTTGCCTCTTCCCTTCCACTTCCTCTTGTCCCTCGATAGCTCACTATATAGCTGGTGGCAAAGACCGTCCCTTCATGCAACAGACCAGCATGAATCTTGGCTCCGACTGGCATAGTACTGCAGGGCTCCCCGAGAGTGGTGCACGCAAAGTGTTGTTTCCGCACTCCAAAGATTTGCTCAATCACATTTTGTGTGGCAGCATGGCTTCCATTGCATGCTTGCTGCCCACACTAGATTCATCAGCTATGTCAACAGTCATCAGCCCTGGTGGCCTAGCAGCCATCCATTGGTAGGCCATGTTGGTTCAAATGCAGCTATACAGTGGACTGCTTCTCGTTAAGGCATCACAGAACCAAAGAAAAGTTACAGCACAGTAGGAGGCCATTCATCCCATCTTTTCCACGCCAACCTGAGGACACCCAGGTGCTCTTTCTAATCCCACCTTCCTGCACCCGGCCCATAGCCTTGTAGCTTACAGCACTTAAGATGCAGATACATTTAAAAAAAGACGTTAGAAGCTCTGCCTCAACCACCAACTCGGGCAGCGAATTCCAGACTCTGACTACCCTCTACGTCCTTCCCCATGTCCCCTCTACACCTTCTGCCACATATCTTGAATCTATGTCCCCTGGTTCTAGAATTCTCTCCAAAGGAAAACAATTTTGAACCTGTCCACTCTGTCTCTTCCCCTCGTAATTTTGTACCTCTCAATCAATTCTTCTTTGGGCATTGGGCTGCATGATTCACTGCTTTTGGTCACACACCAGGCAGTGGAATCCCTTTTGGTTGTCTCTTAGAGATAAATGCAGTGCCTGAATCCCTTTTGGTTCTCTCAGAGATAAATGCAGTGCCTGCAAAGCAATGTGTGTGTACTATCAGTGACCTCCTAGGTCACGGAGAATCTTGGAATCCTTGTAATGCTTATGTGCTAGCTGTGTCTGCTGGTCTCTGGCAAGAGAGAATGAAATGTAGTGAGCAAACTCTCGATGAATCAAATCCCAAGGGAGCTGGATTCAGATTCTGGTCAAACAGAATTTTGTGACAGCCAGAGGGGTCCAATTTGCCACATGATTGCACCTTTATGTCACCCAATATGCTTACAAACGCGATTGTACTGTACTATATTTAAATTGTTACATATTGAGCCATTTGAACACTTAGTTTTTGTTCTTCAGATTAAGTGCCGAATGACAAAAAATTAGTAAAAATATCTTTATTTCATTTGTTCATAGTTGGCCTTGAAAAAGGCCAGAATTTAGTACCGGAAAAACTCTAATTTCTGCTTGGCGTGCTGGTTTTGGGTGTGCGTCACACAGTCTGCCGTGTCGTTAGTGCAGCCAAAACGTATTTGTGCTGCAGTGCCACATCCCAGAGCATCTCTATAACTTCACAGCATCTGCCAGAAAAACAGGCGAGCGAGCGAGCGGGCATTCATCAAAATCTTCAGCGTCATCAGCCACTTCGCCCAAAGAACGCACTGCATCCAAGATGGCATCTTCTGTCAGTTGGGTCATGCATCATAACGCATCATCCACTGCGCCTAAGTTTCCATAGTTGCGTCTGCCAGAGTCTCCATACGGTCTCCCACAGGTGAGCAAAAAGTATCGTGTCATCCGGTTGGTTAGTGCTGTAACATCTTTCAACCCCGTGGTGTGGAAGCAATTTTTAATTGCAGCTTCCTTCACCATCTTCCACTCCTTTTATAGAAACAGTATGGCCTCCAGTACAATGGGATTATTGTCTTCCATCTTATTGATAGCTCGACAAATTGAAACATCAGCTGCCATCGGTAGTGAGTTTTCGAACTAGTTACCCCTGATTCACTGGCTGGAGCTTGCAGTGCTGTTGGGAAGCAAGTGCACCGGTTTGAATTCTTTTTCCGGCCAGCAATGCTTGGGTGCATGGGGCAGCTGACTTAGATGATGGAAATCTCTCTTTCCTTTTGTTGCTTAGTTTTGTCCAGTTTCCTGATCCATGCCCTGTACTGTGTGAATAGCGGCTTGACTCACACGAAGCATTGGGGCCTTTTGGACTGCCCTGTCAAGGCAAGTGGCAGCTTTCCAGTGCCGTTCATGTTGGTGCAGACCACAGCAATGGCGCATTCCTTGTTCTGCTTTTCACCATTACACAGGTCTTAAACAGCAAAGAACAGTCTGACAGAGCACAGTTTGGTTTCATTTGCATTAAAAATGGCTCTTCATGCATACTCGTTCAAGATGTGGATGAAACCATTTTGGAGCCAATTATCTATCATTGCTTTTGCAATATGATAGATAGGCTAGCTTCAGGATGCTTATCCCAACCAAAGGATTGTTGGTGTCTTACACTTACTGCAAGGAAGATGATGCTGTACCTGGTCCAGTCATCTGTTGCTGGTGAGCCCAGCTTCTTCACCATGATGAAGGATTGGGCTGGAGATGGGCACATTCACTATCTTCAACTACATTAGCAGATCTCATTTGACTTTGGGAACAGCAACCATTTGTATCCTTTTCCTTGCTGGGGCGAATGCCTGCTTGTTGAACTGTTGTTCTCCTTGACTTTCAAAATGGAAGACAACCTTGAAGGTAGAGTACCGCTCTCTTTCCAGATGTCTACTTTCTGCTTTTTTAAAATAAGTTCATAGAATCCCAACAGTGCAGAAGGAGGCCATTTGGCCCATCAGGCCCGATCCTCAAAAGAGCACCCTACCTAGACCCACTCCACCACCCTATCCCTGCAACCCCACCTAACCTGCACATCTTTGGACGTGGGAGGAAACCGCAGCACTCAGAAGAAACCCACGTAGACGGGGGAAGAGCACAAAACCTGCCCAGATAGTCACCCAAGGCCAGAATCGAGCCCTGGTCCCTGGCGCTGTGAGGCAGAAATGCTAACCACTGTGCCACCGCGCGCCCATGTGCTACATGTCACGGTTTTCCACTTGAACGTTCTACTTCACCTTTACACTAATGGATAACACCTTATCATGTTCCCATGTTTTACATGTTATTTTACAGAGATGTTTGAGCACCCTTAGGTCTAACCATTCTACTCTGCTAGATCAACATTATCCCTCCTGTCTATGTGGAGGAAGAGGCTGGGTTGCTTGCATTGGGGAAGCACTTATTTTGTAAGGGATTTTGGCATTATTTTTCTGACTAGCCCTGAGCAGAAGTTCTGCTAACTCAGATTGACCGCTGGAGAATTTCAGCTATTACGGGCATTGTTCAATGGCTTATGTTATTCTGCCAGCGAGAATGTTTAATAACTTTGACACAAACGGAATTTTTAAAATCGGAGTTTGACACATCAGAATTTCACTGTAGCTCTCTGAATGGAGAGTCTCATAGACCTCCCCTTACACACGGAGAATGACAAACTATGGGATGTTGCTAATATCTCCAGCTTTCGCCTGGAGTAGAGCCTGAAACAGAAAAGTTCATGACTGCAGCTACCTTCACTGGCAATATAGTCATTGCCCTGCTCTGAGATTGCAGTTTTGGCCATAATAGTTCTCAGATTTCCTTACTGAAGTGCAGATGGTACACACATTGTTCTTCATTAAGGTCTGGGTAGGACAATTGCCCTCTGAACACTCTGGGTAGACAGGCCTCTTGCTGATTTCCCTTTTTCTTCTCCTCCTCCTCACAGCAATGAAAAGGCCTTTATTCATTCTCCGTGTTACACAGTATTAACAGGGATGCCAATGAATTCACCCATACCTGCAAACAAATGATTTCTGCAGAAGACGTTGGGTCAGTCATCTTAGCCCCAGGACATTGCTGCAGGTGTTCCTCAGGATTGTGTTCTGGGCCCAACCACCTTCAACAGTTTCATCAACAACTTTCCCAGAAATGTTACTGATGATTGCACACTGTTCAGCTTCATTCATGACTCCTGTTCAGCTTCATTCATGACTCCTCAGATACTGTGCTGCCGTGCAGTAAGGCCTGGACACCATTCAAGGTTGGGCTGACAAAGAACAAGTAACATTCAAGCCACACACAAATGCCAGGCAATGATAATCTTCATAAGAGAAAATCTAATCACCTTTGTTTGACATCTAATGGCATTATCGTCACTGAATTCCTCCACTATCAACATCCTGGGAGTGACCATTATTGGGATACTAAACTGGATCTGCCAGATAAACTCTGTGGCTATAAGAGCTGGTCAAGGGCTGGGAATTCTGCGGCACGTAACTCCTCAACTCCACAAAGCCTATCCACTATCTACTAACAGTACAAGTCAGGACTATGAGGAATACTCACCGCTTACCTTCATGACTCCAACAACTCAAGAAACTCGAGATCATAGAGATTTACAGCACACAAAAGGCCCTTCGGCCCATCTGTCTGCACCAGTCAAAAGCAACCTAACTATTCTAATCCCATTTTCCAGAAATTCACCTATAGTCTTGTATGCCATGGCATTGCAAATGCACATCTAAATACTTCTTTCAATGTTATGCGGGTCTCTGCCTCCACCACCCTTTCAGGCAGTGAGTTCCAGACTCCCACCACCCTCTGGTTGAAAGTGTTTTCCTCACATCCCATCTAAACTTCGTGCCCCTCACCTTAAATCTATGTCCCCTGGTCATTGATCCCTCCACCAAGGGGAAGCGTTTCTTCCCATCTACATTATCCTATGCCCCTCATAATTTTATACATTTCAATCATGTCCCCCCTCAGTCTCCTCTGCTCCAAGCAAACAATCTAATCTCTCTTCATAGCTAAACACTCCAGCCCAGGCAAGAGATCTGGTAAATCTCCTCTGCACCATTTCAAGTGCTGCCACATCCCTCCTATAAATGTGGATTCCAGAACTGCACACAATTCCCAAATGTGACCTAACCATATTTTGTACAGTTTCAGCATAACCTTCCTGCTCTTAAAGTCTATGCCTCGGCTAATAAAGGCAAGTATGCCATATGCCTTCTTAACCACTGTATCCACCTGCTCTGCTACCTTAAGGGACCGGTTCACAAGAACATCAAGGTCCCTCTGATCCTCGGTGCTTCTTCATGTACACCAAGATCCCTCTGATCCTCGGTGTTTCTTCATGCACACCATGATCCCTCTGATCTTCGGTGCTTCCCAGGTTCCTACCATTTATCATGTATTCCCTTGCCTTGTTTGTCCTGCCCAAGTGCATCACCTCACACTTTTCCAGATTGAATTCTATTTGCCACTGATCAGCCCATCTGACCAGCCGTCTATATCCACCTGTAATCGAAGGCTATCCTCCTCTTTACCACCCTACCAATTTTTGTATAATCCCCGAATTTACTGATCAACCTTCCTACATACATGTCTAAACCATTTGTATAAACCACACACAGCAAGGGCCCCACAGGGCACAATCTTCCAGTCAGAAAAACACCTCATGACCATCACTCTCTGCTTCCTGTCACTCAGCCAATTCTGGATCCAATTTGACAAATTTGCTTGGATGCCAAGGGCTGTCAGTCTCCCATGTGGGACGTTATCAAAGGCCTTGCTGAGGTCCAAGTAGAATACATCAAATGCATTTTCCTTATCTACACAGCTGGTCACCTCTTCGAAAAATTCAGTCAAGTTGGTCTTAACAAACCCATGCTGACTATTCTTGATTAATCCCTGCCTCTCCAAATGCAGATTTATTCTATTCTCTCAGAATTGCTTCCAATAGTTTCCCCACCACAGTTAGACTGACTGACCTGTAGTTTTCTGGTTATCACTTCCTCCCTTCTTGATTAATGGAACCACATTAGCTACCCTCCAGTCCTCTGGCACCTCGCCTGTGGCCAGAGAGGAATTGAAAATTATTGCCAGTGCCCCTGCTGTTTCCTCCCTTGTCGCACCTGGGATATATTTCATCTGACCCTGGACGTTTGTCTACATTTAAGCCTGCCAGACCACTCAGAACATCCTTTCTGTCTATGTTAATCTCTTTAATTGTATTCCAGTCCTTCTGTCTGATTTCTATACCCACACTATCACTCATGAGTGAACACCAACACAAATAATTCATTTCAAACCTTACCTACTTCCTCTTGTTCCATCCACAAATGACCACTGTGGTCCTAAATGGGCCCTACTCTTTCCCTAGTTATCCATTTACCCTTAATGCACTTGTAAAACAATTTAGGATTTTCCTTTATTTTATCTTCCAATATTCTTTAATGTCCCCTTTTTGTTCTCCTAATTCCTTTATAAATTCCCTTTTGCACATTCTCTATGCTTCTAGGGTTTCTGCTGTTTTGAGCCCTCGATATGTGCCATAAGCCTCCCTTTTTCATAGAATTTACAGTGCAGAGGGAGGCCATTCAGCCCATCGAGTCTGCACCGGCCCTTAGAAAGAGCACCATACTTAAGGCCAGGCCTCCACCCTATCCCCATAACCCAGTAATCCCACCTAATCTTTTGGACACTAAGTGCAATTTAGCATGGCCAATCCACCTAACTGCACATCTTTGGACTGTGGGAGGAAAGCGGACCACACAGAGGAATCCCATGCAGACATGGGGAGAAAGTGCAAACTCCACACAGAAAGTCACCCAAGGCGGGAATTGAACCCGGTTCCGTGGAGCTGAGAGGCAGCAGTGCTAATCACTGTGCTGTCATTTTCTCTTTATCCCATGTTGTATATCCCTCGATATCTAGGGTTCCCTTGATTTGTTGGACTCAACCCACCCTTTTTCTTGATTGGAACATGTTGGCCCTGTGCTCTCCCCATTTACTTCTTGAATGCATCCCACTATTCTGTCACAGATTTACCTAAATGTGTCTGCTCCCAGTCCACTCTGGCCAAATAATATCTGATCTTATTAAAATCGGCGTTCCCCCAGTTTAGAACTTTGATCTCAGCCCCATCCTTGTCCTTTTCCATAACAATCATTTCTTTAATACATTTAGAGTATCCAATTAATTTTTTCCCCAATCAAGGAGCAATTTAGCGTGGCCAATCCACCTACCCTGCACGTCTTTGGGTTGTGGGGGCGAAACCCATGCAAACAAGGGGAGAATTTGCAAACTCCACACGGACAGTGACCTAGAGCCAGGATCGAACCTGGGACCTCGGCACCGTGAGGCTACAGAGCTAACCCACTGTGCCACCGTGCTGCCCTCCCTTGTGACTTAACTGGTCTAGACATTCTATGCCTCCCTGACTCACTTGATGTATCTTCTAATTTTGGCTGTGCATCTATCCCTGCTGACCATTCTTTCAGGATCCCAGCCCCCTGCTAAGTTAGTTTAAACCCTCCCCAAACAGCGTTAGCAAACCCCCTGCAAGGTCATTAGCCCCATTTCGGTTGAGGTGCAACCATCCATCTTTTACAGGTCCCACCAATCCCAAAAATGCTCCCAATGTGCCAGAAATCTAAAGCCCTCCTTCCTGCACCATTTCTCCAGCCTCACATTGACCTCAACTAACCTCCAATTTCTATAGTCACCAGCACATGGCACCAGAACTATTCCAGAGATTACTACCTGCTGGGTCCTGTTTTTTACTCTACTTTTTAGCTCCCAAATTCGGTTTGCAGGACTTCATCAGTTTCTCTGCCTATATCGTTGGTACAAATGTATATCAGGATATCTGTCTGTTTTCTCTCCTCCTTCACTAGGCCCTGTAGCCATTTAGTGACATCCCTGACCCTGGCACCAGGGAGACAACATACCACCCTAGAGTCTCTTTTACTGCCACAGGAACACCTGTCTGTTCCCCTTAAAATAGAATCCCCATACCACGATAGCCTTGATTTTCTTTCTCCTCCCCTCTTGTGCAGCAGACTCACCCATGGTGCCATGAAGTTGGCTGCCACTGCTTTTGCACACAGTATCCAAAATGGTACATCTGTTAGAAAGGAAATGTCCACAAGGGATTCCTGTGCTACCTGCCTTCCTCTACTCTGCCTATTGGTCAACCATACCCTTTTTGCCTATTCAATGTGACCACCTCACTGAACGCCCTTTCCACGACTTGCTCAGCATCGCGGATGCTCCAAAGTGAATCCACCCTCAGCTCCAGCTCCAAAATGCAGTTAGCCAGTAGCTACAGTTGGATACACCTCCTGCATGCATGGCCACCAGGGACAACTGAATCTTCCATGATTTGCCACATAGCACAGGAGGAGCATATCATGGGTACAAGCTCTCCTGCTATGATTACCCTTAAGCCCTTTATTGGGCAGCACGGTGGAGCAGTGGGTTAGCCCTGCAGCCTCACGGCGCCAAGGTCCCAGGTTCGATCCCGGCTCTGGGTCACTGTCCGTGTGGAGTTTGCACATTCTCCCCGTGTTTGCGTGGGTTTCACCCCCACAACCCAAAGATGTGCAGGGTGGGTGGATTGGCCACGCTAAATTGCCCCTTAATTGAAAAAAATGAATTGGGTACTCTAAATTTATTTTTTAAAAAGCCCTTTATTTACTCCCTTTTTAACAAAATTATTATGCCATCGAAGAAGACTATTTACTTACCTCTCTTACCTTAATTTTACTCCACTTACTCCTACCTCAGGGGCTGGTTTAGCACAGTGGGCTAAACAGCTGGCTTGTAAAGCAGAACAGGCCAGCAGCACGGGTTCAATTCCCGTACCAGCCTCCCCGAACAGGCGCCGGAATGTGGCGATTAGGGGCTTTTCACAGTAACTTCATTTGAAGCCTACCTGTGACAATAAGCGATTTTCATTTCATTGTTTAGTTGTATTATGATCTGAGACCTGGGGACGGATTCTCCGCTGCCGGAATTCTCCGTTGCGCCGGCAGCACACCCATGCCCTGGGATTTCCTGACGGCGTGGGACTGTCCACAATGAAAAACCCCATTGATCAGTGGGACAGAGAATCCCACCATCAGCAGGAGCATGCCACACCAGAAAACTGGTGCGGCGGGACAGAGAATCCAGCCCCTGACTCCAACACTGGCTAGGATACTTAACCAAAACCCCAATATTTTATTTTATTTTGCAAGACTGTGAAGAAATAATACTTTGCTCCTAGAGTGATTGCATGAAGAAATAGGGATTTGGTAAGTTTAAATGAAACCCTGATTACTAAAACAGTATTGAAACTGAAACCTTACACACAAAATAGTTTATAATTACCCCTTAAAAATATTACTCAATTCCCAATTACATATCAACAAAGGAAATCACACACAGCTCTTAATCCATCCTACATCCCAATGGCATTGAGTAATACTTGTTTCCAGAATAGATTTGGCTCCTGTTGAAAACCCTGCAGACTCTGGCTGGATGTCTTCAAAAAGCTGTTTCAACTGGTTTGTTTCAGCTTCTTCCTTGTCCTCAGACAAGTCTGCACTGCTTTAAGTACTATCAATCTTCTTTAACTATCCACTGAGAGCAAAATACTTTACTTGTGGTTAAAGGGCAGCCAGATCAAAACCCAACACCATTTGTTTCTTTAAAAAGGTCGAAATGCCTTAGCTCCACCCAGCAATTACATCATCTCCCCAAACTGAAAACACATCAACTCCCCAGGCTGAACACACATTAACTCCCAAGGGATTCCTCCGAGTCAAGGAATAGTGCATTTGCCCAAGCTTGTATGATGGTCAATTGAATCTCTGGGTCCTGAAAGCTTTCTGGTCTTGCAAAACAGGATTATTTTTAAAAACATGACTACTGCAGTCAAACACACTCTAACCCTGACTTTTAACCCTTAAATTGACAATTGTATCCACAACCCAATATATCTACAATCCTACATTCATCATACTTATGTTATTTTATTATAATGACCCTGATATTCACTTATTTGTTGTGTTTCTCAGTTAATCCCTTCCTCAAAAAACACTTTTTAAACCCATGACTGCTTCACTGTGACGCTGACTACAAAGTCAACGAGAACAGGAATCAGACCTTGGTGTTTATGAAACACAGCTGCTCGGACTGAGACTGAGCTGCGCACTAGTCTTCTTAGCTTCACCTTCTCCCAGTTTCACCTAACACCCTGCTTTTCACCCAACTCCAACAGTACTCTTGTTTAGTGACGAAGCACACGCAGTGTTGACAAGCAGCACCGGGTGACTTCCCTTTTTATAGGCCTCAAAAACAATGCTTTGGAAACTGGATTAAACCAGGTATACAGTTAACCAGCTGTAGCTGACAGTGACTCAGCTGACTCCTGTTTCAGGAATGCAATTAAACTGCAATAATCAAAAGAGCAACTTGATTAAAGAACTAATTTAGCTTGAAATTAACCCTTAAATTAAGTTTAATTATATTTGCCACTTAGAACTTGCTACTTGAACTCTGTTTCCACTCAAATCCAAAAGAACTCTGGTTTAGCCAAGTAGCACTCAGTGCAGACATCTCGGAAAAAGCAATTCGCTTGACTGGCACCCCCATCCACCACCTTAAACTTCACTTTCTCCACCACTGCCACACAGTAGCATCAGTATGTACCACCCAGAAGATGCACTGCAGCAACTCGCTAAGACTCCTTCAACAGCATCTTCCAACTTCGTGACCTCTACCATCTAGAGGACATGAATGGCCTCCTTCTGCACTGTATGTTCTATGTTCTAGAAGGGCAAGGGCAGGAGGAACATGGGAATACCACCACCTGCGAGTTCTCCTCCAAGGCACACACCACCCTAACGTGGAACAATATCATCGTTCCTTCTCTGTTGCTGGGTGAAGTCCTAGAATATCTTTCCTAATAACACTGGACTGTAGCAGCTCAAGAAAGAGGCTCACTGCCATATTCTCAAGGGCAATTAGAAATGTGCAACAAATGCTAGCCTTGCCACTGATGCTCACATCCCAGGAATGAATTACAGTCCGTCAGCGCTGTTTTGTGGATTTTCGCAACTTTGAAGAACTTTGAAGCACAAAACAATCATACGGAGAGTCAATAGAAATCAATCAGCCTTAACTTGCAAGTAATTGATCAGTTTAAATAATGCTGCAGTGGGAGGCCTTTCCTGCATTTCAGCCATGAATGATGGAAAAGGAGCATGTGCTGGAGCATTGAGGTCCAAAATAGCAGTGCTGGTGTCAAATCAATGCCCTGATTGACCTGTCTACTCTGCATACTGCTGGTGAGCCCTCATTGCTAACGCATCAAAGCCCCACAGATACGGTGCCCGCATGATTTACCCCAGAGGTGTGCACCTCGAAGACCACCTGTGGGGACGAAGAAATGCTATGTATCCAAACTTTGGGATGAGAAACTGTATTAAACGAATGCAATGTTGTGACAAAAGAAAAGTATTCTTGAACCTCTGCACAATGTCACTTTCTGGCAGGACTTTCATTTGGAGCCATGTGCAAAACAAGCTCCAGTGGATCCAGGTTGTTCATCATCAGCCATAATCATAACAGTATCTGCTAAAGGCATGTAAACATCAATGCAAGGAGATCTCAACATATTAGTGACAGCTCTATGTAAATACATTTGCTTCATTTCAAATACTAAAGGACTGCTTTAGAAATATAAAAGCTGGCCGTTGTTATATTTTAGTTATATCGCAGGCTATTTGACTGACCTGAGTTGAAAACTCTTGAAATAAGCAGTCCCCTATATCCATTGGCCTGGAGCTTACACTGACATACCAGCCTCACGGTAGCATGGTGGTTAGCATCAATGCTTCACAGCTCCAGGGTCCCAGGTTCGATTCCGGCTTGGGTCACTGTCTGTGTGGAGTCTGCACGTCCTCCCCGTGTGTGCGTGGGTTTCCTCCGGGTGCTCCGGTTTCCTCCCACAGTCCAAAGATGTGCGGGTTAGGTGGATTGGCCATACTAAATTGCCCGTAGTGTAAGGTTAATGGGGGGATTGTTTGGTTACGGGTATACGGGTTACGTGGGTTTAAGTAGGGTGATCATTGCTCGGCACAACATCGAGGGCCGAAGGGCCTGTTCTGTGCTGTTCTATGTTCTATCTATAAAAGAACATTATCAAAGAGATGTTCTCAGAAACAGTCAATTTTCACATTCGTGGCACATCCTTCCATGAAAATTTAATTTGAAGCACCTCTCTGGTGTTTCCCATGGGTTTATTTCATCTTCATTCCCTGATGCCCTGACTCCAGGGATTGACCCATCACTTCGGGTCTGTTCAAATCAAAGTACCCTGACTGTTACTGCTGCATGTTGTGGCAGAGGGTGCATGTGTTCCCTATGATCAAGTCTTTTCCCCCCATATATTTGTCTTATCATTTTAACCACTCCTGTTCTCCATCCTTGCACAGCTCTCTCCCTTTTTCTCTGTCCCTGCCTACCTGCCCACTTTTCCCTGGTTCTGTATTTGTTCCAAAAGCTAGAACATAGAACATAGAACATAGAACACTACAGCGCAGTACGGGCCCTTCGGCCCTCGATGTTGCGCCGACCTGTGAAACCATCTGAAGCCTATCTGACCTACACTATTCCATTTTCATCCATATGTCTATCCAGTGACCACTTAAATGCCCTTAAAGTTGGCGAGTCTACTTCTGTTGCAGGCAGGGCGTTCCACACCCCTACTGCTCTTTGAGTAAAGAAACTGCCTCTGACATCTGTCCTATATCTATCACCCCTCAATTTAAAGCTATGTCCCCTCGTGTTGGTCATCACCATCCGAGGAAAAAGACTCTCACTGTCCACCCTATCTAACCCTCTGACTATCTTATATGTCTCTATTAAGTCACCTCTCAGCCTTCTCCTCTCTAACGAAAACAACCTCAATTCCCAGAGCCTTTCCTCGTAAGACCTTCCCTCCATACCAGGCAACATCCTAGTAAATCTCCTCTGAACCCTTTCCAAAGCTTCCACATCCTTCCTATAATGTGGTGACCAGAACTGCACGCAGTACTCCAGGTGCGGCCGCACCAGAGTTATGTACAGCTGCAGCATGACCTTGTGGTTCCGAAACTCAATCCCCCTGCTTATAAAGGCTAGCACACCATATGCCTTCTTAACAGCCCTATTAACCTGGGTGGCAACTTTCAGGGATTTATGTACCTGGATGCCGAGATCTCTCTGTTCATCTACACTACCAAGAATCTTGCCATTAGCCCAGTACTCTGCATTCCTGTTACTCCTTCCAAAGTGAACCACCTCACACTTTTCCGCATTAAACTCCATCTGCCACCTCTCAGCCCAGCTCTGCAGCTTATCTATGTCCCTCTGTATCCTATAACATCCTTCAGCACTATCCACAACTCCACCGACCTTCGTGTTGTCTGCAAATTTACTAACCCATCCTTCTACACCCTCTTCCAGGTCATTTATAAAAATGACAAACAGCAGTGGCCCCAAAACAGATCCTTGCGGTACACCACTAGTAACTGAACTCCAGGATGAACATTTGCCATCAACCACCACCCTCTGTCTTCTTTCAGCTAGCCAATTACTGATCCAAACCGCTAAATCACCTTCAATTCCATACTTCCTTATTTTCTGCAATAGCCTACCGTGGGGAACCTTATCAAACGCCTTACTGAAATCCATATACACCACATCAACAGCTTTACCCTGATCCACCTGTTTGGTCACCTTCTCAAAAAACTCAATAAGGTTTGTGAGACATGACCTACCCTTCACAAAACCGTGTTGAGTATCGCTAATCAACTTGTTCTTTTCAAGATGATTATAAACCCTATCTCTTATAACCTTTTCCAACATTTTACCCACAACCGAAGTAAGGCTCACAGGTCTATAATTACCAGGTTGTCTCTACTCCCCTTCTTGAACAAGGGGACAACATTTGCTATCCTCCAGTCTTCCGGCACTATTCCTGTCGACAAAGACGACATAAAGATCAAGGACAAAGGCTCTGCAATCTCCTCCCTGGCTTCCCAGAGAATCCTAGGATAAATCCCATCTGGCCCAGGGGACTTATCTATTTTGACATTTTCTAAAATTGCTAACACCTCCTCCTTTTGAACCTCAATTCCATCTAGCCTGGTCGACTGAACCTGAGTGTTCTCCTCGACAACATTGTCTTTCTCCAGTGTAAACACTGACGAAAAATATCCATTTAATGCTTCCCCTATCTCCTCTGATTCCACACACAACTTTCCACTACTATCCTTGATTGGCCCTAATCTTACTCTAGTCATTCTTTTGTTCCTGATATACCTATAGAAAGCCTTAGGGTTTTCCTTGATCCTATCCGCCAATGACTTTTCCTGTCCTCTCCTCGCTCTTCTTAACTCTCCCTTTAGGTCCTTCCTGGCTAACTTGTAACTCTCAAGCGCCCTAACTGAGCCTTCATGTCTCATCCTAACATAAGCCTTCTTCTTCCTCTTGACAAGTGCTTCAACTTCCTTAGTAAACCACGGTTCCCTTGCTCGACAACTTCCTCCCTGCCTGACAGGTACATACTTATCAAGGACACGCAGTAGCTGTTCCTTGAAAAAGTTCCACATTTCGATTTTACCCATCCCCTGCAGTTTCCTTCCCCATCCTATACATCCTAAATCTTGCCGAATAGCATCATAATTGCCTTTCCCCCAGCTATAATTCTTGCCTTGCGGTATATACCTATCCCTGCCCATTGCTAAAGTAAACATAACCGAGTTGTGATCACTATCACCAAAGTGCTCACCTACATCTAAATCTAACACCTGGCCGGGTTCATTACCCAGTACCAAATCCAATGTGGCCTCGCCCCTTGTTGGCCTGTCTACATACTGTGTCAGAAAACCCTCCTGAACACACTGCACAAAAACTGACCCATCTATAGTACTCGAACTATAGTATTTCCAGTCAATATTTGGAAAGTTAAAGTCCCCCATAACAACTACCCTGTTACTCTCGCTCCTGTCAAGAATCATCTTTGCAATCCTTTCCTCTACATCTCTGCAACTATTCGGAGGTCTATAGACAACTCCCAACAGGGTGACCTCTCCTCTACTGTTCCTAACCTCGGCCCATACTACCTCAGTAGACGAGTCCTCAAACGTCCTTTCTACCGCCGTAATACTTTCCTTGATTAACAATGCCACACCCCCCCCTCTTTTACCATCTTCTCTGTTCTTACAGAAACATCTAAATCCTGGAACCTGCAACAACCATTCCTGTCCCTGCTCTACCCATGTCTCCGAAATCGCCACAACATCGAGATCCCAAGTACCAACCCATGCTGCAAGCTCACCCACCTTATTCCGGATGCTCCTGGCGTTGAAGTAGACACACTTCAAACCAGCTTCCTGCTTGCCGGTGTCCTCTTTCGAACTTTTAACCCTATCCCTGACCTCACGACTCTCAACATCCTGTACACTGGGACTACAATCTAGGTTCCCATCCCCCTGCTGAATTAGTTTAAACCCCCCCGAAGAGCACTAGCAAATCTCTGTTCATTTCCAGCATCTTCAGTTCCGATGAAAGGTCACCAGCCTGCAATGATGGGCGGGATTTAACGGCCAACGCTCCGCGTGGTTTTCAGCTGCAGAGGCAGCCCGCCAGTGGGATTTACCGATCCCACCATTGTCAATGGGATTTCCCGGTGCGCCGACGGCGTGCGCTGGCATGGGACTGGAGTACCCCGCCAGCGTGAACAGCCAGTAGATCGTGCTTGTCAACTCCGTTCTTTTCTCCACAGATAAAGCCCAACTTGCTGATTGTTTCCAGAATTTTCTGCACCTTTTTCGTATTTGTCTTTTGTTTTAATTAATTCGCCTTTGCCCTGTCAACTTGTCATAAACTCCTATTTTTAAAAAATTCAATCTTGGGATGTGGACATCGCTAGCTGGGCCCAGCATTTGTTGCCCATCCCTAATTGCCCTTGAACTGAGTGGCTGGCTTGGTCATTTCAGTAGGGGCCAGTTAAGAATCAACCACATCGCTGTGGGTCTGGAGTCACAAGTAGGCCAGACCGGGTAAGGATGACAGATTTCCTTCCCTGATGGACAGTAGTGAACCAGCTGGGTTTTTACGACAATTAGCAGTGGTTTCATGGTCATCATTAGACTTGATATGGAGATGCCGGCATTGAACTGGGGTGAGCACAGTAAGAAGTCTTACACACCAGGTTAAAGTCCAACAGGTTTGTTTCAAACACAAGCTTTCGGAGCACTGCTCCTTCCTCAGGTGAATGGAGAGGTGAATGGGATGACAGCTGTGATGCATCAATGGTTTCATCCTCGGAGCTCTCCTCCAAGGTGTTCTCCTGGAGGTCTGGGGTAGGGACCACCCCAGATGGGTCGGCACCACCGGCTGGAGATCTTGTGGGAGAATGGACATGTGGTCGTTGGGAGAGATGCATCAATCTGTATGGCAATAACAACTCATGTTTGACAGGTCCTCCAGGTGGGGTCCGGTTGGTCCACACCTCTGTGGCGTGAATTCCATTCATCTCCCTTCACCTGAGGAAGGAGCAGTGCTCCGAAAGCTTGTGTTTGAAACAAAGCTGTTGGACTATAACCTGGTATCATTAGACTTTTAATTCCAGGGGCTGGATTCTCCACTGATGGCATACTCCATTTTGTCTGCAGCCCGGGTGTTTCCTGACGGCATGGGGCTGCCCCAGAATGGGATACCCCATTGACCAGCCAGCAAAACGGAGCATCCCACTGGCGCGCTGAAACAGAAATTTAGCCCAGCAGGACGGAGAATCCAGCCCCAGATGTTTATTGAATTCAAATCTCACTATCTGCCATGGTGGGATTCAAACCCAGGACCCCAGATCATTACCCTGGTTGTCTCAATTAGGACAAAGGCACTAAGCTCGAGGCTCCCCTATGTGACACATGAGGAGCCTACCCACAAAACGTGGCTGAGAAAGCTTTTTTACTCTCAAATATTGGGTGCGATTCTCCGGAAAGATTTTAAATGTGGTAGCGAGCGGGAACTTCAGCGAGCTGCCTGGCGTTCGACCTAGCACTCAGCCGGCAGCACAATACAACATTAAGTGATCCACTTAATGAGGCCCAATTGGCTTCACGCCACAAATGAAGGCTCGTCAGTTGATTGACCGGGACCGTGTTCGCAAGCCTCCCTTTAACGAGATCGAGCTTTAAAAAAAATTAATTTAAAGGATGTGGGCGTCGCTGGTTACGCCAGCATTTATTGCCCATCCCTAATTGCCCTTCAGAAGGTGGTGATGAGTTGCCTTCTTGAACCGCTGCCGTCATTGAAGTGTAGGTACACACACTGTGCTGTTGGGGAGGGTCAATGCCTGGGCCACATGCATGAGTTGACACCTCTCCTCGCAAAATCCTCCCATCACTCCCCTCCCTTCATTCCCCCTCCCTCCACCCCCCAACCCTCCCATCATCCCTCTAAGCTTCCTCCACATCCCCTCCCCCCACAACTGTGAACCACACGTGCGGCAAAAAGTCCCTCTCTGTCCCTTCTCCGCAGGAGAAGCTGTCCCACAATCATCAGGAAAGGGCTAGTCAGATGGCGGGGTGGCGGAGAATCCTCACAACCTTCGAGGAACGGACCCTGGAGGTGACAGGGGTGGCCGAGGACAGACTGGTCACCAACATGGTGGAGGGCGCACGCCACGGAGGTGTGGACCAACTGGGCCCCACCCGGAGGACCTGTCAAACATGAGTTGTTATTGCCATACAGATTGATGCATCCCTCCCAATGACCAAATGTCCATTCTCCTGCAAGATCTCCAGGTGGTGGTGCCGACCCATCTAGGGTGGTCCCTACCCCAGCCCCCCAGGAGAACACCTTGGAGGAGAGATCCGAGGATGCAACCATTGATGCATCACAGCTGTCATCCCACCCTCCACCAGTGCAGATACATTCACCTCAGTGGGAAATGTTAGGGGACAGGCTTCTGGAGCACAATCCGGTGAGCCCCTCACAGCTACTGATGTACGTCCGGTGGAGGCAGGAACCCCCCAGACGAGACAGCAGTCAGAGGGCTGCTGAATCCCAGGACCCAGCTTTGTCCCAGCCAGATGCTGAGCCTCTGGAACAGGTTTACCCAGAGCTGATGCAGACATTAAGGTTCGGCCGGGACATTCAGAGGGAGATATCAGCGACAATCCCGCAGTCCATAGCCGATTGGAGGAGTCCCAGAGGTTATGGACGCAGGTGATGTTGCCAGCAATGTGTGGCACCGAGGCCAACACTGCTCGGGTGGCGACCGCAGTGCACGACGTTAGCAGCATTAGCCAAGGCATGGCATAGTAAGTGACGGCCATGGCTGAGGGCCTCGGCAGACTGTCTGACTCACGGAGGTATGTGATCCAGTACCAGGCCGACCTTGATGAGGTTCTGCAGGACATGTCCCGCTCTTAGATGGGAATGACTGAGGTGCTGTAGTGCTTGTCCCAGTCACAGGTGTGCATTGCCAAAGCACTGCAGAGCGTGGCCCAGTCACTGAGGAGAATCACCCAAGGCATCGACACCATGGTGCAGATACTGGGGGGCTCATATGCCTTCAATAAGCACACAATGAGTGATGAATGTAACTGAGGCTTTAATACACTAAACAGCAAGCCTCCTGCCTCTGAGGCAGAGACTTGCCACCTTTATACATAAGCCCAAGGGGAGGGGCCACAGGTGGAGCCAGCCTGGACAAGCCCAGGCATGTACAACACAACACAATGCAATACAATGCAATATCGTGGTTTACCCCAGAGGCCGCCAGGGCTGGCAAAGCCAGATGATGCTGGGGCATCTGGGGCTCAATCCAGCTGCCCCTCCATTCTGAGGTGAACCCCAGGGCCCTATGGGCACCGACTGGGAAGAGGGGGTGCAGTGTGATAACCCGAATCCATCTTATGGACTAGCTCATCCAAGTTCTACCTCTCTGATGAAGCCGTAATTTGTAGTCAGCACCGGGAGCAGGGCGTCACATCTGAGCACGTGCCACCGACAAGTGAGCCAGGGCTCACTGGCTCCAGAACCCCCAGGAGACGCCCAACAGAGGGATTGAAGGCCATAGGACGTGGTAAGCAGCTGGCTGCACCCATCTCTGATGTGCATCCCGGGGGCACACCTGGATGTAGTGGTTGAGTAAGAAAGGCCAAATACGTCAAGGACCATGAAGAGGGCACTGGGTGGGGCGGGGGTAAGTAGGGGCTAAGGAGAGGAGAGGGGGTGGGGAGCTGGTAGAGGAGGGGCATTGGGGAGAGGGAGGCAGGGTGGGGATAATGGGGCTTCACTATTGGGAGAGTGTTGTCCACTTGTCCGAGATACATTAATATACCCTTACCACAACCAGTATGGTGCCTCTGGCTCTTTGTTCCATGACTCGGGTTGACCACCAATCCCATTCCCCATCCCCCCCCCAGACATGGGGTCCTTGCCCCTCCCCACGCGTACCTGGCCATGGCAGGGGGAGTTGGGGGCTTGCTCACCGGACCGGACACCGTGCACCCCAGACACTCAAACAGAACATCACCAAATCCCTGCCGTGGACATGTGCCCGGGGTTGGGGCCTGGGTGTTCGAATGTTGGCTGCTGCATCTGTGGTGCTGTTTCCGGCAGTGTTCACGCATAGTGTCCTTTCATCAAGGTGTGATTGGGATGCCAGGCAATGGCTCCCACATGCTACATGGCCCGCCCACCCATGGGAATCCACTAGGTCACTTAACCACGATTGCAAATTCCCTATTAGGTCATCAGCCCACGGCCAGATGCCTCCACGGTCAGTGGGAGATATTGGTGGTCGATTGTAGCAGACAGACAGGGGCTACCAAGCATTGCGCCTGAAATGGAAAGACCAGGGGTTGGCATGGAGGACCGTGCACAGTTGCCTCCCCCCTCACAGCCCTGTTTCCCCCCCCAGCCCTGATTCCCCCCAGTCCCCCATGGTCGCCCACCCCAGCCAGGGCTGCCCCTCCCCGGTTACCCCTCTACCCCCCTCCGAGCAGGGACAGCATACCCAATGCCGCAGGTTCTTTGCCTGTGAACAAAGATGGCTACTCACCTCCTCGGGTCCCCGCGGCAGCCCTTCCGCCAGGTTCACGTTTTTAAAAAGAGTACTAATCGTCGCCAGCACGACTACTTGCTGAGGAGGCCGCTGGATCACGGGAGACAATTGGATAAGCGGTGGCTCTCTTTAATTGCATGGAAATAGGGCTTATGTGGTGATTATTGGTTTCTCGCCACGCTACGGCGGGATCACGATTTTACCTACGGAAGCGGGCTGGTTGCATCGCAAATGATTTGGCACCCGACTTGGTTCTCGTTTTCCGTCTCTCCCGATATTCACCGGCGTCGCCGCATTCTCGCTCGGGTGAAACAAGGCCACTGAATTGCCCACATCGACTCCTAGTTGCTCGATTACCCAACATTGGTGCTAAATTGAAAGTAAAACTAACTTTAATTGACTTTAAGGACTTTGTTACCCTTGTGTACAATCTGATCACAAATCCATGTGACAGCAGCATGAAATGGGTCAGGGTCTTAGGAAAAGGGATTGACCCAATGGGACTGAGAGGAGGAGAAATCACTTCACTCAAAGGATTGTAAAGCATTGAAATTCTCTCGCCCAGGAAGTTTGAATGCTGAGTCATTGACTATATTCAAGACAGAGCTGGATAGATTATTGGGTACTAAGGAATTTCAGGGAGACATAGAAAATAGGAGCAGGAGTTGATCATTTGGCCCTTCAAACCAGCTCAACCTTCAATATGATCATGGCTGATCCTATATCTCAAAGTCATACTCCCTCGCTCTACCCAAACCCCTTGATGTCTTTAGAGTCTCAAAATCTACCTATTTCTTCCTTATTTGATAGGAGGATAGTGTGGGAAGGTAGCGTTGAAATGAAAGATGAGCCATTATATTAAAGCAACAGGCTTGAGGGACCAAGTGGGCTAATCCAGCTCCTATTTCTTATGTTTTTATGTTCTTAAATCCATTTGCAATTCACACCGGCCTGGTTGTGTATTTATAGCTGGTTTAGTTTCAGGGAGTGCCCAAGTTGCAAAGTGGCACTTCCTTCATCCTTGCCACTTCTTAGCCTTGAACATGCAGAATGTTCTGCTTTTCTTTTTAAATAGAAACTATACATGTGTGTTTCTAAACTCATGTCTCAATAGGGGATAGAGTTTTTTTCTGTAATTCAGAAATAAACTTTCCTCTTTTTCAAATAAAATGTCAGCATTACTGGAAAGACGCGGCCAGATAAGATTTACTTTTTGTGTGTCTTATCTGCACTTCCTTTTTTGTGGGTTTGCTTCTGACTTGCACTTGTACCATTTTCCCAGCCTGAATGTCACTGATCTGCCCTATCTTAACCTTGCACACTGTCTTCAAAGTGTGGAGCTCAGGCAGAAAGCATTTCTGCAACATTCTCAGAACTGCTGAAATCCTCACCTGTGCCTCTCTTACCTCCAGACTTGACTGTGCCGGTGATCTCATCAACTCTGCATAAACCTGACCTCATCCATAATTCTGCTTCCTGCATGCTTTCTTCCCTGCACCAACTCTCGTTCACCCCTCTGCCTGTAGCTGCTGACCTATCCTGGCTCCCATTCCGGCAATACCTCAATTTTAAAATTCTCATCCTTTTTATGAATGCCGCCCTAGCCTCACTCCTTCCTGTCTCTGTAACGTCTTCTCACTCCACGATAGTCCGAGATTTCTCCATTCCGACACTTCTGACCTTTTGTGAATCTGTGATCTTAATCATTGGTGGCCGTGCCTTCTGCTGTCTGGGCACTAAGCTCTGGAATTCATTATGAAACATTGCTTATAGTTACACACTAAAATTTTACACTGTGCCTTTCAAAGTGATGATAATCAGCATGATGATGCTGGGGAAAAAGTTCCAGGTCACATGGCATACACCGCACTGGAGGGAGATGGAGGGTGAGGCACGTTCTGTGCTCACTCAACTCGTCTTGAGCTTGGTGGAATTGGAATGGAGTTAAAACACTGTGTTAAGGCCCTGCTGGAACCGTGTGGAATTTGGGGCATCCAGAACTCTGCTGCTTATATCCTAACGTTCACCAGGTTCCATTCACAATCATGTCTAATTTTGCTGATCTACCTGAATTCCTGGTCTGGCAATGCCTCAACTTTAAAATGCTAAGCCTTGTTTACAAATTTGTCCATTTGTGGACAATGGCTCCACCATTGGTAGCAAGTTCTAGTGGTGCAGTGGGCCTCTGAGCCAGAATCTCTGGGTTCGAGTCCCACCCCAGGACTTGATGGCCAAAGCAGTTCACAAACAGGTTGAGTATCAACCTGAAAAATCCATCAAATGCACATTAATGGCAGGCGGTAAGAGTGGGAGAGACTCCTTCTCAGTCGTCTTATTCCAGGGAAAAACTAGTTATGGAACCTGATGAAAGTTTGCCTTGTGCATCACTAAGTGCAGGAAGAGAAACAATAACAAATTGATGGCCATGCCTAGAGCCCAAACTCTGGCAGTTTTCTCCCTAAATACCTCTGCCTCACCACCCATCTCTGAGACTTGCTCCAGTAAAGAACCAGGGTACATTATATTACATTAAAGATGCTAGATAAATGCTAGTTATTGTTGCATAGTAGCAACTGTATTTAGTGGCAACGTTGGAGATGGTAATCCTGAAGGAAAATCCTATTAGAGGAAGCAGTATGAGTGATGTCATGGTATTGGTAAGAAGGGTGTCCCAAACCCACAAGGACTTGGTAGACAGATCCTAGAGGATTGGAGTTACGATGCAAACTGCAGTGTTTTGGGATAGGTTTTGAAAGTATGAAAGGTGGGATCCAGGCTTTGATGGTACTGAGGGAAAGGTGGCACACAAGTAATTGGAATTCAACACCATCCCCCACCCCCACTCTAGTCTCACCTCCCTAAACTGTTTGCGTTTGAGAATTAACAATCCCTCCTTTGTACCTTTGTACCCCATCAGCCCACAGATTGAGATATGGCCCCAATCCTGACAATCAAGCCAGAAGCGAATTTAAATGACTTGAAATTTCTCTCAACCTTTCATGCTCTGAAGAGTAGGTGACCAGCAACTTGATGGAGAAGTAATTTGGGGTCTTGCCAGGGTTGAAATAACATTGACCATCGACAACATGAGAAAGACTGGCTGAGATTGTGGAAAATGGCCAAAGGGGATTGAGACCTGAGGTGGCCGGAATCTTGGTAGGAGCTCGGGACTCAGCAGGCGTGGGGAACTTTGATTGTCAGGAATGTTTTAATTAACTGATAGAACTGTATGTGACAGGGGACCAGCCTGGTCACAGAGAAAATCAGCAGCAGATTGTGTCAGACGTGAGACCTGATGCTCAGAGACATAAATCGACAACCTTAAAAGGTGCACAGGTGGAGCAAGTCGCGTAAAAAGAACAGCCAAAAATATGCAAGAGATAGGATTACAAACAGCAAGCTTAAGTCTGAGAGAAAGACATGATGGACAAGCATGAGAGAAATAGCAAGGTAGAAATTGGTGATGGGAAAAGTATTAAAGGAATGAATTACAGGCAGTAAATATAATATTAATAGGAAATAATGACGTGATGTTATTGATAAATATAACAGCAATGACAACAACTTACATTGTACTCTTTTGGGAAACCAATCAAGCAAATGATAAACTAATTAAAGTGACAGCTCCTGAAAGGGGCACCAGAACAAAAAAGGCTAAACTTTAAAGGAAACTTAACAACTCATCTCAAAATGTTATTTCTGGGATTAATGGTGGACTAGTTGCGGAAGGTCTCAAGCATGACAGTGGACACAATTGCTTCATTGGAATGTAATCATATGAAGATTGGTACCAAACTGAAGGGGGCATTGGGCAGTCAATGAGAGAGGTTTAAAGGGATATATGAAGGAGAAAGTAGAGGTACAGATTTATAGAGGAAATTCCAGAACTTGTAGCCGAGATAGTTGAAGGCACAGCCGCCAATGATATGGTGAAGGAATTCTACAAACAGATCGCACTCACTTGCTGCAATCTTTTGTTTTAAGCCGAACAGCCAGCCTTATGGACTGTAAAGGCAAAGATGTTATTCACAGTCCCTCCAATAACACACCAAACACAGCAACCGTTTGTTGAAAGCTATGCTGAAGCCATCTGAAGCTTGGGGCCTGCTTTGCCCGCTTGCAGACAAAACACAGTAGCCAAGTCTGTTTTTGTGTCGGAAACCCACCTCCAGAAGGGAACTGACTGAGTTTCAGGTTGTCCTGCGAATGAAACCCTAATTGATTTGTGTTTCCTGCACAATGGGGTCGGAGTGGAAGGCAGTTTTCAGACACCCTTGACAGCCATCACTGAGGCTGCTGGTTGTCCTGAGGGAGAGATTTTGCGGCAAAGTGTGCCTCTGCACCAGAAGGACCTAAGATGGCACTGGGGAGCCAAAGGACTGGCACTCATGAGTGACGAGAGAGAGCTTTCCCTAAGGGTGGCAGGAAGAGGCCATCTCGCTACGTAGCAGCAGCACCACTCTGTTCAGTTTCATCTGCCTCTGACTCCAGTTCCTCCTGTTTCCCCTTCCCACCGATGAGCTGTCTCCTTCCATGCAGCCTCGCCCTCCACGAGGCCCACACCAATCTGGAGGACCATGTTACATGGGGGGGGGAGGGCAGGGGGGGTTGGGGGCTGGGGGGGGGGGGGGGGGGGGGCGTGGTGGTGGTGGGAAGGGGCAGGCAAATCAGGCCCTTGGAATTCAAATTGAAATTCGGAACTCCCATTGGGCAAAATTTTACGGCCCCTCACACCGATGGTATTTTCTGGTCCTGTGGAAGTTGATGGACCTTTGAACAGTTCGCCGCATTTACGCCCCCGCCCCCACCATGACAGGGCTGCAAAACTCTGCCCATTGAATGCAGAACTTTGTCTGAATTATGTACCGAACTGATCAGCTAAATCCAAGCTTGAGAGAATCCTTGAGTTTACAAATGAAATAAAGATAATTCTGGCCATCGAGGATAAGATATTAAATAAACATTGTACGTTATTTTAGTTTTTCTAAGAAATCAGACAGTCCTTCTGTTCCAGGCTCATCTGCAACAATTTGTATACACTGTAGCAATTCCAGAAACTAGTACAGCTAGGCTCTTGTGGTTAGATACGCCAGGCTGCGATAGTACTGCACAGTGTCAGCACATAAATATGTGGCTATTGATAAAGTATAGCAATGCTTTGCTTTAGTTGCATCAGTAACAATGTAGTCACAAAGGTTTGGCTGAGCAATTATCACCGCAGTGGAATACAGTCACCAGCTCAAAAGATCATTCTAATCTGCTGACCCCCCACCCCCTCTGTGTTTTAGTGGTGCTGCACGTACTAAATAGTGGACTAATAAATTGTTTTCCTACTCCTCCCATTTAACACAATTGATTTAATCCCAGAGTGACACTACTCCAAGCATGACTAAATTGCCCAAAAAGCATGGAGCAACATTATGTGTATTGCTGTTTTCAGGGGCTGAATGGATTTGACCATGAGAGAGGCAGCAACTGAGCACTGAGCTGCTGAAAGCATTGGACAACACCAAGCAGCAATGCGAGATCACTCCAGCGACCCAGTATGATCAACTGGTAAGGAAAACCTGCACGTAATGCTCCAGTTGAATTTGGTAATCAGGGTTGGAGCTATACATCTGAATGATCACTACAAGAGGTGAAGACTGCGAGATGACTGTTTTATTGGGCAATGTTTCTAATTTTACACTGACACGAGAACTCCATTGATAGCAGTGACTAATTTCTAATTACATTTTAATATGTACACGAGTCCCCAACTCAGTAAAACAGCGTGCTATGTAGGAAAACACTTCCTTCATTTTCGAGTAAAACCCCCTTTCACTCACATGTTTTGGTGACACTCTGAAAAGGGAAGAATTCTGGCTGGTGGAAACATGTCCATCAATGGAATGTGGGCAAGTGGATCCTGGAATTAGGGAGCATGAGTGACTTGCTGGGTCGAGATCCCACCAACGCACCATTAAAAATGGAGTATCTCTGCTGGCAAATCCTAAATTTGCATCCACTTCCCTGACCCACTGCCCTTCCTTGCCTGCTATTATTGGACTGTAGATGCCTGAGGAAGGTGTGGAAGAAATGGATGTGCCATAATTAATACATTCCCTTCCTGTCACATTAATTCCTAAGCTATTTCCAATTGTCATGTGACACAGAACTCCTTCTACCACTGCACGTAAGCAAGTCACAAACTTTTGTAATTCTAAGGAAAGACAATATTAAGAAGTGACATTGCTGACAGAAAATATATCAGAAATTGCAAATCTCAAAATGTTTTTTTTCATAAAAACTGTACACGGAAGATCTAAAAGAAAGAAATGAACAACTGCCAGAATTTTAAAGACTGTAACATAGTCTTAGAGTTTAGGTAACTGTGTAAACTGCACCAGCTTCATACTTATCATTTATATAGTTACCTAAACTCCTCCAGGGTATTGCAGTCGTTTAATACAATCACAGACATCTGTTGTTCTTTGTGTTTTTCTACATAAATGAAAATAAAACATTATAATAAAGATGAACAATAGACATCCTCAGTATAGTTTTCTGAATGACTAGCTCATCAATAATCAAGTAAATAGCTTCTGAATCCTTCCTTGCTCGAGCTCCATGTAGAATACAGCTGCAAATTTGCATTTTAGTGATTTACGCAGAGAATGTTCAGGTGTAACCAGTGCAGAGTTATTTATTGTGATTATAGTTTAGCGTTCAAACTCCCAGTGCTTGTTACTGGATTTGAACTCAGCTGTGAAATAGGCAGGCCATTGCTACCATTTGATGAACAGTTTGCAATGAAGCATACCTGATGTAAGTCTTCTACCTTTTACAGTGCGTGTCTTCACTGATTGTCAGCGCAATCAGATCGTGTGAAATGAGGGCTTATTTTCACTCTGTTCCTGAAAATTCTAGTGGATCGCCACTATATTTGTGTGCTTTGTGCAAGATTGCAAGGGTCACAACTTTGAAGTCAGTCAGAACACATCAGCAGTACTGCCACTGAGCCACTTGTTAAGCTGCTAACCATGTAGTTAATGAGCTCAGACTTCAAAACCTGGCTAATTCTCCTGAGCAGTGAGCTAATGTTTTAGTGATAGTGTCAAACAAGTTTATGTGGAAGCACTCTTCCCGTTGATTGAGGAGATTGTATATTTAAGTCTCACTCCTTGAAATAATCTGGGCTGGAACCCGAGTGCAGTCCTGAGATAGTGCTACACCGTCATAAAATGAGATGTTAAACTGAGATTTTGTTCAGTTTAGATGAGGCTGCCATGGCAAGGTTTTGCAGTAACCTGTCCCAGATTTGCCGCCTCAATCAAAATTGACAAAAACAGATTGGGGTTGGGCCTGATGGGTGGGGGTGTCGGCTCTGGCATCGAGTTCCAGGGCGGGTCTGGACTGGGGTGGGACGGATGGGGCGGAGGCTAGTGGGGAGTTGGGTTGTCCCGGGGCATCTTCCCAAGGGGGTTGTGGGTCCAGACCCATGGCAAGTGGTCAGGAGTGGAGTCCCGGAGGAGTGTTCAGGGAGGTTAGTGCAATTGTTATCCAGAAGCTAGAAATGATTTTCATTCTTCAAACGTTTTCAGGGTAACTACTGTTACAAGGCAGTTGGAACTATCTGGAGTTTACAATATACATTGCATTTTCACATGGTTCCCAGTGCATGGCAATCACCCAAAGAAAGTTTGAACTTCCTGGGCAATTACCATGCAACTTTTACCTAGCAACTTCTGGGGAGGGGGGAGGAGCGGAGTTCAGAGGTTATAAGCAGAAAATTAGTTTTTGAGCTCTTTGCAAAGATCCTGTCCAATATGACTACATTTGCTGCCATCACACCAATAAATGCATTTCAAAACCGGTTCAGGACCAAATGTAAAGGACATTTACCCAGAAATAAGTGGATGGCCACAGCATTAAATTGAAAAAACAAAGTTCTTTTTCGCTTGTCTGCTCGGTCAATCTTCTAGTTTCATAATTATTTTTTAGATTAACTCCAGAACCTTAAAGACCTGAATGCACTGTCTGGAGGGGGATGGAAGCAGATTCAAGAACAGTTTGAAGCAGGGACCCTCGCTGAAAATTTTCACATCGTTTGACATAATTTGCTTTCAACAGCTTTCATTTGACATAAACTGCTCATCTCCATTGCAATCATTTTGCCATCAATTGTTCTCAAATGCTATCATTTTGTCATCATTTGATATCGCTTGCAGACATGGCTCTCATTCAATTTCATTTTCACTCAGAACTGACCGTTTAGCTCTCAGTTGCACACAGAACCACACTTGTCATGTCAAATGGTAGTTAACAATTGACATCATTGCCATCAACTGCTGTCTTGCGGTGATCACAACAAAATGTGACGATATGCAACCAAAATGTTCCTAAGTCCCAGAGGATTGTGTCTACAGTGTGTAGGATCACATTGCTCCCACACACCTACCCAATCCCTCCCTCCCTCTTGTTCACCTCTCTCTCCCATCACACCACTAACTTCCATCCCCCAAACCCTTCTTACTTCCATCCCCAAATTCCTCTTATTCCCCTCCCCATCTTCCCACACTCCTTTCCCCCCTCGTGCTTTCCCTCTGCCCCTTCTCCTCTTTGCTCCTCCCTTGCTTCCCCTCTTTATTTCCACTCCCCAACTAATGATCACAGTTTACGGTGCCAGCTGGAAACCGGAAGCGACATTTTCGGGGCTGGCCCTGGAAAGATTTGAAGTTGGTCCTGGGGCAGAGAGGACCATCCAAGCCAGAGCGCTCAGACTTGGGTCCAGGCAAGGTGAGGCCAGCCCTCAAGTGGGGTGAGGCCGGTATCGAGATGAGGTTGGAGTCCAGGCAAGCTTAGTGTCCAGGCTGGGATCGAGGTCAACCAAAATCTTCCATTTCCCTCCTCCCGGTCAAAGAAGCAGAAATGCAGCCCTAGGCATTGCTGCAGCAAGCAGGCTTCCACCTCCCTCCTGGCATTGCTGCAGCAAGCAGCCTTCCTCCTCTCTCCTGGCATTGCTGCAGCAAGCAGCCTTCCTCCTCCCTCCTGGCATTGTTGCAGCAAGCAGCCTTCCTCCTCCTGGCATTGCTGCAGCAAGCAGGCTTCCTCCTCCCTCCTGGCATTGCTGCAGCAAGCAACCTTCCTCCTCCCTCCTGGCATTGCTGCAGCAAGCAGCCTTCCTCCTCCCTCCTGGCATTGCTGCAGCAAGCAGCCTTCCTCCTCCCTCCTGGCATTGCTGCAGCAAGCAGCCTTCCTCCTCCCTCCTGGCATTGCTGCAGCAAGCAGCTTTCCTCCTCCCTCCTGGCATTGCAGCAGCAAGCAGCCTTCCTCATCCTGGCATTGCTGCAGCAAGCAGCCTTCCTCCTCCCTCCTGGCATTGCTGCAGCAAGCAGCCTTCCTCCTCTCTCCTGGCATTGCTGCAGCAAGCAGCCTTCCTCCTCCCTCCTGGCATTGCTGCAGCAAGCAGCCTTCCTCCTCCCTCCTGGCATTGCTGCAGCAAGCAGCCTTCCTCCTCTCTCCTGGCATTGCTGCAGCAAGCAGCCTTCCTCCTCCCTCCTGGCATTGCTGCAGCAAGCAGCCTTCCTCCTCTCTCCTGGCATTGCTGCAGCAAGCAGCCGTCCTCCTCCTGGCATTGCTGCAGCAAGCAGCCTTCCTCTCTCCTGGCATTGCTGCAGCAAGCAGCCTTCCTCCTCCCTCCTGGCATTGCAGCAGCAAGCAGCCTTCCTCCTCCCTCCTGGCATTGCTGCAGCAAGCAGCCTTCCTCCTCTCTCCTGGCATTGCTGCAGCAAGCAGGCTTCCTCCTCCTGGCATTGCTGCAGCAAGCAGCCTCCCTCCTCCCTCCTGGCATTGCTGCAGCAAGCAGCCTTCCTCCTCCCTCCTGGCATTGCTGCAGCAAGCAGCCTTCCTCCTCCCTCCTGGCATTGCTGCAGCAAGCAGCCTTCCTCCTCCCTCCTGGCATTGCTGCAGCAAGCAGCCTTCCTCCTCCCTCCTGGCATTGCTGCAGCAAGCAGCCTTCCTCCTCCCTCCTGGCATTGCTGCAGCAAGCAGCCTTCCTCCTCCCTCCTGGCATTGCTGCAGCAAGCAGCCTTCCTCCTCTCTCCTGGCATTGCTGCAGCAAGCAGCCTTCCTCCTCCCTCCTGGCATTGCTGCAGCAAGCAGCCTTCCTCCTCCCTCCTGGCATTGCTGCAGCAAGCAGCCTTCCTCCTCTCTCCTGGCATTGCTGCAGCAAGCAGCCTTCCTCCTCTCTCCTGGCATTGCTGCAGCAAGCAGCCTTCCTCCTCTCTCCTGGCATTGCTGCAGCAAGCAGCCTTCCTCCTCTCTCCTGGCATTGCTGCAGCAAGCAGCCTTCCTCCTCCCTCCTGGCATTGCTGCAGCAAGCAGCCTTCCTCCTCCTGGCATTGCTGCAGCAAGCAGCCTTCCTCCTCCCTCCTGGCATTGCTGCAGCAAGCAGGCTTCCTCCTCTCTCCTGGCATTGCTGCAGCAAGCAGCCTTCCTCCTCCCTCCTGGCATTGCTGCAGCAAGCAGCCTTCCTCCTCTCTCCTGGCATTGCTGCAGCAAGCAGCCTTCCTCCTCTCTCCTGGCATTGCTGCAGCAAGCAGCCTTCCTCTCTCCTGGCATTGCTGCAGCAAGCAGGCTTCCTCCTCCCTCCTGGCATTGCTGCAGCAAGCAGCCTTCCTCCTCTCTCCTGGCATTGCTGCAGCAAGCAGCCTTCCTCCTCTCTCCTGGCATTGCTGCAGCAAGCAGCCTTCCTCCTCTCTCCTGGCATTGCTGCAGCAAGCAGCCTTCCTCCTCTCTCCTGGCATTGCTGCAGCAAGCAGCCTTCCTCCTCTCTCCTGGCATTGCTGCAGGAAGCAGCCTTCCTCCTCTCTCCTGGCATTGCTGCAGCAAGCAGCCTTCCTCTCTCCTGGCATTGCTGCAGCAAGTAGGCTTCCTCCTCCCTCCTGGCATTGCTGCAGCAAGCAGCCTTCCTCCTCCCTCCTGGCATTGCTGCAGCAAGCAGCCTTCCTCCTCTCTCCTGGCATTGCTGCAGCAAGCAGCCTTCCTCCTCCCTCCTGGCATTGCTGCAGCAAGCAGCCTTCCTCCTCTCTCCTGGCATTGCTGCAGCAAGCAGCCTTCCTCCTCCCTCCTGGCATTGCTGCAGCAAGCAGCCTTCCTCCTCTCTCCTGGCATTGCTGCAGCAAGCAGCCTTCCTCCTCTCTCCTGGCATTGCTGCAGCAAGCAGCCTTCCTCCTCTCTCCTGGCATTCCTGCAGCAAGCAAACTTCCTCCTCTCTCCTGGCATTGCTGCAGCAAGCAGCCTTCCTCCTCTCTCCTGGCATTGCTGCAGCAAGCAGCCTTCCTCCTCCCTCCTGGCATTGCTGCAGCAAGCAGCCTTCCTCCTCCTGGCATTGCTGCAGCAAGCAGCCTTCCTCCTCCCTCCTGGCATTGCTGCAGCAAGCAGCCTTCCTCCTCTCTCCTGGCATTGCTGCAGCAAGCAGCCTTCCTCCTCCCTCCTGGCATTGCTGCAGCAAGCAGCCTTCCTCCTCCCTCCTGGCATTGCTGCAGCAAGCAGCCTTCCTCCTCTCTCCTGGCATTGCTGCAGCAAGCAGCCTTCTCCTCCTGGCATTGCTGCAGCAAGCAGCCTTCCTCCTCTCTCCTGGCATTGCTGCAGCAAGCAGCCTTCCTCCTCTCTCCTGGCATTGCTGCAGCAAGCAGCCTTCCTCCTCCCTCCTGGCATTGCTGCAGCAAGCAGGCTTCCTCCTCCCTCCTGGCGTTGCTGCAGCAAGCAGCCTTCCTCCTCTCTCCTGGCATTGCTGCACCAAGCAGCCTTCCTCCTCCCTCCGGGCATTGCTGCAGCAAGCAGCCTTCCTCCTTCTCCTGGCATTGCCGCAGCAAGCAGCCTTCCTCCTCCCTCCTGGCATTGCTGCAGCAAGCAGCCTTCCTCCTCCCTCCTGGCATTGCTGCAGCAAGCAGCCTCCCTCCTCCCTCCTGGCATTGTTGCAGCAAGCAGCCTTCCTCCTCCTGGCATTGCTGCAGCAAGCAGCCTTTCTCCTCCCTCCTGGCATTGCCGCAGCAAGCAGGCATCCTCCTCCCTCCTGGCATTGCCGCAGCAAGCAGCCTTCCTCCTCCCTCCTGGCATTGCTGCAGCAAGCAGCCTTCCTCCTCCCTCCTGGCATTGCTGCAGCAAGCAGCCTTCCTCCTCTCTCCTGGCATTGCTGCAGCAAGCAGCCTTCCTCCTCTCTCCTGGCATTGCTGCAGCAAGCAGCCTTCCTCCTCTCTCCTGGCATTGCTGCAGCAAGCAGCCTTCCTCCTCTCTCCTGGCATTGCTGCAGGAAGCAGCCTTCCTCCTCTCTCCTGGCATTGCTGCAGCAAGCAGCTTTCCTCCTCCCTCCTGGCATTGCAGCAGCAAGCAGCCTTCCTCATCCTGGCATTGCTGCAGCAAGCAGCCTTCCTCCTCCCTCCTGGCATGCTGCAGCAAGCAGCCTTCCTCCTCTCTCCTGGCATTGCTGCAGCAAGCAGCCTTCCTCCTCCCTCCTGGCATTGCTGCAGCAAGCAGCCTTCCTCCTCTCTCCTGGCATTGCTGCAGCAAGCAGCCTTCTCCTCTCTCCTGGCATTGCTGCAGCAAGCAGCCTTCCTCCTCTCTCCTGGCATTGCTGCAGCAAGCAGCCTTCCTCCTCTCTCCTGGCATTCCTGCAGCAAGCAAACTTCCTCCTCTCTCCTGGCATTGCTGCAGCAAGCAGCCTTCCTCCTCTCTCCTGGCATTGCTGCAGCAAGCAGCCTTCCTCCTCCCTCCTGGCATTGCTGCAGCAAGCAGCCTTCCTCCTCCTGGCATTGCTGCAGCAAGCAGCCTTCCTCCTCCCTCCTGGCATTGCTGCAGCAAGCAGCCTTCCTCCTCTCTCCTGGCATTGCTGCAGCAAGCAGCCTTCCTCCTCTCTCCTGGCATTGCTGCAGCAAGCAGCCTTCCTCCTCCCTCCTGGCACTGCTGCAGCAAGCAGCCTTCCTCCTCTCTCCTGGCATTGCTGCAGCAAGCAGCCTTCCTCCTCCTGGCATTGCTGCAGCAAGCAGCCTTCCTCCTCTCTCCTGGCATTGCTGCAGCAAGCAGCCTTCCTCCTCTCTCCTGGCATTGCTGCAGCAAGCAGCCTTCCTCCTCCCTCCTGGCATTGCTGCAGCAAGCAGGCTTCCTCCTCCCTCCTGGCGTTGCTGCAGCAAGCAGCCTTCCTCCTCTCTCCTGGCATTGCTGCACCAAGCAGCCTTCCTCCTCCCTCCTGGCATTGCTGCAGCAAGCAGCCTTCCTCCTCCTCCTGGCATTGCCGCAGCAAGCAGCCTTCCTCCTCCCTCCTGGCATTGCTGCAGCAAGCAGCCTTCCTCCTCCCTCCTGGCATTGCTGCAGCAAGCAGCCTTCCTCCTCCCTCCTGGCATTGCTGCAGCAAGCAGCCTTCCTCCTCCCTCCTGGCATTGCTGCAGCAAGCAGCTTTCCTCCTCCCTCCTGGCATTGCAGCAGCAAGCAGCCTTCCTCATCCTGGCATTGCTGCAGCAAGCAGCCTTCCTCCTCCCTCCTGGCATTGCTGCAGCAAGCAGCCTTCCTCCTCTCTCCTGGCATTGCTGCAGCAAGCAGCCTTCCTCCTCCCTCCTGGCATTGCTGCAGCAAGCAGCCTTCCTCCTCCCTCCTGGCATTGCTGCAGCAAGCAGCCTTCCTCCTCTCTCCTGGCATTGCTGCAGCAAGCAGCCTTCCTCCTCCCTCCTGGCATTGCTGCAGCAAGCAGCCTTCCTCCTCTCTCCTGGCATTGCTGCAGCAAGCAGCCGTCCTCCTCCTGGCATTGCTGCAGCAAGCAGCCTTCCTCTCTCCTGGCATTGCTGCAGCAAGCAGCCTTCCTCCTCCCTCCTGGCACTGCAGCAGCAAGCAGCCTTCCTCCTCCTCCTGGCATTGCTGCAGCAAGCAGCCTTCCTCCTCTCTCCTGGCATTGCTGCAGCAAGCAGGCTTCCTCCTCCTGGCATTGCTGCAGCAAGCAGCCTCCCTCCTCCCTCCTGGCATTGCTGCAGCAAGCAGCCTTCCTCCTCCCTCCTGGCATTGCTGCAGCAAGCAGCCTTCCTCCTCTAACCTGGCATTGCTGCAGCAAGCAGCCTTCCTCCTCCCTCCTGGCATTGCTGCAGCAAGCAGCCTTCCCTCCTCTCTCCTGGCATTGCTGCAGCAAGCAGCCTTCCTCCTCCCTCCTGGCATTGCTGCAGCAAGCAGCCTTCCTCCTCCCTCCTGGCATTGCTGCAGCAAGCAGCCTTCCTCCTCCCTCCTGGCATTGCTGCAGCAAGCAGCCTTCCTCCTCCCTCCTGGCATTGCTGCAGCAAGCAGCCTTCCTCCTCCCTCCTGGCATTGCTGCAGCAAGCAGCCTTCCTCCTCCCTCCTGGCATTGCTGCAGCAAGCAGCCTTCCTCCTCTCTCCTGGCATTGCTGCAGCAAGCAGCCTTCCTCCTCCCTCCTGGCATTGCTGCAGCAAGCAGCCTTCCTCCTCCCTCCTGGCATTGCTGCAGCAAGCAGCCTTCCTCCTCTCTCCTGGCATTGCTGCAGCAAGCAGCCTTCCTCCTCTCTCCTGGCATTGCTGCAGCAAGCAGCCTTCCTCCTCTCTCCTGGCATTGCTGCAGCAAGCAGCCTTCCTCCTCTCTCCTGGCATTGCTGCAGCAAGCAGCCTTCCTCCTCCCTCCTGGCATTGCTGCAGCAAGCAGCCTTCCTCCTCCTGGCATTGCTGCAGCAAGCAGCCTTCCTCCTCCCTCCTGGCATTGCTGCAGCAAGCAGGCTTCCTCCTCTCTCCTGGCATTGCTGCAGCAAGCAGCCTTCCTCCTCCCTCCTGGCATTGCCGCAGCAAGCAGCCTTCCTCCTCCCTCCTGGCATTGCTGCAGCAAGCAGCCTTCCTCCTCTCTCCTGGCATTGCTGCAGCAAGCAGCCTTCCTCTCTCCTGGCATTGCTGCAGCAAGCAGGCTTCCTCCTCCCTCCTGGCATTGCTGCAGCAAGCAGCCTTCCTCCTCTCTCCTGGCATTGCTGCAGCAAGCAGCCTTCCTCCTCTCTCCTGGCATTGCTGCAGCAAGCAGCCTTCCTCCTCTCTCCTGGCATTGCTGCAGCAAGCAGCCTTCCTCCTCTCTCCTGGCATTGCTGCAGCAAGCAGCCTTCCTCCTCTCTCCTGGCATTGCTGCAGGAAGCAGCCTTCCTCCTCTCTCCTGGCATTGCTGCAGCAAGCAGCCTTCCTCTCTCCTGGCATTGCTGCAGCAAGCAGGCTTCCTCCTCCCTCCTGGCATTGCTGCAGCAAGCAGCCTTCCTCCTCCCTCCTGGCATTGCTGCAGCAAGCAGCCTTCCTCCTCTCTCCTGGCATTGCTGCAGCAAGCAGCCTTCCTCCTCCCTCCTGGCATTGCTGCAGCAAGCAGCCTTCCTCCTCTCTCCTGGCATTGCTGCAGCAAGCAGCCTTCCTCCTCCCTCCTGGCATTGCTGCAGCAAGCAGCCTTCCTCCTCTCTCCTGGCATTGCTGCAGCAAGCAGCCTTCCTCCTCTCTCCTGGCATTGCTGCAGCAAGCAGCCTTCCTCCTCTCTCCTGGCATTCCTGCAGCAAGCAAACTTCCTCCTCTCTCCTGGCATTGCTGCAGCAAGCAGCCTTCCTCCTCCCTCCTGGCATTGCTGCAGCAAGCAGCCTTCCTCCTCCCTCCTGGCATTGCTGCAGCAAGCAGCCTTCCTCCTCCCTCCTGGCATTGCTGCAGCAAGCAGCCTTCCTCCTCTCTCCTGGCATTGCTGCAGCAAGCAGCCTTCCTCCTCCCTCCTGGCATTGCTGCAGCAAGCAGCCTTCCTCCTCCCTCCTGGCATTGCTGCAGCAAGCAGCCTTCCTCCTCTCTCCTGGCATTGCTGCAGCAAGCAGCCTTCCTCCTCCTGGCATTGCTGCAGCAAGCAGCCTTCCTCCTCTCTCCTGGCATTGCTGCAGCAAGCAGCCTTCCTCCTCTCTCCTGGCATTGCTGCAGCAAGCAGCCTTCCTCCTCCCTCCTGGCATTGCTGCAGCAAGCAGGCTTCCTCCTCCCTCCTGGCGTTGCTGCAGCAAGCAGCCTTCCTCCTCTCTCCTGGCATTGCTGCACCAAGCAGCCTTCCTCCACCCTCCTGGCATTGCTGCAGCAAGCAGCCTTCCTCCTTCTCCTGGCATTGCCGCAGCAAGCAGCCTTCCTCCTCCCTCCTGGCATTGCTGCAGCAAGCAGCCTTCCTCCTCCCTCCTGGCATTGCTGCAGCAAGCAGCCTTCCTCCTCCCTCCTGGCATTGCTGCAGCAAGCAGCCTTCCTCCTCCCTCCTGGCATTGCTGCAGCAAGCAGCTTTCCTCCTCCCTCCTGGCATTGCAGCAGCAAGCAGCCTTCCTCATCCTGGCATTGCTGCAGCAAGCAGCCTTCCTCCTCCCTCCTGGCATTGCTGCAGCAAGCAGCCTTCCTCCTCTCTCCTGGCATTGCTGCAGCAAGCAGCCTTCCTCCTCCCTCCTGGCATTGCTGCAGCAAGCAGCCTTCCTCCTCCCTCCTGGCATTGCTGCAGCAAGCAGCCTTCCTCCTCTCTCCTGGCATTGCTGCAGCAAGCAGCCTTCCTCCTCCCTCCTGGCATTGCTGCAGCAAGCAGCCTTCCTCCTCTCTCCTGGCATTGCTGCAGCAAGCAGCCGTCCTCCTCCTGGCATTGCTGCAGCAAGCAGCCTTCCTCTCTCCTGGCATTGCTGCAGCAAGCAGCCTTCCTCCTCCCTCCTGGCATTGCAGCAGCAAGCAGCCTTCCTCCTCCCTCCTGGCATTGCTGCAGCAAGCAGCCTTCCTCCTCTCTCCTGGCATTGCTGCAGCAAGCAGGCTTCCTCCTCCTGGCATTGCTGCAGCAAGCAGCCTCCCTCCTCCCTCCTGGCATTGCTGCAGCAAGCAGCCTTCCTCCTCCCTCCTGGCATTGCTGCAGCAAGCAGCCTTCCTCCTCTAACCTGGCATTGCTGCAGCAAGCAGCCTTCCTCCTCCCTCCTGGCATTGCTGCAGCAAGCAGCCTTCCTCCTCTCTCCTGGCATTGCTGCAGCAAGCAGCCTTCCTCCTCCCTCCTGGCATTGCTGCAGCAAGCAGCCTTCCTCCTCCCTCCTGGCATTGCTGCAGCAAGCAGCCTTCCTCCTCCCTCCTGGCATTGCTGCAGCAAGCAGCCTTCCTCCTCCCTCCTGGCATTGCTGCAGCAAGCAGCCTTCCTCCTCCCTCCTGGCATTGCTGCAGCAAGCAGCCTTCCTCCTCCCTCCTGGCATTGCTGCAGCAAGCAGCCTTCCTCCTCTCTCCTGGCATTGCTGCAGCAAGCAGCCTTCCTCCTCCCTCCTGGCATTGCTGCAGCAAGCAGCCTTCCTCCTCCCTCCTGGCATTGCTGCAGCAAGCAGCCTTCCTCCTCTCTCCTGGCATTGCTGCAGCAAGCAGCCTTCCTCCTCTCTCCTGGCATTGCTGCAGCAAGCAGCCTTCCTCCTCTCTCCTGGCATTGCTGCAGCAAGCAGCCTTCCTCCTCTCTCCTGGCATTGCTGCAGCAAGCAGCCTTCCTCCTCCCTCCTGGCATTGCTGCAGCAAGCAGCCTTCCTCCTCCTGGCATTGCTGCAGCAAGCAGCCTTCCTCCTCCCTCCTGGCATTGCTGCAGCAAGCAGGCTTCCTCCTCTCTCCTGGCATTGCTGCAGCAAGCAGCCTTCCTCCTCCCTCCTGGCATTGCTGCAGCAAGCAGCCTTCCTCCTCTCTCCTGGCATTGCTGCAGCAAGCAGCCTTCCTCCTCTCTCCTGGCATTGCTGCAGCAAGCAGCCTTCCTCTCTCCTGGCATTGCTGCAGCAAGCAGGCTTCCTCCTCCCTCCTGGCATTGCTGCAGCAAGCAGCCTTCCTCCTCTCTCCTGGCATTGCTGCAGCAAGCAGCCTTCCTCCTCTCTCCTGGCATTGCTGCAGCAAGCAGCCTTCCTCCTCTCTCCTGGCATTGCTGCAGCAAGCAGCCTTCCTCCTCTCTCCTGGCATTGCTGCAGCAAGCAGCCTTCCTCCTCTCTCCTGGCATTGCTGCAGGAAGCAGCCTTCCTCCTCTCTCCTGGCATTGCTGCAGCAAGCACCCTTCCTCTCTCCTGGCATTGCTGCAGCAAGCAGGCTTCCTCCTCCCTCCTGGCATTGCTGCAGCAAGCAGCCTTCCTCCTCCCTCCTGGCATTGCTGCAGCAAGCAGCCTTCCTCCTCTCTCCTGGCATTGCTGCAGCAAGCAGCCTTCCTCCTCCCTCCTGGCATTGCTGCAGCAAGCAGCCTTCCTCCTCTCTCCTGGCATTGCTGCAGCAAGCAGCCTTCCTCCTCCCTCCTGGCATTGCTGCAGCAAGCAGCCTTCCTCCTCTCTCCTGGCATTGCTGCAGCAAGCAGCCTTCCTCCTCTCTCCTGGCATTGCTGCAGCAAGCAGCCTTCCTCCTCTCTCCTGGCATTCCTGCAGCAAGCAAACTTCCTCCTCTCTCCTGGCATTGCTGCAGCAAGCAGCCTTCCTCCTCTCTCCTGGCATTGCTGCAGCAAGCAGCCTTCCTCCTCCCTCCTGGCATTGCTGCAGCAAGCAGCCTTCCTCCTCCTGGCATTGCTGCAGCAAGCAGCCTTCCTCCTCCCTCCTGGCATTGCTGCAGCAAGCAGCCTTCCTCCTCCCTCCTGGCATTGCTGCAGCAAGCAGCCTTCCTCCTCCCTCCTGGCATTGCTGCAGCAAGCAGCCTTCCTCCTCCCTCCTGGCATTGCTGCAGCAAGCAGCCTTCCTCCTCTCTCCTGGCATTGCTGCAGCAAGCAGCCTTCCTCCTCCTGGCATTGCTGCAGCAAGCAGCCTTCCTCCTCCCTCCTGGCATTGCTGCAGCAAGCAGCCTTCCTCCTCTCTCCTGGCATTGCTGCAGCAAGCAGCCTTCCTCCTCCCTCCTGGCATTGCTGCAGCAAGCAGGCTTCCTCCTCCCTCCTGGCGTTGCTGCAGCAAGCAGCCTTCCTCCTCTCTCCTGGCATTGCTGCACCAAGCAGCCTTCCTCCTCCCTCCTGGCATTGCTGCAGCAAGCAGCCTTCCTCCTTCTCCTGGCATTGCCGCAGCAAGCAGCCTTCCTCCTCCCTCCTGGCATTGCTGCAGCAAGCAGCCTTCCTCCTCCCTCCTGGCATTGCTGCAGCAAGCAGCCTCCCTCCTCCCTCCTGGCATTGTTGCAGCAAGCAGCCTTCCTCCTCCTGGCATTGCTGCAGCAAGCAGCCTTTCTCCTCCCTCCTGGCATTGCCGCAGCAAGCAGGCATCCTCCTCCCTCCTGGCATTGCCGCAGCAAGCAGCCTTCCTCCTCCCTCCTGGCATTGCTGCAGCAAGCAGCCTTCCTCCTCCCTCCTGGCATTGCTGCAGCAAGCAGCCTTCCTCCTCTCTCCTGGCATTGCTGCAGCAAGCAGCCTTCCTCCTCTCTCCTGGCATTGCTGCAGCAAGCAGCCTTCCTCCTCTCTCCTGGCATTGCTGCAGCAAGCAGCCTTCCTCCTCTCTCCTGGCATTGCTGCAGGAAGCAGCCTTCCTCCTCTCTCCTGGCATTGCTGCAGCAAGCAGCCTTCCTCTCTCCTGGCATTGCTGCAGCAAGCAGGCTTCCTCCTCCCTCCTGGCATTGCTGCAGCAAGCAGCCTTCCTCCTCCCTCCTGGCATTGCTGCAGCAAGCAGCCTTCCTCCTCTCTCCTGGCATTGCTGCAGCAAGCAGCCTTCCTCCTCCCTCCTGGCATTGCTGCAGCAAGCAGCCTTCCTCCTCTCTCCTGGCATTGCTGCAGCAAGCAGCCTTCCTCCTCCCTCCTGGCATTGCTGCAGCAAGCAGCCTTCCTCCTCTCTCCTGGCATTGCTGCAGCAAGCAGCCTTCCTCCTCTCTCCTGGCATTGCTGCAGCAAGCAGCCTTCCTCCTCTCTCCTGGCATTGCTGCAGCAAGCAAACTTCCTCCTCTCTCCTGGCATTGCTGCAGCAAGCAGCCTTCCTCCTCTCTCCTGGCATTGCTGCAGCAAGCAGCCTTCCTCCTCCCTCCTGGCATTGCTGCAGCAAGCAGCCTTCCTCCTCCTGGCATTGCTGCAGCAAGCAGCCTTCCTCCTCCCTCCTGGCATTGCTGCAGCAAGCAGCCTTCCTCCTCTCTCCTGGCATTGCTGCAGCAAGCAGCCTTCCTCCTCCCTCCTGGCATTGCTGCAGCAAGCAGCCTTCCTCCTCCCTCCTGGCATTGCTGCAGCAAGCAGCCTTCCTCCTCTCTCCTGGCATTGCTGCAGCAAGCAGCCTTCCTCCTCCTGGCATTGCTGCAGCAAGCAGCCTTCCTCCTCTCTCCTGGCATTGCTGCAGCAAGCAGCCTTCCTCCTCTCTCCTGGCATTGCTGCAGCAAGCAGCCTTCCTCCTCCCTCCTGGCATTGCTGCAGCAAGCAGGCTTCCTCCTCCCTCCTGGCGTTGCTGCAGCAAGCAGCCTTCCTCCTCTCTCCTGGCATTGCTGCACCAAGCAGCCTTCCTCCTCCCTCCTGGCATTGCTGCAGCAAGCAGCCTTCCTCCTTCTCCTGGCATTGCCGCAGCAAGCAGCCTTCCTCCTCCCTCCTGGCATTGCTGCAGCAAGCAGCCTCCCTCCTCCCTCCTGGCATTGCTGCAGCAAGCAGCCTCCCTCCTCCCTCCTGGCATTGTTGCAGCAAGCAGCCTTCCTCCTCCTGGCATTGCTGCAGCAAGCAGCCTTTCTCCTCCCTCCTGGCATTGCCGCAGCAAGCAGGCATCCTCCTCCCTCCTGGCATTGCCGCAGCAAGCAGCCTTCCTCCTCCCTCCTGGCATTGCTGCAGCAAGCAGCCTTCCTCCTCCTGGCATTGCTGCAGCAAGCAGCCTTCCTCCTCCCTCCTGGCATTGCTGCAGCAAGCAGCCTTCCTCCTCCTGGCATTGCTGCAGCAAGCAGCCTTCCTCCTCCCTCCTGGCATTGCTGCAGCAAGCAGGCTTCCTCCTCTCTCCTGGCATTGCTGCAGCAAGCAGCCTTCCTCCTCCCTCCTGGCATTGCTGCAGCAAGCAGGCTTCCTCCTCTCTCCTGGCATTGCTGCAGCAAGCAGCCTTCCTCCTCTCTCCTGGCATTGCTGCAGCAAGCAGCCTTCCTCCTCCCTCCTGGCATTGCTGCAGCAAGCAGCCTTCCTCCTCCCTCCTGGCATTGCTGCAGCAAGCAGCCTTCCTCTCTCCTGGCATTGCTGCAGCAAGCAGCCTTCCTCCTCTCTCCTGGCATTGCTGCAGCAAGCAGCCTCCCTCCTCCCTCCTGGCATTGTTGCAGCAAGCAGCCTTCCTCCTCCTGGCATTGCTGCAGCAAGCAGCCTTCCTCCTCCCTCCTGGCATTGCCGCAGCAAGCAGGCATCCTCCTCCCTCCTGGCATTGCCGCAGCAAGCAGCCTTCCTCCTCCCTCCTGGCATTGCTGCAGCAAGCAGCCTTCCTCCTCCCTCCTGGCATTGCTGCAGCAAGCAGCCTTCCTCCTCTCTCCTGGCATTGCTGCAGCAAGCAGCCTTCCTCCTCTCTCCTGGCATTGCTGCAGCAAGCAGCCTTCCTCCTCTCTCCTGGCATTGCTGCAGCAAGCAGCCTTCCTCCTCTCTCCTGGCATTGCTGCAGGAAGCAGCCTTCCTCCTCTCTCGTGGCATTGCTGCAGCAAGCCGCCCTCCTCTCTCCTGGCATTGCTGCAGCAAGCAGGCTTCCTCCTCCCTCCTGGCATTGCTGCAGCAAGCAGCCTTCCTCCTCCCTCCTGGCATTGCTGCAGCAAGCAGCCTTCCTCCTCTCTCCTGGCATTGCTGCAGCAAGCAGCCTTCCTCCTCCCTCCTGGCATTGCTGCAGCAAGCAGCCTTCCTCCTCTCTCCTGGCATTGCTGCAGCAAGCAGCCTTCCTCCTCCCTCCTGGCATTGCTGCAGCAAGCAGCCTTCCTCCTCTCTCCTGGCATTGCTGCAGCAAGCAGCCTTCCTCCTCTCTCCTGGCATTGCTGCAGCAAGCAGCCTTCCTCCTCTCTCCTGGCATTGCTGCAGCAAGCAAACTTCCTCCTCTCTCCTGGCATTGCTGCAGCAAGCAGCCTTCCTCCTCTCTCCTGGCATTGCTGCAGCAAGCAGCCTTCCTCCTCCCTCCTGGCATTGCTGCAGCAAGCAGCCTTCCTCCTCCTGGCATTGCTGCAGCAAGCAGCCTTCCTCCTCCCTCCTGGCATTGCTGCAGCAAGCAGCCTTCCTCCTCTCTCCTGGCATTGCTGCAGCAAGCAGCCTTCCTCCTCCCTCCTGGCATTGCTGCAGCAAGCAGCCTTCCTCCTCCCTCCTGGCATTGCTGCAGCAAGCAGCCTTCCTCCTCTCTCCTGGCATTGCTGCAGCAAGCAGCCTTCCTCCTCCTGGCATTGCTGCAGCAAGCAGCCTTCCTCCTCTCTCCTGGCATTGCTGCAGCAAGCAGCCTTCCTCCTCTCTCCTGGCATTGCTGCAGCAAGCAGCCTTCCTCCTCCCTCCTGGCATTGCTGCAGCAAGCAGGCTTCCTCCTCCCTCCTGGCGTTGCTGCAGCAAGCAGCCTTCCTCCTCTCTCCTGGCATTGCTGCACCAAGCAGCCTTCCTCCTCCCTCCTGGCATTGCTGCAGCAAGCAGCCTTCCTCCTTCTCCTGGCATTGCCGCAGCAAGCAGCCTTCCTCCTCCCTCCTGGCATTGCTGCAGCAAGCAGCCTTCCTCCTCCCTCCTGGCATTGCTGCAGCAAGCAGCCTCCCTCCTCCCTCCTGGCATTGTTGCAGCAAGCAGCCTTCCTCCTCCTGGCATTGCTGCAGCAAGCAGCCTTTCTCCTCCCTCCTGGCATTGCCGCAGCAAGCAGGCATCCTCCTCCCTCCTGGCATTGCCGCAGCAAGCAGCCTTCCTCCTCCCTCCTGGCATTGCTGCAGCAAGCAGCCTTCCTCCTCCTGGCATTGCTGCAGCAAGCAGCCTTCCTCCTCCCTCCTGGCATTGCTGCAGCAAGCAGCCTTCCTCCTCCTGGCATTGCTGCAGCAAGCAGCCTTCCTCCTCCCTCCTGGCATTGCTGCAGCAAGCAGGCTTCCTCCTCTCTCCTGGCATTGCTGCAGCAAGCAGCCTTCCTCCTCCCTCCTGGCATTGCTGCAGCAAGCAGGCTTCCTCCTCTCTCCTGGCATTGCTGCAGCAAGCAGCCTTCCTCCTCTCTCCTGGCATTGCTGCAGCAAGCAGCCTTCCTCCTCCCTCCTGGCATTGCTGCAGCAAGCAGCCTTCCTTCTCCCTCCTGGCATTGCTGCAGCAAGCAGCTTTCCTCTCTCCTGGCATTGCTGCAGCAAGCAGCCTTCCTCCTCTCTCCTGGCATTGCTGCAGCAAGCAGCCTTCCTCCTCTCTCCTGGCATTGCTGCAGCAAGCAGCCTTCCTCCTCTCTCCTGGCATTGCTGCAGCAAGCAGCCTTCCTCCTCCCTCCTGGCATTGCCGCAGCAAGCAGGCTTCCTCCTCCCGGCATTGCTGCAGCAAGCAGCCTTCCTCCTCTCTCCTGGCATTGCTGCAGCAAGCAGCCTTCCCACTCCCTCCTGGCATTGCTGCAGCAAGCAGCCTTCCTCCTCCCTCCTGGCATTGCTGCAGCAAGCAGCCTTCCTCCTTCCTCCTGGCATTGCTGCAGCAAGCAGCCTTCCTCCTCTCTCTGCCCCTCTGACTTGTTTAAAACAGGAACAATCAGTACCTGAAAGGCACAGTAACACGAAGAACAAAGAAAGAAGAACAAAGAAAAATTAGGCTGTAGCGTGCCCAACCGGAACAGGAACAGGCCCTTCGGCCCTTCAAGCCTGCGCTGATCCAGATCCTCTATCTAAAACTGTCGCCTAATTCTAAGGATCTGTATCCCTCTGCTCCCTGCCCATTCATGTATCTGTCTAGATACATCTTAAATGATGCTATCGTGCCTGCCTCTATCACCTCCGCCGGCAATGCATTCCAGGAACCCACCACCCTCTACGTAAAGAACTTTCCACGCATATCTCCCTTAATTTTTTCCCCTCTCACCTTGAACTCGTGACCCCGAGTAATTGAGTCCCCCACTCTGGGAAAAAGCTTCTTGCTTTCCACTCTGTCTATACCTCTCATGATTTTGTAGACATCAATGAGGTCCCCCCTCAACCTCCGTCTTTCTAATGAAAATAATTCTAATCTACTCAACCTCTCTTCATAGCTAGTGCCCTCCATACCAGGCAACATCCTGGTGAACCTCCTCTGCACCCTCTCCAAAGCATCCACATCCTTTTGGTAATGTGGCGACCAGAACTGTACGCAGTATTCCAAATGTGGCCGAACCAAAGTCTTATACAACTATAACATGATCTGGCAACTCTTGTACTCAATACCCCTTCCGATAAAGGAAAGCATGCTGTGTGCCTTCTTGACCATTCTATCCACCTGCACAGCCACCTTCAGGGTACAATGGACCTGAACTCCCAGATCTCTCTGTACATCAATTTCCCCCAGGGCTTCTTCATTTACCGTACAGTTCGCTCTTGAATTGGATCTTCCAAAATGCATCACCTCGCATTTGCCCGGATTGAACTCCATCTGCCACTTCTCCGCCCAACTCTCCAATCTATCTATATTCTGCTGTATTCTCTGACAGTCCCCTTCACTATCTGCTACTCCACCAATCTTAGTGTAATCTGCAAACTTGCTAATCAGACCACCTATACCTTCCTCCAGGTCATTTATGTATATCACAAACAACAGTGGTCCCAGCACGGATCCCTGTGGAACACCACTGGTCACAGTTCTCCATTTTGAGAAACTCCCTTCCACTACACTCCTGTTGCCCAGCCAGTTCTTTATCCATCTAGCTAGTACACCCTTGTTGCCCTGTTTATCTGGTTCTAAATATGGTCGCCTCTCTTAATCCTAATTATGTTTGCTCCAGATTCGCCAGGTATCTTTCGATACCGCCACAAGGTTCAAACCCGAATGCTGATCAAAGAACCAATGTACCAGTTCGTTAGTTCAAAGTCAATGCTATTTATTTACACACACAATCTACTGATGCACAAATACCACAAACTAAACTACCTCTAACGCTAACGCCTATACTTAGCTTCGGGTGCCCACTCAGTCAGAGGAACAATGTCCGTTGTTTGGATCTGAGGCTGTTGGGTGCGAAGGTGTAACAGGAGAACAGCTAAGGTCGTCCATCTGATGGCGAGCGTTGACCTTGGACTTACTTGCTTCTGGTGCAGCTGGTGGACGGGCCTCTCCGTTTCGAGAGCCGAGTCCAAGAGAGCGATTCTCTCAAGGGGGCTTCTTCTTATACCCAAAGGGGCTTCGCACGCTTTTGTGCGGGCCTTGAACTTGGCCACAATTAATTGGACCACATCTTGATCATCGGTATCGATCTCGACCAATAAAGGGGTGGGTGCCCTGATGGCTGGGCGTGTCTTAGGTGGCCGTTGACCTTGCTTTGTTTGTGTCTTTTCTGGCGCCGGGGTGTCTGCCTTAGTATCAGTTACTTGAATGTTATTCCTTTGTTCCCGGAGATGGGTCATCAATATGCTAATTGACCTACAGTTTCAATCTCGTCTTGGAGTTGCCTTCTCAATACGCATCCAGGCTCTGTGCCTGCCTGCTTTCTTAGCATTATCCATGTTTCCCTATAGTCTTTGCAAACATCCATTTTGTGTTCTGGAAGTGGCCATCCCAGATGGCTACACCCTGGACCCCATGAGACTTCACTTTCTCCATCAGCCTACCATGGGGAACCTTATCAAATGCCTTACTGAAGTCCATGTATATGACATCTACAGCCCTTCCCTCATCAATCAACTTTGTCACTTCCTTTCAGAATTCTATTAAGTTGGTAAGACTTGACCTTCCCTGCACAAAACCATGTTGCCTATCGCTGATAAGCCCATTTTCTTCCAAATGGGAATAGATCCTATCCCTCAGTATCTTCTCCAGCAGCTTCCCTACCACTGATGTTAGGCTCACCGGTCTATAATTATCTGAATTATCCCTGCTACCCTTCTTAAACAAGGGGACAACATTAACAATTCTCCAGTCCTCCGGTACCTCACCCGTGTTCAAGGATGCTGCAAAAATATCTGTTCAGGCCCCCAGCTATTTCCTCTCTCACTTCCCTCAGTAACCTGGGGTAGATCCCATGCGGACCTGGGGACTTGTCCACCTTAATGCCTTTTAGAATACTCATCCTCCCTCCTTATGCCAACGTGACCTAATCAAACATCTATCCCTAACCTCAACATGTCCCTCTCCTCGGTGAATACTGATGCAAAGTATTCGTTAAGAACCTCACCCATTTTCTCTGAATCTATGCATAACGTTCCTCCTTTGTCCTTGAGTGGGCCAACCCTTTCTCTAGTTACCCTCTTGCTCCTTATATATGAATAAAAGGCTTTGGGATTTTCCTTAACCCTGTTTGCTAAAGATATTTCATGACCCCTTTTAGCCCTCTTGATTCCTCGTTTCAGATTGGTCCTACATTCCCGATATTCTTCCAAAGTTTCGTCTGTCATCAGTTGCCTCGATCTTATGTATGCTTCCTTTTTCATCTTAGCTAGTCTCACAATTTCACCCGTCATCCATGGTTCTCTAATCTTGTCATTTCTAGCCCTCATTTTCACAGGGACATGTCTGTCCTGCACTCTAATCATCCTCTCTTTAAAAGCCTCCCACATATCAAAAGTGGATTTACCTTCAAACAGCTGCTCCCAATCCACATTCCCTAGCTCCTGCTGAATTTTGGTATAGTTGGCCTTCCCCCAATTTAGCACTCTTCCTTTAGGACAACTCTCATCTTTGTCCATGAGTATTCTAAAACTAACGGAATTGTGATCACTATTCCCAAAGTAATCACCGACTGAAACTTCAACCACCTGGCCGGGATCATTCCCCAATACCAGGTCCAGTATGGCCCCTTCCCAAGTTGGACTATTTACATACTGCTCTAGAAAACCCTGCTGGATGCTCTTTACAAATTCTGCTCCATCTAGACCTCTGACACTAAGTGTAACCCAGTCAATGTTGGGAAAATTTAAATCTCCTATCACCACCACCCTGTTGCTCCTACATCTTTCCATAATCTGTTTACATATTTGTACCTCTATCTCGCACTCGCTGTTAGGAGGTCTGTAGTACAGCCCCAACATTGTTACTGCACCCCTCCTATTTCTGAGCTCTGCCCATTCGCCTCACTGCTTGAGATCTCCATAGTGCCCTCCTTCAGCACAGCTGTGATATCCTCTCTGACCAGTAATGCAACTCCTCCACCCCTTTTACCTCCCTCTCTATCCCGCCTGAAGCATCGATATCCTGGGATATTTAGTTTGCCAATCATGCCCTTCCCTCAACCAAGTCTCAGTAATAGCAATAACATCATACTCCCAGGTACTAATCCAAGCCCTAACTTCATCTGCCTTACCTACTACACTTCTTGCACTAAAACAAATGCACCTCAGACCACCAGTCCCTTTGCGTTCATCATCTGCTCCCTGCCTACTCTTCCCCTTAGTCATGCTGACTTCATGATCTAGTTCCTTACAGGCTTTTGTTACTACCTCCTTACTGTTCATTAACCTCCTCATTTGGTTCCCATCCCATTGCCACATTAACTGTCACTTGACAACAGCTCCTCCACAAACCACCTTCTGGATACAGTGACCACAATGCACTGATGCAAATTTTTCCCTCAACAGCCAATCAGCAGCTTCGCTCTGCTGCCCTCTGCTGGATGCTTGCCTTCACTTGTACACGGAGGGTGTCTTGCTCAGGTACACCTTCTGGATACAGTGACTATAATGCACTGATGCACATTTTCCCCGCAACAGCCAATCAGCGGCTCCACTCTGCTGCCCTCTGCTGGATGCTTGCCTTCACTTGTACACGGAGGGTGTCTTGCTCAGGTACACCATCTGGATACAGTGACCGCAATGCACTGATGCAAATTTTCCCCACAACAGCCAAGCAGCGGCTCCACTCTGCTGCCCTCTGCTGGATGCTTACCTTCACTTGAACACGGAGGGTATCTTGCTCAGGTACACCTTCTGGATACAGTGACCGCAATGCACTGATGCAAATTTACCCCGCAACAGCCAAGTTTTCCTCCGCAACTGCTGGATGCTTGCCTTCACTTGAACACGGAGGGTGTCTTGCACTGGGAGTGGTGAAAGCATAACAGAGGAGTGAGAAATCACCTATTCCCCTTCTTCAGACTGGTAGTAGGCTTGTTCGCAGCTTCCCTTTGCCTCATTCCAGGCTTCAGAAGCAGAAAAGGCAGCAGTAAACAAAACACTAGGTTTTCAAGCAGTTATGCAGCCAAAAGCAAAGAGCACAGAGCGCACACAACCTGTAGCCACTTGGGAGCTTTGAAGTACTCATTACTAACAATTCCACTTCCTTATTAGCAATAGCTTTCAGCTATGCAGCTGGTGGCTGCTCAGAGTCAACTGGAGTTATAGTGACCTTCAGCATGTATAACGAAGAATGGAGCTTTCTCCTGGAAGTGATTGATAGGACAGATAGGCAGCAGCTGTAGTTGCCCTGTTATGGGTATCCAGCGCCGGCCCTAGGGTTGCTGGCGCCCGGGCAAGCTGAACTTCAGCGCCCTCCGGGGGGGGGGGGGGGCGTGGCCGGGGGGGGGGGAGGGGAGGGGGGAGGGGGGGCAGGAGCGGGGGGGGGGCGGAGGGAGCGGGGGGCGGAGGGGGCGGGAGCGGGGGGGGCGGAGGGGGCGGGAGCGGGGGGGCGGAGGGGGCGGGAGCGGGGGGGCGGGGCGGAGGGGGTGGGAGCGGGGGGAGGGGGGAGGGGGAGGGGAGGGGGAGTGGGGGCGGAAGCGGGGGGGGGGCGGAGGGAGCGGGGGGCGGGGGGAGCGGGGGGCGAGGGGGGTGGGGGGAGCGGGGGGGCGGAGGGGGCGGGAGCGGAGGGGGTGGGAGCGGGGGGGCGGAGGGGGCGGGAGCGGAGGGGGCGGGGAGCGGCGGGGGCGGAGGGGGCGGGAGCGGGGGTGGCGGAGGGGGCGGGAGCGTGGGGGCGGGGGGGGCGGAGGGGGCGGGAGCGGGGGGGGCGGAGGGGGCGGGAGCGGAGGGGGCGGGGGCGGAGGGGGTGGGAGCGGGGGGGACGGAGGGGGCCACCCTGGGGGAGGGCGGCCACCGCGCATGCGCTGGTTGGCACCGGCCCAACTGCGCGTGCGCGGGGCCCGAGTCTCTGGCGCCCCCTAGCACATGGTGCCCCGGGCAACTGCCCGAGTTGCCGGTACCTTGGGCCGGCCCTGTGGGTATCCACAATATCGGGGGATGGCTTGCAGGCTCCGCAGACACTAAACCCCTCACTCCCCAGCCCAGGGGCGACTTCCAACCTGTGACACTCAGCCCCCCGACCAGGCCCATTCCCCCCCCCCCCCCCCCCCCCCTCCGAGAACTTGGGCAGCAGCTCCAGATGCCCTGGGCTGCAGGCCAGAGATTGGAAATGGCTACCCACTTCCCCGGACCCCTCCAGCAGCCATTGCGCTCCCTTCCCGTTTTTAAAAAGGAATGCTGAACTGCACCTGCGTGATCTCACGCTGGGGAGCCAGTTCGTTACTGGGAGGCCATTAGATTGGACTTCCATCGTGCAAATGAGATGGAGATTGGTCTTAATTGAAACCAATGATCGTCTCGCCACATTTGGGCAGGGCCGGGATCTGCCACTGGGAGTGGGCCGGTGAAAAAGCGAAGCGATTTGCACCCGGCGCAGTTCTGAATTTTCACCTCTCCCACTATTTAATAGGTGCTCCCAGATCCACTACTTACTTTGTTAGATACTTTCAACATGAGTCTAACAAGAGGCTGCTAAATTGGATTGTCAGATAAGGAGGATAAGGTCAACTGGAAGGCAGACTGACTGTCAGAAATCATTTCACTGTTAACCTTGTCACTGAGACTATCTTTATATCACCCATCACTAACAGGACTAGATTCAATGCAGCTCCCCAGAGATGGAGAGCCATGATGTAGATTGGTGCCATTGCCACAAAGCAATGTAATGGCACTTCTGCTGTACAGGAATGTCATTCATTTTCTATAACTTTCACAAATAGAAAAAGTATATCGAAAGAAAGGATTCATCGACACGGTTTGGATAGCAGATTAGGATTTTATCACTTTAATTATTTTTTACAGCAAGCTATATGAGGGGAGATTGAAAACATCAGGTCTGAAGGAAATGATAAAATTGGTCGTTACAGTCCAATCGATTTTACTAGGGTGGACCTTGAACTTGGTGATTAACCTGTATTAGCCTGACCGGACCACTCTAATTTGGTATAGTACACTCAAGCAGGTCAATAGCTGTCTCTATTCATCATGTCCACAGCAGTTGCCAACCCCATGGGAGCAGAGGTATTGATATTTCTGCAGCCTGGAAACTCGTCTTCTCATCTTTACATTTCCAGCTTACTCTGATTTCTTTGTGGCTTTCGATAGACATCATTGTGAAGTTCACAGAATGGGCCGGATTCTCTGTTTGAGAGGCTTTGGGCTCAATTCACCGCCGCCCGCCACCGGTTAGCTGGGTTCCCGATACAGCGGAGAATCAAGTGTCAGTGGTAAAAACGGGATTGGCGCCCTTACGATGCTCTGGCTCCCTACTGGTGGGCGTATCGGGGTTCGCACCAGCATGCCAATGGGAGGATGCTACCGATTTTGATAACCCATTTACATTCACTCAGCAGGCCGGGCACCAAATTCTCTGGGTCCTCGCGATTCTCTGGTTCTCCGGGTCGGGAATCACGTGGGTGCGGATTACAACAGGTATGGACAAACGTGGCCCTGATGTGGTGAACCTTGCTATACGCTGAGGGGGTAACCCCTTCAGGGGGTTGCTCCAATTCCACACAAGGGCCACTCTCCCACCCACAATGCCAGACATGCCCACCCAACCCCCCATACCCTTCAAAGAGACCCCCCACCCGAGACCCCTGGAATGGGTGACCCCCCACCCAAGACCCCCTGAATGGGGAACTCCCATAAGACATAGGAGCAGAATTAGGCCACATAGCCCATCGAGTCTGCTCCGCCATTCAATCATGGCTGATATTTTTCTCATCCCCATTCTCCTGCCTTCTCCCCATACCCCTGATCCCCTTATTAATCAAGAACTTATCTATCTCTGTCTTAAAGACGCTCAGAGATTTGGCCTCCACAGCCTTCTGCGGCAAAGAGTTCCATAGATTCACCACCCTCTGGCTGAAAAAATTCCTCTTCATCTCTGTTTTAAAGGATCCTCCCTTTATTCTGAGATGGTGTGCTCTGGTTCTAGTTTTTCCTACAAGTGGAAACATCCTCTCCACGTCCACTGTATCCAGGCCTCGCAGCATCTTGTAAGTTTCAATAAGATCCCCTCTCATCCTTCTAAACTCCAACGGGTACAGACCCAGAGTCCTCAAACGTTCCTCATACAACAAGCTCTTCATTCCAGGGATTATTCTTGTCAACCTCATCTGGAACCTTTCCAAGGCCAGCACATCCTTCTTTAGATAGCTAACCCTAAACTGCTCACAATACTCCAAATGGGGTCTGACCAGAGCCTTATACAGCCTCAGAAGTACATCCCTGGTCTTGTATTCCAGCCCTCCCCCCGGAGATCTCCTGAATTGGGGGACTGCCCAGAGACCCCTGAATAGGTGAACACACCCCCAGCGACCCCTGGATAGGGGAACATCCCCCAGAGACCCCTGAATAGGGGGACCCCCAGTGAACCCCTCAATAGGGGATCCCCCCAGATAACCACTGCTTAGGGACCTCCCAGAGATCCCCTGAATAGTGGGACACCCCCCAGAGTCTCCCTGACTAGGGGAAGCCCCCAGAGAAAGCCTGAATAAGGGACCCCTTGAGAACCTGTACAGGGGTACCCCCCCCCCCCCACCACGAGACCCTCTGAATAGAGGGACCTTTCAGATACCCCCTAACTCAAGGAACCTCCGCTCCCACAGAGACCCTCTAACTCAAGGAACCCCCCCCCCTACAGATCCCCCAGAAAAGACTCTGGAGAGAAGTCCAGAGAGGGGCAGTGAAAAGAAAAATACTGTTGTAACACTCACCTGAGCATACACCTGCTGGCTCAAGCAGAGAAAGCATCACCTGTTCATTCCTGCAAAGAGAAAAGCAATGACCAGTATTTAAATCCCTCAGATCCTTTAGCTGCAAGCCATTCATTAATTCCTCTGAGTGGGCTGTGACTGACAGCTTCCACAAACACAGGTGTGAGCCTTGCTTTATTCATCTCCCTTCTGAAGTGCTGTAACCGCAATGTTTATAAACACCAACCACTTCAAAGAAAATTAAGTGCATTCCAATCACCCTCCTTCACACTTGAGTAATCTTTGAAGCACTGAGCTGGAATTCAACAGCATTTTAACTCAATTTAGTTAGAGGGGGTCTCTATGGGGAGTTCATTGAGTTTGGAGGTCTCTGGGGGGGTTCTTGAGTGAGGAATCTCTCGCGTGTCCCTTTATTTTGGGGGATTCCTTTAGTTAGGGGATCGCTGGAGGTTTCTCTATTCAGGGGGTCTCTGTGGGGCATCCCCCTATTCAGTCGGTCTCTTTTGGGAATGTGAGCCCAAGGGAATCCCGCTCTCGGGCCACCATTTTAAGCCGGTGGCCCGATAGTCTCCCACTACCATTCACCCCTTAACTAAAGAGACCCCCGCTAGAGACCCCCTAATTAAAGAGATCCTCAGAAGAGAGACTCCAGTCTGGAAGCCCTTGAGAAGAGAGACTACTGTCTAGAAGCCATTCATTCATTTCTTTGTGACATTGATATTATGAGGCTGTGATTGACAGCTTCCACACATACCCAGTTGTTTGCATTGCTCCATTCATCACCTTTCACCCTTGAATGGTTTTGAAGTGGTCAGATATGAAACTACAGAAACATTTAACTCTCTTTAATGTGGTCGAGGAGCTGCCAATCATAGCTTATTGTTTATAAACATTGTTAGTTTCATATTTTGCATGCATTTTGTATGCTGAGTCTGCTCAGTGTGTTTTACGAGAAGATCTGTAAAACCTTTTTTTTAATTCAAAGGTGCTTCATTCTGCAAAGCACTCTGAAGCACACACATGTGACACTCCATGAAACAGGAAGATGGTGATCGCTAATTGCATAATGGATGGAAGATCATGAAGTGGTGCTATTATTGGTGCAGCCAGGTATTTGGTCACTGACACCTGGGTTTGTGTGGCCTCAATGCGATGCTCACTTCAATGGGATTGAGATCAGCTTGTGGGCAGTGCGAAGTTTGCAACTACACAGCTTCATGCAAGTTTCTTTCATTTACAGGCAGCCCTGCTATTCCTCCCATTCAATAGTATGGAACTTAAAAGGCACGTTTGGATGAAATAGCTCTTGGCAGCAACCTTGTTCAAATATACTAACCCACAAGGCCCAATCAGGTTTTGAGTAAGTAACTATGGAGACCTGCACCATAATTCATGTACAAATTCCTTTGTGAAGTTAATTTCATGATTCCTTTGAAAGGAATATGTTCCAGGAAAGTATTGGGAAAGATAGTAAAGTCTGACTCATTGCACTGATGATTCCCTCTATCTGATTTTATAATTGAATCTTGCAGACAGACCATTGTCCCAATTCAATTCTGTGTGTCGTGGCTGTGTCTGTCTGATTTAATATTCCACTTCTGTCAATGTGCAAGGGTAAACGTTCTGATCGGTAGTATGATGATAAAGCAATTCAGGGGAGTGGGAACCAGGAAACTGAATGTCTAGCAGTCCTTTCCACTACAAATGTGCAATTTCTATATTTTAAAAAAAATTCCATTAAGGGGCAACTTAGCGTGGCCAATCCACCTACTCTGCACATCTTTGGGTTGTGGGGGTGAGACCCACACTGGCACGTGGAGAATGTGCCATCTCCATACGGACAGAGACCTGGGTCCTCGGCGCTGTGAGGCAGCAGTGCTAAGCAATGCACCATCGTGCCGCCCTGGGAAATGTGCAATTTCTATCTTTCCATTGGGGGAGAGGAGTGTTTCCTACGCCAACAACTCTTGCTACTTGTGAGTGGGTGCCTGAGGCACATATTCAGCATTCTGTTGAAAGCATTTAGCAGAGTTTTGTTTCACTTTGCAATGTTCGAGTGGGCATTGTTATTTTTTTAATTAATTCACAGGATGTGGGCAAAGAAAATTTAGTCACCTAGTGCTCGCACAGTGTTAGGAAGGAATAGATCAGCTTGTGTTTCATACACCAAAATACAACAGTGCATTTTGTCACTCAATGTAGAGCTTTGAGTCACACAGGAAGGGGTGGAATCATTTAATGCCGACGCAGTCAAACAAGTCATTCTTGTCAACATTGTCACATTGGATAAAGGCGTTTGATGAATTGCCATGGGTGTTAGATTGAATGTTATTTGAAGATAGAAGAAGAGTTAAGGCACTAATAAGTATGTCAATATGTCAAACAAGTTGGAACAAATATATCAGTGATCTGTCGTGCTCTGATATCCATTAAACTAGTCGTTAAGCAGGCAGCAAAAGCATCACACTATGGCACCGGTGATCCAGTTGAAAATCATTCTGGTCAAGGCTTCTGGCTCATGTGGCAGTCCTGTGCTGCTGATCGGACTATCCTAGGTGGGGCAATTATCCATTTCTCATAGTTATGCCCAATGTACTATATATATGAAAGCAGGATTGCAGGAAGTCCCTGAAAGCACAATGGAATTCAAAGAGATCGAGATTGGGGTGGTTAGATCAAGGAAAATGACTTTGGCTACATTTATCTGGACAAATAAAAAGGGAATATGCTGATTTTCTGCTGAATGTTTGCCAAATCAGTGTGGAACTTGGGAGGCATGCCCCTTTCTATGCTGCTGTAAAATATTTTGACTTTCTATTCATGATTCTATTGTTAAATTAGAGGCCGATTTAGTAAAATGAAGAGAAATTGTGACGTTTATCATTTTGCATTCGGTGACACCAGGGACTTACAAGTACAGGTTGAGCATCCCTTCTCCGAAATGCTTGGAGGCAAGTGCGTATTGGATTTTGGAATTTTTTGGATTTTGGAATATAATGTGCAGTTGTGAACTGTACATCACCCGGGAACCTTCCCAGAACCTTGTGGGATTCCCCACTCATTATGTCACGTCAACGCTCGAACAAAAGTGCGGATTTTGGAATATTTTGGTTTCCGGAATTCCGGATGAGGGATGCTCAATCTGAGCACCCCATTTCTAAACTGAGAACACTGCTGATTCAGTGTGACATTTTTACCACTGTGGCCTCTCAACCTCTGTGTCAACAGTAGATAATCAGTTCCATCTCATGTCCATTTTGAGCATATGTCATCCAGGCACTGCATTGAGACTCCTAAAACTTTGTTCTTTAGAAATGGTTACTGTAATTCTAAATATTTCAGCTGGATTTGAAGTTGAATTGCAAACATGAATGGACACTGCTTCAGAAATGCTTGTCTCTCTAATATCTGTTCCTAAAATAACTATTGACGCTCATGATGTCTTATCTCCACTATACTGACTGCACATTTGAACAATATGGTTTTAATCTTTTCGAATAATTTCATAACAATATCGTGGTCGCCATGACATGAGCAAAAGAGAATGTGTGATGGATTCCTACAAATTTTAACAGCTAGCCTACATAAGCAAACAAAGGGATGGCTGCATTTTGTCTTCATAAAAAATCAGTTACATATGTACTTAACTGAAGGTTGATTTTGAAGCATCTGTTTCTGGTTTAAAAAAAAATCCTTCACCACTCCAGAATGTCATTTATGTCAAAAGGTTTCAGGCGATTACATCACTTGCATCACATAAACCACCAAAATCCAACAGCATTGTGTCATATGGTGTACAGCAGCTGATAATCATAAACATCTTTTCAACAAGCATTTGCTCAATCGTCAGTCAAGGTTCCTGATGAATTCAGTATGGAAATGTTCCCGGTGGCTCTGCGTAAAAAAAAATTGGATGTTGGACCTTGTATTAGGTGAACATTCACTTTTCTAAATCAATAGACAAAAGCTGTGTGTTTGACTCTGTTGTTAATGTTTTGTGGCCTGAAAATACTTGGAAGTTACCATTCTTTTTAGAGGAGAAAATTGTTCTCTTAACTGCTCAATGCATTTCATAGAACTGCTTATTGGCAATAGCTGCTTTTTATAGAGCTCGCCAGATGGGAACTGCAAAGGTAAAAAGAAACATGCATTGACGAATGTTGATGTTAAATGTTCACCCTATCATTCTGGATTCTGCCCATTTGTAGTGTTCAGCTTAATGAAAGGGCAAAATCTACATAGGCTGAATATATTCTTTATAAATGTCCTGAAAAAATTGAAAATATTCATTCACAATACATGAGGCTATCCATTAAGAAAAGAACAGGCAATTGAATTCTGTTTTGTGTTATAAAAAACATTTGTGTGCATACTTTAATGACAATCATAGTACTCTTACTCCTAACACATTGACTACACTATAGTATGAATTGTTTATGACTGCTTAACAGAATAGCCATTAAAACGCCAATTACCTTTTTCTGCATGGCTTGCAAATGTAGCATCACTCTATACTAATTAACAATAATATTAGAAATATGGCTCACTATGAAGTCCTATTTATACCACTCACATGGGGGGAGGGGAAACATTTGCTACTTGTAGAATTTATTCAAGTCTTTGGATTAATTTCAAATTGTATTTACTCCTCACAACAGGATTAATTAATGCTCCAAAAATAATGGCTTGGAAATTGGTTTGTGACCGACTTTAGTGGTGACCAAGAGCTGCCACATTGACACTGATGAGCAAGAGCGTCAGATGAAATTTAACCTCTTGCATCATTTGGATGTTACGAGAACACAATTCCAATATATAAAAGGAGTGTACTCAAATGTTCCTGAGGACATGGTTTTAGGAGCTTTTGAGGCCTAAGTCTGTGGAGGAGAACATAATGATAACCACCACTCAAGAGCATCTCAAAGAACAAAGAATGCAAGGGGCATCAGGAGGTATCTAGTCTTTTGAATAGCACATTGCCATTGTCACCATTACTTTAAGCTGTCTTAGAACACCAAGTTAAAATCCAACAGGTTTGTTTCGAATCACTAGCTTTCAGAGCGCAGTTCCTTCATCAGGTGAGTGAAGAGGTGGGTTCCACAACTACATGTACAGACAAAGTCAATGATGCAAGATGATACTTTGAATGCGAGTCTTTGCAGGTAATTAAGTCTTTACAGGTCCAGACGGAGAGAGGGATAATCACAGGTTAAAGAGGTGTGAATTGTCTCAAGCCAGGCCAGTTGGTAGGACTTTGCAAGCACAGGCCAGATGGTAGTTGGTGGGGGGGTGAATGTAATGAGACATGAAGCCAGGGTCCCGGTTGAGGCTGTACTCATGCATGTGGAACTTGGTTCCAAGTTCCGTGGATTTGTTTTGTTTTTTATGGACAGGACATCCTGGGCAATTTTCTGTATTGCCAGGTAGATGCCAGTGCTGTAGCTGGACTGGATTAGCTTAGTTAGAGCCACAGCTAGTTCTGGAGCTCAGGTCTTTGGAGCTGGAATATTGTCAGGGCCGATAGCCATTGCAGTGTTTTCAGCTGTTTCTTGATATTACATGAGTGAATCAAAGGATATTATTATCCTTATTGTTGGATGCCTGGCTCTGCGGCCCCACCTATAATGGGCGTTGTATGTAAGTTTACACTGCAGTAAAGAGCAAAATTCTCTGCCGCACATCTCCGGTACTGGGGTTCCCAATGCAGCTGTGAATTGGGCACCCAGGGTAAAAACGGGTTCAGCGCCAGTTTACGATGCTCTGGCCCCCCGCTGGTGGCATGATCTGGGTTCACGCCCTCACCAGCGGGAGGATGCAAATTTATGCAAATGCATCTTAATGGTTTATTTGCATCTACTTAACTATATTCTCCGGGCCCGCGTGATTCTCTGATCCTCTGGACCAGGAATCACATGGGCAAGAATTACTACTGGTATTTCCCAGTGTGGCCCTGAGGTGGTGGACCTCATGATGGGCCAAGAGGGTAAGCCCTTAAGGGAGTTACTCCCAAAGGCCATCTGAAGGCCACTCTTCCCCCACCCCCTGCAGCAATGACAGACTGCCCAACCCACCCCCACCCCTACCAGATGCCTCCCCCCGCCCCCCCCCCTCGGGTCCCCCTAAATGCTGTCACCTTCCAGCTCAGCACTTTGGAATCACTCGTATGAAGGGGATGGGGGTGTGATTTGAATGCACTTAACTATCTTCGAAGTTGTTGCTGTTTGTAAACATTGTGGTTACAACACTTCAGAGTTACTCATCCATGAAGGGAGTTGAATGAAGTAAGGTTGACAACAGTGTTTGTGAAAGCTGTCAATCACAGTCCACTAAGAGAAATGAATGAATGACTTGCAGCTAAAGGAACTGAGGGTATTAAACACAGGTCACTGTTTTTCTCTTTCCAGAAATGGACATGTGGTGCTTCACCTGTCTGAGCCAGCAGGTGTATGCCCAGGTGAGTGTTACAAAAATATAATTTCCACTGTCCCTGTCTAGACTGCTCTCTAGCTTCCAGACAGGGGTCTATTTTCTGTAGGGAGGGTTCCTATAGTTAGGGGTTTCTCGGAAGATCCCTTTAGTTAGGCGGTCTCCAGGGGAGGATCCCCTTAATTAGGGGGTTTCTGGGGGGGGTGGAGGAGTGGGCATGCTAAGCATTGCGGGGGTCGGTGGACCTCAGGTGGACTTTGAGAGCAACTTTCCTAAGGAGTTACCCCCTTGGCCCATGGTGAGGTCCTCTACATCAGGGCCATGCTGGTGAATACCAGTAGTCATCTTTGTGCATGTGGGGCTGGATTCTCGCCAGCGGTCAGCCCGGGGGTTTCCCGATGGCATGGGGCTGCCCCACAATGGGGAACCCCATTGACCAGCCGGCATAACGGATCATCCTGCCAGTGTGTTGAAACAGAAATGTGGCGCAGCTGGGTGGAGAATCCAGCCTGAGATTCCTGGCCCAGAGGACCGGAGAATCATGTGGGCCTGGAAAATCTGGTGCTTGGCCCGCTAAGTAGAAACAAATGGGTCATTAGGACAAATGGGTCATTCGGGCCGATTCGCACCATCCCGCCAGCACGTGGGTGCAACCCCGATCCTGCCGCCAGCGGGGAAGGAGCATTGCAAACGGATCGGTGCCCGTGAGCGTGATCCTGATTTCTAGCTAGAGTTGGACTTTCAAAGGTTACGCGTTAATTTCCGAGCAATGAATATGCAAATGACCTGATTCATGAACTGCTGGGGAATTGAGCTTTGTAGATAATCAAGGCAGGACACATATTTGCAACTTTGGTGTAAGTCAACGTGTGGAATTCTGGAGAAATATCACAGGTCCAGAACTTCCAGTGATATTTCATGGAACAGTGCTCAAAAAGCTCCTGGATTATCTCATTCTCCACAACTACGTACAATTCTGGGCACTTTTTGTGAATGGTAGTATTTGAGGGACAATGGGCGCGATTCTCCGCTCTCACGCCGGTTCGGAGAATAGCGGGCCGCGCACATTTTCATGGCGACGCCGGTCCGACGCCCTCCCGCTATTCTCCGAACCCCACAAAACTACACGTCGGCATTCCCGGCAAAGGCCTCGAAAGACCCCCCGACATGACCAGAATCCCGACTTATTGGCCCCGCTATTCTCCGGCCCAGATGGGCCGAAGTCCCGATGTCCTCACGCCATGTTTTCACGCCGGCCAACACACCTGCTTTTGAAGTTCGTCAACCAGTCGTGCTGGCTGACGAGAGCTTCGAGGAGGTGAGCGCACCGCTCAGCGCACTGCTGGAGTCTGGCCACAACGGGGAAGGCATCCCCGACAACGGGAGGGGGTCCAGAGCAGGGGTGAGTGCGGGAGACGGAGGGGAGAGTGGGGGAGACGGAGGTGGGAGTGGGGGAGACGGAGGGGGGGGGGGGAGTGTGAGTGGGGGGGGGTAGGGAGAGAGTGAGCGAGTGACCCGTCCAACCCCGTTACAAAATGTCTGCCACCATGCCATGGCGTGCCGGTCACGAGGACACGGCCGCTGGTTCCCCTGTGGCTTATGGCCACAGGCCACTGACGCACCGGTGAAGAGGACGTAGTTAACTGCCCGTTGGATGCAGAAAGTGACCAGGGGTTAGGCTGCCCGCGTGTCAGCAGCGCGACCAGGCCACCGGGACACACAGGTATCCCGTGGCAGGCGGCTGCCGAGGTGTCGACTAACCTCCGTCTAACATGTCCCGTTTCTCTGCCCCCCACCACCCTTCTGTAGGTTAGCACAATGTCTGCGAACAGAACGGCTATGTTCTGCGCAGTGGTTGGGGCCGCTGCACTGCATTTGGAGATGCAGCAGCATCCACAGCCACAACCCGCAGTGGCTGCAGGGCCAGCTGCAGCAGCAGAGGGAAGGGCCGAGGAGTTGCCAGTCGTCGAGCAGCATGGGGGGGGGGGGGGGGGGGGGAGGGGGAGGAGGAGAGAGTGAGGCTGCAGCCACGGCACCAGAGGCGATGACCAAGGCCGAGGGTGTACTGTGTCCGGATCTCTTTCCTAGCAATGACGGACATCATCTGCAGGAGGAGACTCCGGCTGAGTAGGCGGACGGTGATACATATCTGTCACCTCGTGGCGCACCTTGCCCCACGTGGAAGGGGGGAGGACACGCGATCCCGGTTGCCATCAAGGTGACGGTCGCTCTTAACTTCTATGCGACCGGCTCCTTCCAGTCTCCGAGTGGGGACCTCTCCGGGATCTCCCAGTCATTGGTCCACAGGTGCATCCGGGATGTGACCGACGCCGTCTATGCCATCGCGGACCGTGACATCACCTTTCCCGAGGACCGAGCAACTCAAGACTCACGAGCTCGTGGATTTGCCAGCGTGGCCGGGATACCGATGGTGCAGGGGGCAATCGATTGTGTTCACATCCCCATGCGCCCGCCTGCAGGGGACAGGGAGGTGTTCACAAACAGGAGGGGGACATACTCCATGAATATCCAGGTGGTATGCAACCCCCACATGACGTTCATGAACGTCTGTGCAAGGTTCCCAGGGAGTGTGCATGACTCCTACATACTGGCGCAGTCGTACATCCCTGCGATGTTTGAGGGACGTCCCCCCCCCGGCTGAGGGGCTGGTTGCTAGGCGACAGGGGTTATCCGCTGAGGTCTTGGCTGATGACGCCTATACGGAGGCCTCAGACCAATGCGGAAACCCGATACAACGAGTCCCATGCAGCAACCAGGGGTGTGGTGGAGCGCTGCCTTGGCCTCCTGAAGATGAGATTCAGGTGCCTGGACCGCTCCGGAGGGGCCCTGCTGTACCAGCCTGACAGGGTCGCTCGCATTGTTGTGGTCTGCTGTGCGCTGCACAACATCACGATGCAGAGGGGAGATGACCTGCTGCAGGAGGCGGAGGGAGAAACCAGTGGCAGTGGTGCCAGCACAGAGGAGGAGGAGGAGGAGGAGGAGGAGAGGGAGGAGGAGAGGGAGGAGGAGCAGGAGGAGGAGGAGGAGGAGGAGGCTGGTGGAGTGGCGGGCGCAGCACGCAGACACGAGCCAGGTGCTGGTGATGTCCAGGAGGTGGCACGACGGACCCGGCGAGGACGGCGGGCACGCGACGCCTTGGTGGCAGCATGGTTCACGCATTGCATGCGACGTCCCCGCTGAACACCAAACCACCACCTGCATCACTAGTCGTGCAGAGGGTCAACACACAACTGCCACCACCACAACCCCCCCGCCCCCCACCCCCTCTCAGTGTACACTGTTCCACTTCGACATCACCCTTACCACTGGGTCCAGACGGTATGGCACAACATTGATGGCTGTGTCAGCGGGTGTGATCAGTGCCATGTGGAATGATGACAGCCCGCTCTGCGAAGAGCTGTGAGCTCAGAATCGTTAGAGAGAGTCTGACCCATGGCAATAGCTGAACCATCCACCTCGGTGGCCGCTGAGTTCGTCACGGACAGTCCATCACGTGCCCGCGTGGGCTAGCTGTGAGAGGGGGTGGGGGGAGGGGCAGGGACTGCACACCCGGCACCGAAGTTTCACCGCTCGTCAACCCCAGCGACACTCGGTCACCATCACGATTCCTGTGGCTGTGGAACAATCACACGGTATTACAAGTAAGGTGGAACAGTGCATTTAATGTTAACAATAATTTACAGGTGCCCTAGCCCCTACAACTAAACTGTGCCCTTCACCCGTGCCAACTTACTCAGTGTCTCACTTTGTTGCCTTACGGGCCCTACCACTACGTCTAAGTGACTCCCCAGAAGATACAGCAGGAGTGGAGGAGGACTGCTGCGAATCGCCCCCTTCGACTCGTTTCTCCTTCGGGAAGTGTTTCCTGGGGCGACCCGTCCTTGATGGGCCAGGCTGCTCTGCGGGCGTCTCGGGTGACGTTGTGCCACCCTGCTCTGCCTGCTGCCCACCAGATGCACCGGGGATGGGACGGGGGGAGGCCGAGAATTCCGGGACGTCCCGTGATGGACTTAATGGGACAGGCCCCGAAACCGCCTCCTCCCTCGGGGAGCCCGGTGACCCCCGGGCCTCACTTTGGGACAGAGGTGCAAGCGGGGAAGTGCCCTGTTGCGCCACCGACACCTGGCGCTGCCAGTCCTGGAGGCCTGTGATGGTATCGACCAGGATCCGAAGGTTTGCAGAGACGGAGTCCAGGGAGTTAGACATTCCCGCCAGGGACTGTGCGATTTCAACCTGTGAGTGCACGACACCATCCAGCACATGTGTCAGGCGACTGACTGCTGGGACTGTGCCATCGACTGCTGTGACTGTGCCATGGCGTGCTGCGACTGGACCATGACCTGCTGAGACTCGGCCATGGCCCGCAGCGCGCCGGCAATGTTTTGTTGGCTCTGGCGCATTGCTGCCTGTGAGAGGGCAACCCAGTCCAGGGCCGAGGATGACGCGTGCACATTAAGCCCAACGCCTTGCATAACCTGACCCATTGCCTCCACCGCGGATGCCACCCGTGCGGTGTCGGCCTGGGTTGCTGCCATGAGCGGCACCACTTCCTGCTCTTGGACGTGGTTCGACTCCTCTAACAGCGTCTGCAGAGTCTGGAAGACAGCCCTCATCCCGTCATTGTTTCCCTGGGTTTCTTGATGCATCGGCTGTGCGGGTGGGTTGAGAAACTCCAGGAACTCGGAAAACGTCTGGGAGCCAGCTGGATGCTGGGCCTGGCCTGGCCTCCGCCAGTCCGGGCCCTCGGTTGCTCCGACCTCCACCGGCTGTACCTGCTCAGCTGTGATTTGCGACCCAGACTGTGACCCAGGAGCCTCATCACTAAATAGGCCAACCGGGGTGAGTGTCTCTGGGATGGTGGATGGTGTGGGAGATAGCTGTGCCGCAATCTCGAGGTCGTCTTGGGTTGACGCCTCCTCTATGTCATCGGCCCGCTGAGATGCCGCAGGGCGTTCGCGGGCCATTTCTCCCTCTTGCTCTCTCGCCCCCCTCTGGGTGTCCTGCTCCACAGATTCGGTTGGGGAGGATGGGACTCCCCGCTGATCGGGCACCCTCTGTCGTGCAGCCCTGGGTGCGGTGGGGGCAGATGCCTGTGTCTGCCTGGAGGCAGACAGCCCTGGTCGTTCGGCATCACGTCCTAGGGAAGAGAATGAAACGGGTTATTTAGAGATGCTCGGCCGGGCGCTGGACGGTCCTAGTGGGCAGAGTGTGAAGGGACAGAGGATGGGGGAGGTGTCCCAGTGTGCAGGGTGTGTGAAGAGACAGAGGATGGGGGAGGTGTCCAAGTGGGCAGGGTGTGTGAAGGGACAGAGGATGGGGGAGGTGTCCAAGTGGGCAGGGTGTGTGAAGGGACAGAGGATGGGGGAGGGGGGTGTTTGTCATGCAGGGTTGTCTCACTTGTTGCAGCTCCGCCAACCTCGCATTGCGCGATCTCCCGGGTGGCAGATTCCCCCAACAAGGTCCAGTGCCCTCTGCTCAAACGTTGTGAGGGGGTGCAGGATGGGCGAACCCCCTCCAGTCTTGTTCCGCTCACGAGTGTTGTGACAGGTCTTGTCCTGCTGGGGGAGGGGGCATAGGTAGATCATTACAATACGGCAGGTATCAGCAGGCCGTTCAGATACTGGCACAGTTTGGGGGTCAAGTTGTAATAAGACCATTGCATCTCTCCACGGGAGCCAGAGCGCTGGGTCCGTGACAACTTTGTGAACCACCCTCAACTCACTCTGCTCCAATCCCCCTCCACCCCCCCGTGCCGGGGGGGGGGGGGAGGTGGGTGATTAAGTAAAGGGGGGAGGGATGGTTGTGACCCGGGGGCACCCTCTTGGCACTTATCCTGGCAGCCCTGGTGAGGTCGTGCATCTTCTTCCGACATTGCTCTGCAGAGCGAGGGGTCTGCCCCACAGCACTGACGGCAGCAGCCACCTCACGCCAGGCCTGGCGCACCGCGTTGGCAGGGTGGCGATGCCCTCTACGCGGGCAGATGATGCCCCTCCTCTGCTCGATTGAATCGAGCAGCATCTCCACGTCAGCCTCCAAGAATCGCGGGGCTGCTCACCTGAGCTCCGACATCCTGGCCTACAGTTTCCGTGCTCGCCCGCGGCCTTTTTACGGCGTCGGGCGGCCTGACGTGGGCGTGTTCGTGTCGCCGTCGCGTTCCAGCGTCATCGCGCACGTGATTGGCGCGGCCCCGTTCCTAGCCCATTTCCCGGACGTGAATACGTCGAGAACGGGGCCGTGTCGGGCCGTCGCAAAAGTCGGCCGTGAAAACGGCCGTCTTCGCGATTTTCCGCGGGTGCGGAGAATCGCGCCCAATGTATCTGAAACTAGTGTACACCACACAATTTCATAGGGTTCCATAACATTATCTGTAAAGAAAAAGACTCAATACTGACATTCTGGCAATGTTCTTTCAAGGGACCACTCTTCCTTAATCCATGGGATCATGCAGCACTATATTTGATCATCTGGCCTGTCAAATGTCATCAATTCATTTTAGGAGCTCAGGATTAAAGGCAACAGTATGAGTAAAGGCTGGATTCTTCCGTCCCGCGCACCACAAGAATGCCAAGGGTGAGCCGCGGACAATGGAGAAGTCCATTGACCTTGGGCGGGACTCTCCAGTCGCCGGGTGACTACGGACGGGGAATCCCGCACCAAAGAGTACTAGTCCTAATTTTACCTAGGGGTGACAGCTGAGCAAAGAGCTATGGCTCAACATGGTGTGCCAACTTGGAACCAGGGCCATTTTAACGCTTGCGTCTCACTTCAACACAACGGGGCAGTCTCTTGTCCATCTTGGTGGTTGGGAGAAGAATGAGTGCAACAGGGGACCACTGCCGAGAATGCACACAAACAATTCTGTATAAGCTATGTGAAAAGAGGAGAGGGATCCCAAATGATTGCAGGAAGCCCAGATGTGGGAGGGTCAAGCATTCATTGTTAAACTAAGAGGAGCAGATCTGGCCCCCAAAGAAACATAAAAAATTAAAATTGACTGATCTTTTTCGGTCTGTTGTTCCTTGGCACCCAGTGTTCGAGCACTGTATAGCATTTCTCCATGTTTAAACGTCATCAGTGACTGAAATACATCATTGGGCCTTGCTCTAAAGGTCAATGAGGCCTTGAACAGTTCTAGAATATGTCAATTACAATGGCTTGTGGGAGTGGGAGGGTGTACAGTGTGGATATGGTGCATAGTACAACAATTTCAGCACATCTCAACCTGGCAGCAAGGGGTTGAGTTGGGTGGGGGGGCGGTTAAAATCTGGACGACTTTATCATTAAAAATTTGTACATTGTGCATTATTGAAAGTTGTCTGCTCTTAATTTTATGTGAAAAAATATTTTGATTTCAAATTCTATTGAAATGTATCATAAATTATTAATGTAATAAAGCATCCTTTAGTGCCAGATTTTAATAAATTCTATATCACAATAAAAATAGAATAAAAAACACCGCCAAGGTTAGAAAAAGAATGATGTTTGCATCTCACAAATGGAATAAATTAGCAAGGAAAGGATGCAGTTTGTTCTTTGGTTGAATTGTGGCCGTACAGCTGGGATTTTAGGGCCTGTTTGATCTGCCCTTCCGAGCTCTGATGATTCCTATGAAATTACATTTAATGGACATGTGCTGCAGTGAGGAAATGTAAAGGGCTTGTTGCAAAACAATAGGGGCAGTTCATCTCATGTACACACCTGTTCTTTGTAGTTCACAGAGGCTAATTTGAACAGTTAATATTCCTTGAATTAATTTGACTGAAGTCGTACGTTTGTAAATGTTTTAAATAATTGGTTCGGTTACCAGATGCCTGCTTTTGAATGCCCTGGTACTATCACTTTCAAAGTTTATGTGGTGAATCGTTTATACTTGACCAGCCAGCCTATTGTTTGAGATTGTGCATCTGCATATTCTGCTGTTAGGCTTTCTCAGGAGCACTATTGCTCCAAAATTAGGGCAATATAAAATCATTTACGACCATATAATGAAAATGGAAATTTCTGTCAAAAATTTTCCACATCATAATCATGAGAACAAAGGCTGGTGATCTATCTTTTGTTCTCAATACTGTATTCTAAAGAGGCAGTTGCATAGCAACTAATTTACTTAAAATCACAATAGGAAAGTTACTGATTTGACCCAGAGAGCAGCAATTGATTTGATAGCTGTGTCTTGATAATTTCTGCTGGGGAGCAAAGACCTGAGACTTTGTGACGTTTTTGGGTCTTGTGAGTGGAAGTGAGGCATGTCCATGAGTATGAGTCCCTCAGCAAATACAAGCACTTTGTAATCTGATTATCTAACACAAGCCTCCGAAAACGTTCTGAGGAACCCTTTAACTATCATTGCAAATGGCTGCCTCATTGTACTACCCGTAGTTTGTGGGCAGGATTGGAATAGTCAGGTAGGCAGAGACGAAGATCATGTTGCCGTCACTAGTTTCAGGAAGAGAATTGGAATGGAATTATTGATTTTCATTGGCTCAGAAAAAAATGTGCTCCGCACAATGAAAATGGCAAACATTATTATTTTGCTTGTAAATCCATTTCCTGAATTGTACCACAACCACTACTGTAATCATTTACACCATTTTTAGTAAAACTTTGAAATCATTTGCGAAGCTAATGGGTGCGATTCAGCAACCGGTACGGATCCGGGTGCAATGGATGAATCACACACAAACCTCAAACCAGGCTTCGTGCTGGGCCAATCGTGAGTTATCCGACTCACTCCGCTTGGCACGATCTGGATCTCACCTTTGCTGGGCTCATTTGAATATCGGATGCCGGATTCATCTGGTGCCAGGAGTGAATGGCATGCCTGTGAGACCTTGCCAGGGCATGGTTTAGTACAAGTCCACACAAATGTGGACCAGGCTTAATGGCACCTGGATGAGGCGCCCAGGCCATTGAAGACCCCTGGATGGTCGGGGATGAGGCAGGGTGGCACAGTGGCAATCGACCAATTGTGTACCAAGCTGGTTCTCTGATAGAGTAAATCAGCAAGACTCACTCACCTGCCCTTTACCTGCAACCCTACAAAGATTTTATCTTCAGGTGTTATGTAAATCCCTTTCAAAAAGCACAATTGCGGTGGGGTCCATGTGATGTGAGCACGGGAACGGATGTGTTTTTGTGAGCTCTGGTTCTGCTCATCTTTTAATCCATCTATTTCATATTTGTCTTTTCTTGGGGTGCATGGCTTGTACTGTGACCAGAGAAGTGTTTGGATTGTGTTCTTGCAAGAAAAAGCCGAGATGAAATGCTAAAATCTTGGTTTGTCCATGGCAGCAGGAGTGGGCTTGAGCGGGGCCCTGCTTTCAGTGACGCAGTTGCTATTGAGCGGGCTCCTGCCTTGGCAGTGCTGTGCATCAGATGATGGCTGCCAACGGAGATGTTATCCTGGCTGAAAGCCTCGGCTCTAAGGTACAGGTCATCCCACCACCCCCACCCCCGCCTGGGCCGTGCACCACCTGGGTGCTGGTGAGACGGCAGGTGGAAGTAATGGTGCCTTGTGCTTCAATCGTTGGAATCCTTGAAAGATCCTGAAGAGTGCTCGTTGATTTTGTTTTATCCTTAGCCTTTACTTTCTTTGTGTGCCTGGGAAGATGTCTTTATCATGAAGACTCCTCTGCAATTCCATTGTTATCCTGGATATTATTCCCTGTTGATCATGTTGTTCATTGCTTGATGCTGTCTTTATCTCTGTGTACTAGGCGCATGGCCTGTACCATTGGATATCCTGATTTAGCAGGTTCATGTTTAGTTGAATATGGAAAATGGGATTAGTGTACAGTTTCAATCCTAATTGTAATCCTGCTTTATAATATTTTATAGTTCTTGTGGTTGGGGGTGGGGGGGGGGGGGGGTGGGAGGTGGGGGGGGGTTCCTTTGTCATAACCCCCTGTCTCCTTTAGAGGGAGGATGAGTGGGACCGGAGCAGGGAGGAGAGAGGTGGATGTTGGGATTGGTTGGGGTAGTTCATCCTCGCTGTGATTGAGGATAGCCCCCACACCCTCCAACTCGTGTAACCTGTTTTAGGTTTATTTTTCCTCTTTGATTTGAAGTGTCCATGCCTTTATTCTTTATTGGTGCAGACAAACTTTTGGTTATCTTGGGTAGTGTGGGGGGGAGGTGGGGGGGGGGGGTCGAGTTTGTCTTTTCTCTGAACATTGGTCTCTCTAGAACAGTTTTTGGTGCGAGTGTCTTGTGTGTTATTAGAGCAGATGGAAGTGGAGTCGGTAGCTGTGGTGGAGGATGGGGAATAAGGGTGGCCCTGGATATCTTTTGTACAGAAGTGGTTTCCTCAAGTGGGTTTGGGTGTCGCCTGTGGATCTCTTATTTCTACTCTTGTTTGAGTGAGCGTGTGCTGACTTTGCTTCTGGTCTAGCCTGCTGGAATTGGGGGGGTGGGGTGGAAGGACTGGCCCTCCTCCCAGGATGTGCAACTGATGGGTGACTTGATGGTTCTTCCTCCTTCGCCTGGTGTCCCATCCTGGATAGGGCTGAGGTGTTATTCTTCCTCTCCTTGTGTGAATGGGAGTGGTACCTTGCCCTAGATGGGGGTTGGATAAGTGCTGGCTCGGCAGGGTAGAGGTTCGGGGCTGTGAGAGTGGTCCTTTGGAAACCATTTTCTGTGCTTTTCTTTTAAGGATGGTGCTGGGCTAGGCTAGGCCTGGTGTCATGGCCGATATCTTGTAGTCTCTGGTGATCTGGGGGTGTCCTCCTTGGGGGTGCCTACGGAGGAGTCTGGTGGGGTTGGGTTTGGTCCCCCAGTTGTGAGGGGACTTGAATGGGCTTAGCGCTGTACTGAATAGATGCCCTTGTTTTTCTCCATTGGGTAGTTGAGATGCCCCCTTGTTGACCGGGTGGTTGGCTCTCCCCATCATTGGCGTGAGTCGGACAGTTGCCCCAGAGGTCAGGGGAGTTTGGGTTGGAGGCTGTCTCCCTGTTATCTGAATAATCGGCTCTGATGGTTCTTGCTTTTTTCCCCTCTTTTTGTCTTCTGGGATGCCTTGGAGGTCGAGTCCTCTGCTGCGTGCCTCACTTTACCTTCCCCCGAGATACTTAGAGGTGAAGTATAATCCTGGCCACGTTGAGGTCGGCTGGGTTTCAGTGTTCAGGCTGTTCAGGAGTGGGTTGGTTTTTCTCCAGGGCAGCCCTGGTTGGTGGGGTGGGTTGCCTGGTGCCAGGGGAGGGGGGGGGGGGTTGGCCCTCCTTCCCAGGGCGTACTTTCAAGTGACGTCTCAACAGCCCTCCCTTTGACTAGGGCAGGACTGATTATCCTGACCCCGGCTTTGGGCCTCATATCCTGTTGTTCCCCATAGGGGCGTGTTGGCTGCTTGCCAGTTGAGTGGTCTATCCCCCTGCAGTTGAGGGTTCCTCTACGAGTGCTGAGATGAGTCAGGGACCAGACTAGATCCTGAGCTCTTATTATCCGGAGGGTTAGTTCTGGTAGCTCGGGTCTTTTCTCTCATCTTCAGTGGGAGACCCTGGGCGTGATTCTCTGACCCCCCACGCCGGGTGGGAGAATCGCAGGAGTGCTGGGCGAATCACACCACGCCGCCCTGGCACCCGATTGCGATTCTCCCACCCCCCCCAAAATGGCGTGTCGCGTTTTGCGACAGGCCACTCGGAGAATCGCCGCTCTGGTCGAGCGGCGATTCTCCGGCCCGGATGGGCCGAGCGGCCTGCCGAATCCGACCGGTTCACGCTGGCGCCAACCATACTTGGTCGCTGCCGGCATGAACAGCGCGCGACCGCTGCGTGTGGGGCCTGTGGGGGGCGGAGGGAGAATCGAGCACCGGGGGGTGCTCAGGAGGGGTCTGGCCCGCGATCGGTACCCACCGATCGTCGGGCCGGCGTCTCTGAAAGACGCAGTCTTTTCCCTACACCGCCCCATAAGATCAATCCTCCATGTCTTGTGGGGCAGCGGAGGGGAAGACGGCAACCGCGCATGCGCGGGTGACGTCATTTAGGCGCCGCTGGCCGCGTCATTCAGGCGCCGCTGCTTTGACGCAAGCATCAAGTCCCGGCGTGCGAGATTGACGCGCCGCTGCTCCTAGCCCCCTGGGGGTGGGAGAATAGGGGGTGAGGAGCGGCCTCCGATGCCGGAGTGAAACACTCCGGTTTTCACTCCGGCGTCAGCACTTTGTCTCCCTTTGGGTGAATCACGCCCCCTGGGTCTGAGAACAACTTGGACTTGTTGCTACCGGTCCTCTCTTCATTTCTTTTTGGCTATATGATCGATGTTGGTTCTGTTCTGGACCTGAATGGGGGTTTGGTTACGTTTCAGGGCACATATGTAACTTCCCCATCGAGCGGGGTCCTTGTGGACTTTATTTTTTTTGTAGAGCTGCTTCTGGTGTACTCGTTCTTGGTTTCTGTTTGGGTGCAGTTGGGTCTGATACCCGAGAGAGATGGCTATGTTGGTTGCTGCCGTCTGTGATGCTGTTGGTGCCGAGGGTGCGCACAATCTGGCTGCGAGTAGTGAGGCGTGGGAGAGTGTGCACCATCTTACCATATTTCTATGACTTTATCCTGCTTTCCCCTGCTTTCTGGCGAGGTCACGGGAATATTCAGTTTTGCCCAATGATTGCACCGAGCCAATTGTCGTTCTCCTGTTCCATGTGTGTTGAGCCAATTGTTTTCCCGCTCTTCCTATGCATGATATTAGTTTGTAACTAATTTCTGTTGTGCCTGTTTCTAAAATGTAAAGTTTTTAACAAGTATACATTTTTTACACGATTGAATCTGCCTCCACCACATTGTCAAGCAGTGCATTCCTGATCCTAATCACTCGCTGTGAGAAGAGGTTTTCCTTGTGTTGTCTGGGCCAATCACCTTAAGTCTGTATCCTCTGCTTCTCGACTCTTCTGCTGAAGGGAACAGTTTCTCTCTACCTAACCCTCTCATGATTTTGAACACATCTATTAAATCTTCTCCCGGCCTTCTCTGTCCCAGCTTCTCCAATCTATCTTTGTAACTGGAGTCCATCATCTTTTTTTTAAAAATTTAGATTACCCAATTATTTTTTCCAATTAAGGGGCAATTTAGCGTGGCCAATCCACCTACTCTGCACATTTTTGGGTTGTGGGGGCGAAACCCACGCATACACGGGGAGAATGTGCAAACTCCACACGGACAGTGACCCAGAGCCGGGATCGAACCTGGGACCTCAGCGCCGTGAGGCAGTTGTGCTAACCACTAGGCCACCGTGCTGCCCGAGTCCATCATCTTTGGAACAATTCTTGTAAATAGAAAGCAGTGCCCTTGAAGGGACTTACCTAATGGATCTGGCTTTCTCAGCTCCCTTTACCTGCTGGGTTTCCCCTGCCTGGGAAAGGCAGTCAGCAAGGGTTAAAAACAGCAAAATATCCAAATGAAGGCCTGCACTCTCAGCCTGACTCCTGAGAGTGGATGAGCCATCAGTCTTTGCCCCGCCTCCATTAAACCTAGGTGGGGGACAGGTTTGAGGCTGGTTGGATTCCTGTTTCAGATTTTTAACCTCCTGGATCAAAACCAACCCTCATTTGAGGGTTAAAATTAGCCTCTTGATATCTGATTTAACCTCGAAGTAGAGCCCAGATGTACTGCTGACATCCATGATACTAGCTTTGATAGGGAAACAAAAATTCCATGCGATATCAAGGAAGGAGCATTAAATTTAATGAGTTAATCCAGACAGAGACAACATCTGGTGATTTAAATTATTTTGGAAGGTTCTGAACTTGGCCCGGAGATCAATTTAAATTCAAATGCACTTTGGATGACTTGTGACACCCAATAACGTTATTGTAACATTACTGCTGATTTTACAAGATGCAAATGTAAATGTCCGCTTGCCCCATCAGCACACCTCTCTGTTGAACGAGGGAGCGTGGAAAGGAGAAAATGGGCGATGCAGGATTTAAAGACACGTGTCAAAGACATGAGGAGGAAAACTGGCCACAGTGTGCATTACTGTGCGGGATCCAGTCAATGTTCATGTGGTGTCCTTATTTTGTAAATGATTGCAGCCAGCCGGTGGCCATGGTTCTGGCTGCTTCAGGCAGGTGCTAGTATTCAGTGAGCTGTGTACAGCCATCTGAGCACAAGTCTCATTACCCTTTGCTATGTATTGATTCCCCCTGTGGGATCTTTCCTTTCTGACTACCCTCATTTATAGTGTGAATTTGCATCACTCAGCATTCAGATCGATAACCAGCGGTGCTTTGGGCGAGAATTAATGGCTTTTTTTTCCAATCCAGTGAGATGGTATATAATGGAATGACTGTTTCCTCTAATTAGAGAAAAACTTTAATGGCTATATCGCAGTGAAAGTTCTTCACTGTCGGTAATGTAATCATTCCTGGAGCTGAAAGAAGAAAAATCGCTGAATACAAATCACCCAATGGATTAAGCACAGACGTCAAAATGCACTTGAATATTTAATAAATAATCAATTAAAACAGCAGTAGTGGAAGTTTGTACGTGATATTCTGCTTGCTTGAGGGATAAGGAAACAAAGAATTTTTGTACCGCTGTATGTCATTGGATTAATTTCAGCAATATTAAGGGCCCATAATTCACTTGTGAGAAAGGCACATGATTCATTCCTGGGACTCCTGAGAATGCAGTTTGAGCTCTTTTTCACAATCAAAGAAAGCCAGTAAAATGCTGTTGCTAAAAAGAAAGCTCAAAGCTTTTAATCCAAAATCAAAGTAGAAAAACACAGTGAGTTGGCTATCATCTGAAAAAGGAAAGCAGGAAAAAACGCTCCCATATTCTTCTGACCAACGGTTACATGGGGGCATTTTTGTCTTTCCGAAGTCAATGGCCCAGCCGAGCACCTTCAGCAATCTATCCCTTCATTTCAGTAACGTACTAGATTTTAAGCAAGGTTTTGTTTGTTATAAAGCGACTGAGGTGAGAAGGAATCTGATGAAACTTCATAGCCTAGTTGTGGCAATGGACAGATGCCTGATGGGAAATAGGGAAGAGTGCAATGCAAGGTCATTTAGCAAACACTGAAAGGGTGCCCGGGTGGTATTAGGAGCAGGAATAGGCCATTCCACCCTTTGAGCGTGCTCCACCATCAAAAAAGCCCATGGCTGATCTCATTGTGGCCTCAACTCTGTGGTGATATGCATCACTGTAGATACACAAGGGGTTAATGTAAATACACGTAGACTAACTAGACACTAGACGGAGCACCAAAGACATGACACATAGACATTCAACCAATAAGCCAGTAAGATAGGACACGGCCAATGGGCATTCACGATACACACAGAGGTGATACTACCACAGGGGGGCATTACACCAACCCATATAAAAGGACACAGCACACATGATCTTCCTCTTTCCAGTAGAGACACTCAGTGAGTACACAGGGTTGATTAAACATCACACCCACCACGTGGATTGTAGCAGACTGGTTCGTCAGTCTGAGTAGCTATAGCAGGATTAACAGGTGAGTCGAATCCAAGTAGGAGAATCGTTAACAGTTTAATAAATGTGTTAAAGCTATCTGCAAGTCTGAACCTTCCTTTGTCAGAGTACACGTCAAGGAAGCAGCTTATGCTACGTGAAGAGCATAACAAAACAAACTCCACATTCTGCCTACCCCCCAGCAACCTTTCAGTCCCATAATTGTTACAGGAGAACCTATCTACCTCTGCCTCAAAATATTAATTGAGCCTCCTTCCACCACTCTCTGTAGAAGGGAGTTCCAAACATCAATGACCCTCTGAGAGAGGAATACTCTTCTCATTACCATCTTAAATGGGAGATCACTTATTTTTAAGTTGTATCCCCTAGTTCTCTTACACAAGGGAAAACATCCTCTCAACATCCACTCTGTCAAGCACCCTCAGCATCTTATGGGCAGGATTCTCCGATGCCCCGTCAGGTCGGAGAATTGTCAGGTGGCGGCGTGAATCCAGCCCCACCGCCCCCATGCTGGCTGCTGAATTCTCTGGCACCGGGTTTGGTGTGGGTGGGAATCGCGCTGCGCCGGTTGGCGGCCGCTGGCAGCAGCCCCCCCCCGGCGATTCTCCGCCCCGTGATTGGCCGAGCGTCTGCCCGTTTTCGGCCGGTCCCGCTGGCGTAAATCAAACCAGGTCCGTACTGGCGGGACCTGGCTCTGTGGGCGGCCTGCAGAGTCCTCGGGGGCGGGGGGGGGGGGGGGGGGGGGGGGCGGGGGGATCGGAGCCCACCGATCCGCGGGCGGGCCTGTGCCGTGGGGGCACTCTTTCCCTCCGCGCTAGCTACTGTCGATCTCCGCCATGGCCGGCACAGAGAAGAACCCCCCTGCACATGCACTGGGATGATGCCGCTGCCACTCCCGCATATGCACCAACTCGCGCCGGCCGGCAGAGGCCCTTCGGCGCTGGTTGGCAGGGTGCCAAGCCCTTCCGCGCCGGCTGGCGGGGTGCCAACCCTGCCGGTGCCGGCCTAGCCCCTGAAGGTGCGGATAATCCTGCCCTATATGTTTTGTTAAGATCACCTCGCAATGTTCTAAACTTGAATGGATACGGGCTGTCCAATCATTCCTCATAGGATAATACACCCCATCTCCCAGCTATCAGTCATGTACACCTTCTCTGAACTGTTTCTAATGCATTCATACCCTTCCTTAAATTAGGAGACCAAAACAGCAGACTAGATGCGGTTCCCCAACGTCCTGTTCTATTGTAACAAATTATCCCTACATCCCATCTCCTTCACCTCTGCCCTCACCCTTGCCCCCCCCTCAGAAACATGTAAGGATCCCCTTTGCCCTCACGTTTCACCCTCCCCACCGCACGTCCCCCCCGCCCACCTCCCCGGCTCCGCATTCAAAGGATCTTCCTCTGCCATCTCCGCCAACTCCGCAGGATGCCACCACCAGCTGCATCTTTCCTCACTACTGCCCCTCTTCCCATCAACATTCCGCAAGAACCATTCCCCCATGACACCCTGATCCACTATTCCATCAACCGAAACTCCCCGTCCCCTTCCCACGGCACAGCAATCTCAAAAGGTACAACATCTGCCCTTTTACCTCTTCACTACCTATGGCCCCAAAAACTCTTTTCCGGTGAGCCAATGCTTCGCTTGCACCTCCTTCAATTTGGGCTAATGCATTTGCTGCTCCCAGTCTGGTTTCCTCCACATTTGGGAGACAAACCGCAGACTGGATGACCGCTTTACGGGACACCTTCCCTCAGTTTGCAAGCACAACCCCGACCTTCCTGTTACTTGCCATTTCAACTCAACCTCTTGCTGAGATGCCCACATATCCACCTTTGGCCTGCTTTAATGATCCAGTGAAGCTCAACACAAACTGATGTATCAGGACCTCATCTTCCCATTTGTCACGTTACAACCTTCTGAACTCAACATTGAGTTCAACAACTTCAGGTGATGAAACCTCTTCTCCTTCTTGACACCCTTTTTTAATCCAAAAAATGTTTTGTTCCACTCACTTAACCTATCTACGTCCCTTTGCAAACTCCCTGTGTGCTCTTCAAAATTTACCTATCGTAATAGGTTGTGTCATGAGCAACTTTAGCAACAATATTTTCAGTGCCTCCATCCAAATCATTGATATAAATAGTTGAGGTCCCAGACTGACCCCTGTGGCACACCACGCGTCACATCTTGCCAACCGCAAAATGACACATTTATCCTTACCCTCTGCTACCTGTTAGCTAACTAATCCTCTATCTATGCTAATATCTTACTTCCCACACCATGTGCTCTTATTTTGCATAGTAGCCTTGGATGATGCATCTCGTCAAATCATTTCTGGAAATCTAAGTCTGCATATTCCCCTTTATCCATGTTGCTTGTTTCTTCCTCAAAGAACCCCACTGTATTAGTTGAACATGATTTCCCTTTCACAAAAACCATGTTGACTCTGCTTAATTGCATTGAGATTTCCAAAGTGCCTTGGCCACTGTAACCTCCTTAATAACAGATTCCAGCAAGTTGCCTATGACAGATGTGAAGCTAACTGGCCTGTAGTTTCCTCATTCCCATTTCCTTCCTTTTTGAACAGAGGAGTCACATACACTAGTTTTCAATCTGATGGAACCTTTCCACAATACAGGGAACTTGGGGGAATTAAAACCAATTCATCTTCCGTCTCAGTTTTGTTGAGACTTTAGGATGAAGTCCATCTGGGGACTTGTCAGATTTTAGTTCTAATAATTTTCTCAGTGTCCTTCCATTGATGATTGTTATAAGTTCCTCTTTTCCTTTCACAGCCTGATCCACAATTATTTCTGGGATGTGAAGACAGACACCGAATATTTGTTTAATTCATCCACCATTTCCTTATTTTCCATTATTTATTCCTGAAGTTCACTTACTGGAGGACCAACACTCATTTCACTTTTCTCTTTTCCTGTTTAAATACCTGTAGAAACCTTTGCTATCTGTTCATATTCCTAGCTAGTTTTCTCTCATACTCTAATTTCTCCATCCTTATTCATCTTTTAGCCAAAGTACCATAACCTTAATTTTGAGTAATGAATTAATCCTGTCTCATCCCACATTACCAGATCTAGTATAGTCTGTTCTCTGGTTGGTGCTAAAACATGCTGCTCCGAGAAACTGTCCCCAAAACACTATGCACTCATCATCCATAGATATCATAGATATCACAGAATTTACAGTGCAGAAGGAGGCCATTCGGCCCATCGAGTCTGCACCGGCTCTTGGAAAGAGCACCCTACCCAAGGTCAACACCTCCACCTTATCCCCATAACCCAGTATCCCCACCCAACACTAAGGGCAATTTATCATGGCCAATCCACCTAACCTGCACATCTTTGGACTGTGGGGGAAAGCGGAGCACCCGGAGGAAACCCACGCACACACAGGGAGGATGTGCAGACTCCACACAGACAGTCACCCAAGCTGGAATCGAACCTGGGACCCTGGTCCCATAGATCCAGGCTATCTTTGCCAATCTGATTTGTCCAATCTGTATGTAGATGAAAATGCTCGCTGTAACTTTCTCACAAGCCTGCATTTTTTATTCCTGTACACCCCTTCCTACAGTGTGGTTCATGTTAGGGGGCCTATAACCACTCCTGCAAGTGACTTCTTACCTTTGCTATTTCTCAACTCCACCCAAACTGATTCAGCATCTTGATCTCGAACTATCCCTCCACCTTTTCCTGGCTCCTTTCCCTTCCTGAATGCCATGTGCCCTTGAATATTCAGGTCCCAGTCTTTGCCATCCAGCAGCCCTGTCTCTGTAATAGCTATCAGATCATATATCTTTATTTTGAGATGTCAATTCATCTGTTGTTATGAATGCTATGTGCATGAGCCTTTCATTCTGCCTTTTTACATATTTTGTCATCTCTAGCTATATCTGCCAATGCAGTCTTAGGTTTGTACACTCTTCCCCATCCTGCCATGCTATGATCATCATTTCTCTTACTCCTGCCTTGCTCTTTTACCTTGTTCTCTCCTTTACTTTTCACAATATCTTCACAAACTTGTTCACTTGCCTCCACTATTTAGTTTAAAGCGAAAGGGAAAATGCTGGAAAATCTCAGCAAGTCTGGCAGCATCTGTAGGGGGAGAAAAGAGCTAACGTTCTCACATTTCATCCCACCAGCCTCCGTATACAAAGCAAAATCCTCCGTCATTTTCGCCAACTCCAGCGTGATGCCACCACCAAACACATCTTCCCTTTACTCCCTCTGTCAGCATTCCGCAGAGACCATTCCCTCCTAGACAATCTAGTCCACTCCTCCACCATACCCAGTATCTCTCCCATCACCCATGGCACCTTCCCATGCAATCGCAGAAAGTGTAACTCCTGCCCCTTTACGTCTTCCATGCTTAACATTCCAGGCCCAAAACATTCATTCCAGGTTAAGCAGCGTTTCACTTGCACCTCTTTCAATCTGGTCTATTGCATTCGCTGTTCCCAATGTGGTCTCCTCTATATCGGAGAGACCAAACGCAGACTGGGTGATCGCTTTGCTGAGCATCTTCGGTCTGTGCGCATTCAGGACCCTGACCTTCCTGTTACTTGCCATTTTAACAAAAGACCCTGCTCCCATGCCCACATGTCTGTCCTTGGCCTGCTGCAACGTTCCAGTGAAGCGCAACGCAAACTGGAGGAACAACATCTCATCTTCCGGTTAGGCACACTACAGCCTTCCGGCCTGAACATCGAATTCAACAACTTCAGATGATTAGCCCCACCTTGACCCATTTGTTTTCATTTCATTTTAACTGTCTTTTACCATTTTTTTTTCTTAATATACATTTAATTTCCCCCCCCCCCCCAATCTTATCCACCTTTCCTGCACCTTTCTCCTCTTTGCTTCCCCCTTCCCCTCCCCCCACACCTACAGTCTATCCTCTGATGTTAGTTTCCCTACTATTTGAGCTTTCACATCTTTTGCCCTCTCTGGGGACTGCCATTAACACTCTTTTCCTTGGTATCTGTGGCTATTAGCACCCAGTTTCCCTGGGTTTCTGTGGCTATGACTCATCTTTCATTCTCACTCCACAGTATAAATATTTCCCACTCTCTCTGTCTGTTACCTTTGACAAAGAGTCATCGGACTCGTAACATTAGCTCTTTTCTCTCTCTACAGATGCTGCCAGACTTGCTGAGATTTTCCAGCATTTTCCCTTTCGTTTCAGATTTCAGCATCCGCAGTAATTTGCTTTTATTTAGTTTAAAGCCCTTGTGGTGATCTTTGCGAGGGGTTTCTAGGATGGAAGGCTGAGTGATCACAAAGATACACACAGCTCTTTTGAAGAACTAAACTAATTTTATTAACACTACTAAATTTGAGTTTAACACTTATTCTGAATAGCAAAACATACATGTAAGAATTAAACTGCACTCACTCACACTATCTCGATCTAATAACTATAACTATTATACCTTCACTAACTCTGCAATACACTATGAATCTAGGGTGGGATTCTCCGAGCCTCCACGCCGAAATCACGCTAGGCGCGGGGGCAGAGAATGGGCTTCAGACCCGCGATTGGGTCCAACGCCGTTCCCACGATTCTCCGGTCCCTGGAGAATTGCTGCCAATTGGGTACACGCGGTCGACACGGTGCTCGTCGGGAGCCATTGAAAGAGAGCCCCGCAACGATTCTCCAGGGGCAGCTGGCCGGCGTGGTTCTCTCACTCGGCACTCGGCGTGGCGGATGTGGACTAAGTGCTATTGATTGGGGGCCACCGATCCGCGGGCACGCGCGATCTGGAAAGAGCCTATCTTCTTGGTGCCGGACCGCGGTGTGGGTCGGCCATGTCGCGCGGAGCAGCCAACACAGGCCGCCATCGTGCGCATGCGTGGACCCCTGACCGGAGGTTCAGGGCCCCGTAACAGCAGCTGGAGCTGCGAGGAGCACTCTGGGGCCCTGCTAGCCCGCTGCAAATCACAGAATCACCCGGGACTCACTCCAGGTAAGTCCAGAGTGATTCAGCGCGTTTTTGTCGTGGGCATGGGAACATAGCCATATTATTGGAGAATCCCGCCCCTATTCTTCTTCAGCTCCAGATCTAGTCTCCTTCCCAAGCCCCAAGAGCCAGTTCTATCTATAATACCGTCCCTTAGATCCCTCTAGTGGCTAGGCTGAACATAACATTAACTCTTCACATTCTGTACATTTGTATAATGTCACAGTCCTCTCTACTGTTCTGGTTATATGACTCACCAGAATATTTGCCCCAGCACAGTGGTACAGATTCCGCTTTCTCCAGTTTCCAGTTATGGTGCCAGTTCCCTATGAACAGAAACCCATTTCTCCCACATCAACCTTTGAGTCATATGTTTAACTTTCTAATCTGATTGATTTAATGCCAGTTTGCTCGTTGCTCAAATAGTAATCCAGGGATTATTACTTTGGAGGTTCTGCTTTTTAATTTAGCCCCGAGCTATTCATATTTCCTTCATTAAAACTCATTCCTAGTTCTACCTATGTCATTGATATCTACATAAACCACAATAATTGGTCCATCCCCTCCCGCTGCAAGTTCATCACCAGCCCAGAGCAGTTGTCCCGAATCTTGGCCCCGGGCAGGCAACATCATGGTCTGGACTCCCGCTCTGCAGAGAACAGTATCTGTCCTCTGTCCCTATACTGTCCTCAACTGCCACTATATCTCTATTAATTCCCACTCCCTTTAATGGTCTCCTGTAGTTTTGTGCCCTGGTCAGTTTGTCCATTCACTCTGCATCCATGCAGGCTGCAAGAACCTCAAACCTGTTGAATTCTACAAAGACTAAGGTTCCTTCTATTTTCGGGACCCCTTACCTGCCTCAATTGCAGTCCATGACTACTGACCAAATTAGAAGACCCTATCCTGAAGGGGGGTAACTGCATCCTGGTATAGGTCCAGGTATCCTCCCCACTCCTTGACGTACTGAAGCAACAGCAGTTCGGCTTCTAGCTCAATAACTCTCAGCCAAAGTTCCTCAAGCCACAGTACGACTGCAGACACATTTGCCCTGCATTATCCCTGTAATCCAGTAATACCCACATACTGCAGCAGCAACACATCACCTGGAGGAACACTGAAAGGAGCATTTGAAATCCTGGATGTGGGGTCTTAGTGATGATCCGAGAAAAAGTGTTGTTTGGGAGAACATTCCAAGCATCCCCTGTGAGTGGAGGCTAGATACTCTTGTGTGAAAGACAGAGTGCCAGTGAGATCAGTTTATTCACAGTGTAACAAGCATCTGGAGAGATTTGATGAGAAATCCATAGAAAGTGTTTTGGGTGGCGTCTGTGACTTGGTTCCAGAGTGTGGTGTGTCTGACCACATTTTGTTTGCTGGTTTACATTGTCTGTGTACATTTTGTGAACATTAGAGTACAAGATTTTGTAAATTTTGTTATCCTTATAAATCTTTATGGGTGGGATTCTCCTTTCCGGGGACTAAGTTCCCATGCCGGCAGGAAAACCGCGCGAACCACTCTGGCATCAACAGCCCCCGAAAGTGCGGAATTCTCCACGCTTCCAGGGGCTAGGTGGACGTCGGAGGGGTCGGCGCCGCTCCAACTGGCGTTGAAGGGACTGCACGAGTTCGCGCATGTGCCGAAGGGCCGGCGTGGTTCCACGCATGCGCTGAACTGCTGGCGTATTCTGGCGCATGCGCTGGGCGTTGTCTTCTCTGCGCCAGCCATGGCGGAGCCCTACAAGGGCCTGCGTGGAAGTAAGGAGTGCCCCCACGGCACAGGCCCGCCCGCAGATCGGTGGGCCCTGATCACGGGCCAGACCACCGTGGGGGCACCCCCCCCCCCCCCCCCGAGGTCGGATCCTCCCACGCCCCACCGAGGACCGCAACAGCCGACATACCTGCCAGGTCCCGTCGTGTGGGACCATGTCTAATCCACGCCGGCGTGACTGGGCAAAAACGGACGGCCGCTCGGTCCATCGGGGCTCGGAGAATTGCCTGGGGGGCCGCTGCCAACGGCCCCCGACCGGCGTGGCGTGAACCCCGCCCCCGCCCAAAAACCAGCGCTGGAGAATACGGAAGCCGGCGTCGTGGCGGCGGGACAGAATTCACACTGCCCCTGGGGATACTCCGACTCTGCGGGGAGTGGGTGAATCCAGCTGTATATATCTGTAAAGGTATACGGTGGTATTCTTCCCCCTCCCCGCCATGTGGGAGAATTGCCGGGGCGCCGCGCGAATCGCGCCATGCTGCCCTGACCCCCGCACACGATTTTCCCACCTCCCCGAAACCAGCGCCGTGAGAATCATGCCGGGCCACTCGGAGAATCGGCGCAAACGGCGAGCGCCGATTCTCCGGCCCGGATGGGCCGAGCGTCTGCTCCGACACGACAGGGTCCCACCGGCGCCGTCCAACCCTGGTTGCTGCCGGCGGGAACTCTGTGGGAATGCTCGTGGGGTGGCCTGTATGTTGAGGAGTGGGGGGGGGGGGGGGGTGTGGAGGGGGGGTTCCTTCACCGGGCGGGCCTCCGAAGGGGTCTGGCCTGCGATTGGGGCCCACCGATCGGCCTCTCCACCCCCCGGGCCTACATTCCATCGCAGCCGGCCCCTGAACACCCACGCCATATTGCGTTGGGGCCGGCGCACGTAAGAAGTTCTCCGCGCACGCGCAGGATGGCGCGGCCCAACTGCGCATGCACAGAATTGAGCGTAAGGCGCTGGAGTGGCGTGAACCAGAATAGGTCGTGCCCGGAGCACTGTTCGCGCCATCGTGAAACGCGATGGCGCTCACGATGGCGCAGGCACTTGGTCCGTGGAGCGGAGAATCACCCCCATAGATGGGGTGAAGGACTAGTGTATTATAATTAATCTTTTCTTGTTTAATAAATGTTTTATTCTTTTGTTAATCAGCATTCTATCTCTAAACAAAAAATGAAAGTAAGGACCTATTGAGCCGGGCTAAACTCTGGGATCTGACTGTTCAATAATAGCATCAGCAGAGATGATAACAACGCTGCTATTCCCAATAACCTTTACTGCTGCTAGTAAACTTTACTACAACTAATAACCCTTATAATTATTCATAAATTACACCATTTTGAAGATAAACAAGTCCATGTCTACTCTGTTTTCCTGTGACGTTGCACTGGGCGAAATTGGATAGTTTTTCTCAGAGCGATCACTGCCTCGGGGTCCTCTCCTCATCCACTCTTCTAATGATAGTTGCTGCCTCTGAGTGCTCTTTTTGCCTACTTTTCTAAGTGCTGCTGACAGACTCCTGGTCCTTGTTATAACCTGCCCGAATCCTATTGGCTGGGACAATTGGTTATCCCATGATTCTTGGGGAGTATGAGATCCCTCAATGAGCGGGGCGGGGTAGAGTGTGCGGGGTAATCACGAGTAGTTGAAGCTGTACAGAGCTGGCCAGTGTGGTACCAGCTAGAGAAAGAATCAGTATTGAATTTCTGCTGCTATGTACATATTGTTATGTATAAAGTTACTTTATGTTTGACTCTACAAACCCGTGTCAGATTCTTTGTAACCCTCACAAATTCATCTTTTCGCTCTCTCTTCTGGGGGTACTGTCTCTGGGTCCTCTTTTCAATACTCCTTCTCGATTGTGGCTACTGTCTTTGGATACTCTTTTTGCTCGTTCTTTCTAATTCTTCCACTAAATCTCTCCAACTCTCTTTACTCCTTAAAAATGCATCCTAAAATCTACCTCTGACCAAGCATTTAGCCATCTACCCGAACGTGTGCTTATGTGGCTCAGTATGAAATTTAGTTTGATCATTCCTGTGTCGTGCCTTGAGTCACCTTACCACATCGAAGGTACTGTGTAAATGAAAGTTATTGTTGTTGAGACACACGCTCACTGACTTCATTAGTGTTAATTAATCAGCAGATTGGTGAGAAACAACAAGCAGCAGGCGAATGGCTGAAACTGGCACATATAATGCAGCTGCCTTCCAAAATATTAACACATCTGGAACTTCTCAGCATCTCTTTCAATGCCAGCAAAATTATCAAAAAGTATGCAGGTCCTTTCACCCATGTTCAAGCAGGGCTGACCACCTTGTAGTAAGTCCACCTCAAAAGTCAGTTGTTATGCAATGAAGGTCATTCAACCTGAGATTAGACAGCTGCCAGCCATTCAAAGTATCTAGGTGAAGTGCTAGATTGGTGTTAAAATGACGCATTTCATATATTGTCAGCAAGGGGAAACACCAAGCTGGAAAACAGTGGGCTCGCACACACACAATATTGTTGTTGCAGGGAATCTTTGTGCCAAGTGCAAGGACCCTTCCAGTTGATTCTCGTATTTCTCATTTCTTTTATTTTGTCATTATCATTTTTGACCCATGGATATTTAATGGACATATACCTTTAAGTCGAGCAGAGGAAGTGAGGAACTCAAAAGTTGCCAAGTAGTACACTGTGCTATTAGAGTTTTAGAATTTAACAGACGAACTTAGACTTTCTGGCACCTGAGAGATCAGAGGGATTTGGTTCGATTGGTTGGCCGGTGGCCAATGAATTAACCAAAGACAGTATTCTGCCCGGCAATGGATCATGGTTGACTTTAGTCAGGTGGGATGGTTTCAGAGGACCCAGGAAGGAATCAGAACATGCCTGGATACTGAGAGAAGAATTGTCCATCAGAAACAGACACTTTTATCCTTTCACTTTTCGTGATATTTTCTTTACCACTCTTTCCCCTCTGTGTTTGTCTCTCTGGTGTGTGTGTAAGGGGTGGGATAAATTAAAGGGGGGGGGGGGGTTGAAATTAGATATGAGTTAACAAGTTGTGTTTTCTGTCTATTTAATTATAGTTATTGTTATTAATCAAAAATAATTGTGTTTAAATTTACAAAGCTGGTGACTGCAGATATTGGGCAGCCAACCAAAGGCATTGGGTGTTTTCTAAGAATTCATTGTTAATTTCAATTGTGTTGCAACTCCTGGTCAAGTGGGGCTGGAATTGACTGCGTGCTAGCCTAGGGTCTCGTCACACAAGATTTGGGATATTTATGTGTGGGGAAGGCATCATCTGGTGACATGAGTGAAAGATTTGTGAGTGGTGCTGAAAATTGGAAGAAACGGCTGGGGAAGGCACATCTGTGTGGGGGCATGAACATGATGGAGATAAGACTGTTAATCAGTAGACTATCTTTTCAAGTTGGGAAAATCCTGTCTTTGTGGGAGCTTCAAACATCTGTCTTACGCCCACAGGGGGGTTTCTTTTTTGGCTCATAAGGGCAAATTAGTACAGAACAGGGTAAGCTCTCACTGAGCTCATAGAGTTGATCATAGCATTTACAGTGTAGAAGGAAGCCATTCAGCCCATCCAGCCTGCACCGGCCCTTGGAAAGAGCACTCCACTTAAGCCCACACCTCCACCCTATCCCCCTAACCCAGCAACCTCACTCAACCTTTTTGGACACTCAGGGCAATTTTGCATGGCCAATCCACCTAACCTGCACATCTTTGGATTGTGGGAGGAAACCGGAGCATCCGGAAGAAACCCACACAGACACGGAGAGAACGTGCAGACTCTGCACAGACAGTGACCCAAGCCGGGAATCAAACCTGGGAGCCTGGAACTGTGAAGCAACAGTGCCAACCACTGTGCTACCATGCCACCCCTGTGCTGCAAGGTGCTTCCAGACTGGCTGAGGCACCTGAAACATTGCATCAGCATACAAATGCTAACTGTGGAGGAAGCATGCACCTTATATCTTGGTTCAGCTCATCTCATCAGATCTCTCAAAGGTGTCCTGTGTGATGACTCCAGAGGATAACTTAGATCTTTGCGGGATCAACTGTTACTTGCTTTTCAGGATCAAATATTTTTTTTAGTGTTTTAAAAGAACAGACCGCCCAGGAAAACAGACACTTACTGACACAATCCAGTGCTCTGGATGGCCGCTGAGCGAACGACTAGTTGGTGTAGGCGACAGTATTTTACTCAGTGACATGCGGATACAACCTGTGAACCCTATGAATGCTGAGGCATCCCACCATTCCATAATTTTACAGGGCATCCCTCATGGCATGGCAATAAGGTCAAATGGTCCAGCAAGCCATACACCTGTGACCTGCTGCATACATTTTTGCACCGTTCATTGATTGATATTCATGACTCTAGCGTGAAGTGACCCACTTGCAGAAACAGTGCAGCTGTGACACTGCCAAACATGAGTAGTTGCAGAGTTGGTTGCAGAATGTACCGTCACCCTGTGACAACCTCCTTGGGTGAATTGAAAACTCTGCAGGCTGTGCCTCAGGAAAATGAAGATAAATGAGCCTCTGCTTGTCTATGAATTACAGATAAATTGAAGGAAAGGTTCCTCGTCAGACATCTAAGCCACTGGTGTACTGGTTGCCAATCCTGCCTCTGCAAACAGCAAAGGCTGAATATGCTGCCAACCTGACACACACAGTGTTTATGAATGGCCACTCTTCTAGCAGTGGCCTTCTGACAGGCTAAGCATCAGTTCCCACACATAGTTAGGACCACTAAATGTAGGATTCTGACCTGAACTCTTCTGGTCAGCTCCTGCCAGAGTGATGACAGAAGCATGTTAGGAGGGTCAACATTTAACTAATCAATTCATCCCCCTAATAATTTTTTTTTCCAAAATGATTTACTGAGGTGACAGAATGGCAGTGTTGGGAAATGGAACATTTTTCTGTTTTTGGACACTTACAGCGGCCATTAAAGTACTCCTAGTTGAGCCACAGACACGCGAATCAAATGTAAAATTGCCTCTCAACTGTCCCATCCAATACAGCTCAGAGAAAATCTGCACAAATTGCAGCTGTTAATGGTTAAATTTCACTGCAGTGATTCATCCAATAAAGTCTGGTGTACATATAGCTGCTTTTATGTTGAAACACAAAGACTGCTTCACAAAATGTAACGAATTGTGAAGTATAGTGACAAACTCATTCAGGGAGACAATGTCCGAAGTAGAAAACCTGAGAGCTGTTGATTATTATTATTTCTGTAGCCTTATTCTGAATGTTGTACTGTGTCTTGGAATTGTAGGAACGGAATCCCCTCCAGCTGGGGTCCTTTGTTTCGGTCACTGAAGCAACACCAGCAATGAACAGGTTTTCAGGGAGCACACTAAAGGTGCAAAGCACTGACCATCCAGCAGGGTGACCTCAGGAAATGAGTTCGCCATTCAGCAGAATGTCGTCAGGAAATGTGCTTTGATATTTTCGATAAAATTTGTAAGGAAAAGGCCAAGACCGTAGGGTTTGACAGTGCAGTGGGAAGGAGGACCAGGGCTGGTAAACTTGACTCAGGCCTATTTTCAACACTGGACAAGATCAGCCTTGTTGAGGATCAGAAGTGTTTTCAGCCATGGTGTGATCATATAGGACCTACAACTTTCACCAGAAGGACCAGCCATGTGGGAAGTTGTAAATTATGAGCCAAATCCAAGACATATTGGGTCTGAGGCTCAAGGATAATTTAATAATAATCTTTTATTATTGTCACAAGTAGGCTTACACAGCAATGAGGTTAAGAGGAACAACCAAATCCTGAGTGTGTTTGGGTTGAATTGAATAAGGTTTGGGCAGACATGTAGGGTTTAGCTTGTGGTTTTTCAGTGGAAGATTTTCTTAATAAGTCGTGGTTTTTTAATGTGTTCACAAGAAGCTGTGGTTGAATCGTGGAGTGAGTTAAATCAGGCTAACGAGTCAAGTGTTGTACGACATCATTTACTCTAGCTTCGAGCTCTTGCATTAGGACATTAGGAGTGTTTTGATAAATAGGTTTGAGGTTGAGCCAAAGCCCTGTGTCTATGTATGTTTGTCCTTTATAAAATCCTAAAGTCAAGAACTAACAGGATGGGTAAACGGGAATGTGCACTTCTTTTATATCATTATCATCAGTATGGACCTGTATTAATTGTCTATCTTTAGTTGTCCTGGAGAAGGAGGTTGCATGGAGAACATCTTCTGCTGATACTAAAACCCGATGGGCCTTCTTCTTGAACAACTGCAGTCCATGTTGTGAAGGAATGCCGACATTACTGTTAGGTAGAATGTTCCGGAATCTTGATCCAGCAACATTGAAAGAACAGCAATATATACCCAGGTCAGTATGGTGTATTACTTGGAGGTACAATGCTCCTGTGAACTGGCTCCTATTCACTAAGCACCTACTTGCCCTTCTCTGGCTAGTGTCAACTCCTATCCACCATTGCCTACCATGCCTGATGCCCAGTCTGCTCCACTCCACCTGAACACCCACTCTGTTCTGCCCAGCTTAGTCCAGAAATGACATTGGGGCCCTTTGCTAAGGACACGGGCAGTCCACACCGAGTAAAATGAAGAAACATAGTTCTATTTACAACACAATATATACACTGCCCGGTCCTGGTTCCTGTTCTGGTCGATGCCTTACAGGCCGACCTTTTTTACAAAGGTTAATAGAAATTTTCCGCCCCTAGTGGGGGAGCTCATTCTCCATAAGGGCCAAGGGGAAAATAATCATTCCCATCCCATAGGCCCTGTGTGGTCTATTACATTCTTCCCCACCAAAGCCCGAAGACCCCGTAGGCGATCTGTGTTTCCATTTCAGTGTCGGAAGATACAACGTCGGGCATGTCGGTGTTGAGAGAGTCGGGAGTCATCATAGCACGCTTGTTCGGCAATGGAGATGGAGGGGCCAGGACAGGCTTCTTTCGAGGCACTTCTCGAGGGAATAACCACCGTGAGTGAATGTGATCCAAATGCTGTCTCATTAGTTGTCTGCAGACCCAAACTTGATGTAGGACTGGTCCTTTTCTGCGGACGACAGAATTGCAGAGAGCCGGCAATCGCCGGCGTTGAAGTAGCGAATGAACACCGTGTCATTAGGTGCTAAGTGTTGAAGAGGTCGACGTCGAACTGGGTAACATCCTTGCAAATCTTGGTTACAGCGCGTCTTTGCACCGATGCCGGGGATAATCAGACTCAGGCATGTACGAAGCCTATGACCCATTACTATCTCAGCGGAGGTCACCCCAGTTAATGTGTGCGCCATGGTCCTGTATGAGAATAAAATCTTGCCAGCCTGGTGTCCATCAAGCCCGAAGTCTGTTTCTTTAGCCCCTGTTTACAGTCTGTACGGCTCTCTCTCCCAAGCCATTCAGTGCCAGATGGTATGGGGCAATCCAGATGTGGGGAATCCCATTGTTTTTCACTAAAGTGTCAAAATCTTCACTCATGAAGGAGGCTCCGTTATCTGTCAGGAGCACCTCAGGAATTCCACGGGTGGAAAAATAAATAATAATAATAATCTTTATTATTGCCACAAGTAGGCTCACATTAACACTGCAATGAAGTTACTGTGAAAATCCCCTCGTTGCCAGACTTTGGCGCCTGTTCGGGTACGCTGAGGAAGAATTCACAACGTCCAATTCCCCTAACAAGCAAGTCTTTCGGGACTTATAGGAGGAAACCGGAGCACCCTGAGGAAACCCACGCAGACATGGGGAGAACGTGCAGCCTCCACACAGCCAGAGACCCAAGCCAGGAATCGAACCCGGGACCCTGGCACTGCAAAGCAACAGTGCTAACCACTGTGCTACTGTGCCACATAATCACTCAAAGGTTGCCTGGAGGTGATCAATGCCATCTTGTGCACCTCCAGCCCCTTTGAGTGGGCATCCACTAGGACGAGAAACATCGAACCCAGAAAGGGAACGCGACAAAATTGGGGTGTGCATGAGTCCTAGAGCATCCCAGCCATTGCTAAGAGTGTAGGGATGCTTCTGGTTCCCCTGACAAATAGAGCACTGTTAGGCCAACGTATCGATGTCCGTGTCCAAACCAGGTGACCAGATGTAGCTTCTCATCAGCTTCTTAATTTTTGACACTCCAGAGTGTCTGTTGTGAAGGTCCGTCAACATAATTGCCTGGCTATTCGCCGGACCAAAAACCCTGGTGCCCCACAAGGAGACCATCTTCTATGGTCAGCACTGGGAACTTCGAGGAGAAAGCCTTCAACGCCCTGGTAGCTGTCAATGCTGGCCACCACATAGCATCAGATGCCACACCTTGGCAAGGACAGGGTTGGTCTACGTTCAGTCATGAATACACATGTGCAGTGACAGGCAAGGAGTCCATAAAATTCAGAACAGCGACCATTTCGTCATCGTAGGGGGGTTTGCAGAATTGGTCTGCAGGAGAAGACGGCTCAACAGATCAACATGTGCAATCTGGGCCCCTGAGCGGTACTAGAAAGACTATTCATAAGCAGACAATATCAGCGCTGAATCCTCACAGACACCATTGGGGGGATTGCCTTGTCTACACGGAAGAGCCCCAGCAGTGGTTTGCGATCCATGACGACAAAGAAATTGGTGACCACAGGCGTATTGATGAAACCGCTTTACACCAAATACGACCGCCAGACCTCCTTTTTGTATTTGGGAAGATTTTGTCTCAGCTGCAGCCAGTGTCCAGGAGGCAATTGGAAGGCCATTACTCATCTGATGAGTCAGAACTGCCCAATCCCGTACGATTAAGCATCGCATGTGACATATAACGGTTCAGAAAGGTCGGAATGCGTTAACACCCCCGAAGAGGACAACTGGTACTTCACCTTCTTAAATACCTCATCCTGGGCCTTGTGCCTTTCCCAAAGCAGGTGCTTCTTGAGGAGTAAGTGTAGGGGGGCCAGGATGGTTTCCAGATTTGGAATAAATCACCCCATGTAACTTACTTGTCCAAGAAAAGAGCAAAGTTCAGTGACGTCTCATGGGGTGGGGGCCATTTTGATGGCTCTTCATTTCTTGGCGGCTGGGTGTAGGCCGCTACAGTCCACCCACATTTTTTTTAAAAATACATTTTTACGGGATGTGGGCGTCGCTGGTTAGGCCAGCATTTATTGCCCTTCAGAACGTGGCGGTGATTTGCCTTCCTGAACCACTGCAGTCCTTGCGGTGTAGGTACACCCACCATGCTGTTAGGGAGAGTTGCAGGATTTTGACCCAGCGACAGTGAAGGAGCAGTGTTATATTTGAAAATGAAAATGAAAATCGCTTATTGTCACAAGTCGGTTCAAATGAAGTTACTGTGAAAAGCCCCTAGTCGCCACATTCCGGTGCCTGTTCGGGGAGGCTGGCTCAGGAATTGAACTGTCCTTCTGGCCTGACTTGGTCTGCTTTAAAAGCCAGCTCTTTCACCCTGTGCTAAACCAGCACCCAAGTCAGGGTCATGAGTGACTTTGTAGAGAACCTGCAGGTGGTGGGGTTCCCAGGTTTCTGCTGCTCTTGTCCTTCTAGATGGTAGTAGTTGTGGGTTTGGAAGGTGTTGGCTAAGGAACTTTGGTGAGTTACTGGAACATATCTTAGAGATGGCACACATGGCTGCTACTGTACATCGGTTCTGATCAATGGTAACCTGAAGATGTTGATTGTGTGGGATTCAGCAATGATAATGCAATTGAATGTCAAGGGGCGGTGGTTAGATCCTCTCTTGTAGGAGATGGTCATTGCTTGCTACATGTGTGGCGCAAATGTAACTTGCCACTTGTCAGCTCAAGCCTGGATATTGTCCATTTCTTGCTGCATTTGGACATGACCTGCTTCAGTATCTGAGGAGTCACGAATGGTGCTGAACATTGTGCAGTCATCCACAAACATCCCAATTTCTGACCTTATGATGGAAGGGAGGTCATTGATGAAGCAACTGAAGATGATTGGGTCTGGCCACCCTAAATATGCTACTTCTTTCATGTGAAACATACTGAAAGAAATGTTTCAACACCGCCTTGAGGTTTTGCAAATGTTTTGGTCTGTGGTTCCTGTGACCAGCACGCCGTCGAAGTAAAATACAAAGCGCGAAATCCACGCAGGATGTTTTCCGTGATGCGCTGGGGGATTCTGCACGCTGAGGATGTCACTTGTGTGTATTGATCGTAATGTACTTCCGTGATGATTTAGTCACTACAGCTGTCGATAACAGTTTCTCATGTCCAATTTCGTAAACGTAAACGTATATTGCATACAGATCCTCGATGCACATTAAAGGATCACGGTCCAACTTCAAAGCCATTTTCACCGTCAATTTCTAGTCTCCGCAGAGACGGATTGTCTTGTCCAGTTGCATTATGGGAACCACTGGTGCTGCCCAATCAACGAAGCAGACAGGCCTAATGATGGCCAAACTCTTGAAATGACGAAGTTCGGTCTCAGCGTTCCCCACTAAAGTGTAGAGATCCAGGTGGGCATGGAAATATCAGGGTTAGGCCTCCAGGCCCACCTGGATCTTGGCCATGGCCCCTTTTATTGTAAACCAGGCTGGAAAACCTTGGGGAACTGCTCAATATCGCACACAGACCACCAGATCCCACCTGGAGGATGGTGCAGCCAATCGCGGCCCAACAGGGTAGGGCCCCTTCCTGCACTACAATGAGGGGAAGACAAACTGATTGGTGCCCATCAGCTACCGGAGTAAGGATGGACCCCACAATATTCAGTCGTTCCCCCGTACAAGTGGCCAAACAAGCCGCCATGCCAGCCAAAGTCTAAGCATGCACACCTTGTTTTATAAGATCAAAGGTGCTCTGCACCACCACAGAAATGGCACCTCCCATATCCAACTCCATTTAGAGCATATTGTCAGACACCTGTATCGGGACACGAATAGGGGCCACTCAGGGCAATGCCAAACAGCTCATCCTCGGCCTGTTGTAATGAAATGAAATTAAATGAAAATCACCTATTGTCACAAGTAGGCTTCAAATGAAGTTACTGTGAAAAGCCCCTAGTCGCCACATTCCGCCGCCTGTTCGGGGAGGCTGTTACGGGGATTGAACCGTGCTGCTGGCCTGCCTTGGTCTTCTTTCAAAGCCAGTGATTTAGCCCAGTGCTAAACAGCCCCTGAGCCTCTTTCTGGGTCATCCAGATACAAGGCCCGGTCCCGGAGTTGATGCCTACCTCGGCCGGGATGCCTGGAACGCTGACCCTCCTGCTGCTTGTGTGTACACCTAGACCGTTTCCCAGATGTTGCACACGGGCAAGAATTGCCTTCAGTCGAGTTCGGGGACGTCATTCATCTCGGCAGCGGTCTCTTGGCCAAGTGGCTGAAGTTGCTGTTGCCGGGCCATCGGGATACCAGGTGAGGGGTGACACCCCAAAACGTTCACCTCCAACCCTTGTATCTCTCGGATGCCTGGTTTCTCACTTTCCCGGGACAAGGAGACCTGCAGTGCCTACTGAGAGGTCAAGGAAATTTTCACGTTTTTCCTGTGTTTCCATATTATACTTACTGCAGACCAAATGATCACGGAGCATATCAGATAAAGCAGTCCCACTCTTATAAAACTAGTGATCTTCCACAGCCAGGGTATGAACTTGGTGACGGACTCACCAGGGGACCTCTCTGCTGGATTAAACTGATATCTTTGAATGATCACTGATGGTGATGGGTTGAAGTGTTGTGCCACAAGTACTATGAGCTTGTCGAACGACTGTGTATCTGGCGACGTCAGGTACATAACACTCCAGATCACCCTGAATGTGTGCACTCCGCAGGCCGCTCATTCTCTGTGATGTTGTTGGCCCGGAAGAAGTAATGCATACTTTCTGCGAACTGGTTCCAGTCTTCAACATCGGCTTCGAATACATCTACCCGTCCAAACAGGGGCATCGCGTATTAAGTAAATCCAAACTAGGTCCTTGAAAATTGTGGAGGTGGCTCAGTCGAGTAGACCGCAGCATCGACAGCAACCCAGTTTTCTCCTCATCGCCAGATTAATAAAGACATGGCGATTACACACTCAGTAAAGTAAAGAAACATAGTTTAATTTTCGGCTACCCGGTTCCTGTTCTGCTTGGCGCCTTACTGGCTGACCTTTTATACAGAGGTTAACACAGATGCCCTGCTCCTAGCCAGCGAGCTCGTACTCCTCAAGGCCCACGGGTAAAATTATCATTCCCGCCACGTGCAGGCTATTACCGGTCCTAATCACATCATCGGACCTTGGTTTAAATACTTCAGTTCGCTGGGTGCTGTCTTCAAGGTGCCTTTTGGGCCACCTTACTGAGAGAACTCCAGCAAAAATCTCTCACACTCCATAAGCATGGGGCAAGAATGACCCAAGGCTTCTGCCATCTCTGACTGGAGGCTCGATCACATGACACTCTGATCAAATAACATCTGACCTCGTGACGGCTGCTCAATTCTTGCGAAATGGCTGGAAGGATTATTATTTCGTACTGTTGTGTCTCTCACGTCTCTTACTGCTCGATTGTTTGTCTAGCGCTTTGACATTCAGGATTGTTTTTTTGTGAAATGGTTGGGGCAGTGGTAAGCTGGTTTTCCTGTTGATGTTTGTGTTGGCGAACAAGCAGACTCAGCAAACCGTTCTATATATAAATTTAAACGACCAGAGACAGGGCTGGCAATGGACTGTGGATTAGACTTGTATTCTTACAAACAACAGTGCTTGAAGTACTTCAAAATGTCCTGGACCCAAGCTGTCACCCATTTAGTAAAACCTTATTTGGTGTTTAAGTACAACTATAACATTTTTGGCACCACTTAATCCCAGGAGACCTTTTCCCTTTATGGAAATAATAATTACGATGGTAAGTATAAATAAGGCAACTTAAATACAGTTTCTGGCACACAGTCTGCACCAGATGAAGGTAGCAATACAAGCCTCAGAAATAAAGTCACGTAGGTTTCCTTAAACTGATACAAGTAGATAGTTTCTAATGGCAGCGAGTGTCAAAACAAGGACAAACAGGGAAGAATGGACTAACTTTGAGATAAAGATTTTGTGTGGTATGGATTAATCTGACTGAAGTACACAGCACAATTGGCCAGAGTGCTCCAGCAAATCTTAAAATCAGCTAAAATATTACTGCTAGAATCGTCAAAGTTTAAAGAAAGACATCTGTCAGTTAAGTCATTTAATCTTTCTCATTTTCACATTGATGTTTTCCTGTACCAGTTTACCCGAGCCAGGCGCCGGAATATGGCGACTAGGGGCTTTTCACAGTAACTTCATACTTGTGACAATAAAAGATTGTTATTATTATTGATTCTCTGACTGTTGATTTATTTCTCCCGAAGCTTTGACATTCAGGATCATTGCTGCAAACTAGCTGGGGGCAGTGGTAAGCGGGTTTTTCTGTTGACGTTTGTGCAGTGAGCAAGCCACGCTATATATAAAGTGAAACAACAGAATAGGGTTGGCAGTGGACTGTGGATTAGAGCTCTATTCTTACAAACAACCGAGTTTGAGGTTCTCGCCTGAAATTGTGGTGTTGGCAGCCCAGCGTACAGGTCCTAGTGGCAAGAAAACCAGATCGGAATTTCAAACCACTGCTGCTGCCATTTGTACTACTCTTTTTTCATGAGAAACAAAGAACATTTGCACTATTTCTGTGGTCACCACCACATTGCCCATATTTATGGGTGTTGTTTTTTAAGTGATGTTGGAGGAAGAGGCAAAGGAGGGGCTGGTTTAGCTCACTCGGCTAAATCGCTGGCTTTTAAAGCAGACCAAGCAGGCCAGCAGCACGGTTCGATTCCTGTACCAGCCTCCCCGGACAGGCGCCGGAATGTGGCGACTAGGGGCTTTTCACAGTCACTTCATTGAAGCCTACTCGTGACAATAAGCATTTTTCATTTTTTCAGGAGGCCTTCACCTTTCAGCATTAAAAGTCAGCCCCTTCCAAGGAAGAACTGGTCTAAAACATGTGGAAACAGACAACTGACTGGGTGAATGTTCCCTTTTGCCATGGCTAGTACTCTTTATATCACTAAGTTGTGCAGGGTGGCGTGGATATGGTCGTGATCTTGTGAACTGTTGGTGAGATGGGGGAGGGTTATCTTCACAGTCAAACACACCCTGAGTCATCAAGTCACCCGATGCATTACTTCATTATAATTTTTCTGCTTAATGATCAGTTCGGTAGCTGCGTTAAAATTAGGGCTGTGTCTCCACTTTTCTTTGTGGCTGCTGCAAGGCTATCATTATCTACAGCAGAAGAACTTGCTCTGGTCTCCAAGGAGAATAATCTGCCATTGCCTTCAACAGCCTGGTGTAGATGATAGTCATAATATGCAACTAAACCACTGTAGCTGATACCAGGGAAACGGTCATTGACCTAACCTATATGACACAAATGATCACTGACTAACTGCACTTTGCTGGAGTATAACACTGTTTTGTTTGTCTGGGTCATTGCACTGTGCCTAAGGGCCCAAATGCCTGTGTAGACGCTGTTGGTGTTCCTTATACTTTGGTAAACCTTACAGTGGGGCAGATTGAACAGCCTTTTCTTGTTGCTGTAGTTTGGGGAGTCAATTCTAAAAATATGATATGTTAATGAGGCACACTAAACACCTCCACAGGAAGCGGTTAAACATCTCATGATCTTGCCCTTTTCGACCTCATGGAAAGAATTATTCCAATGAAGTGAAAGTTTTTCTTACCTCAGCAAACTCTGTAAACATTCTGTACGAGCACAACGAGACCAAGAATTATAGTTTTTAGTATGAAAGGAGACATATTAGTCATCAGTTTCAACAGCAAATTGGACTGCAGATATTTTCAGCAGGCACGTGGGGTGACTTGAGGTGTTGAAGTGGGGTTCAGAGGAATTACAACAAGCTTACATCTACCTTCCACTTTTCATTACAGGGAAGGCTTATTGCTCTTGATCGTGCAGTAGGTGGTACAGACTGGCCACTGCCATCCTGCTAAAGCTGAATCTGTAGCACAAGTTTACTCCTCCTTTGCCAGCTAGCTGTGTGTTGCCGTATAGACATATAATGGTGGAATAGGGTGGTACGGTGGCGCGGTGGTTAGCACTGCTGCCTCACCATGCTGAGGACCCGAGTTCGATCCCGGCCCCGGTCGCTGTCCGTGTGGAGTTTTCACGTTCTCACCCTGTCTGCTTGGGTCTCACCCCCACAACCCAAAAAGATGTGCAAGGTAGGCGAATTGGCCATGCTACATTGCCCCTTCATTGGAGAAAAAAAAGAATTGGATACTCTAAATTTATAAATGGTGGAATGGCAACCCCAGCCTTAAATACGAATCCTCACATCCCTATTGGTTCTTTCTTTTTTGTCCTTTTCCATTACATCCTGGGAGGAGGAACACCGATAACCAAAAGAAAGGAAGATTCGGATTTTCTGTAGCATCTTTCATGCTGTAATGTAGTGCAGTGTCCACCGTAACAGTGACTAAATAAGGAGGGAAACTTTCCCAGCAGCACTTATTGATAGGCATAGGTCTTGCTGGCTTTTGCGGGTAGCTTTTATGAGGCATGCCATCCATGATCTTTGCAATACCTTATCCACTAGTTGCATGGGATCCCAAATTCTTCTGAGCCTCTTTTCCTGGGTCAGGTTTGCGGTGCCAGGAAATGCCCCGACTCTGGATACCTGACCCGGGAGCGAAAATCCGGGCTTATAACTCACAAACAATATGTGATTAGCAAAGTGTTATCGGTCATCTAGAATAACAGACACCTACACGAACGAGGAAAGTCGGTAGGAGCATTAATGGAGCAAATAGGTAGGAGCCATGCTTAAATGAAGATCAAGACAGGACTTCCTTTCTCCCAGTTGAAATGTGCTATATTTGGAACAAATTTCAGTAGGAAAATGTTGATACTATTTCCTAATTGGTAAATGTATTTCTGCAGAGCTCTCATATACTGTTGGCAATCATGAACTCCAAGGACAGTTTCGAAAGGAGGAATCTGATAAGTAACCTGATCGATGTAACAAGACAGCGAGAAGCATGGAAAACCTAAATCAAGAAAATCAAGCTAAGTTGCAAGAGTGGGAAAGGGATGACAGCTCAATTTGGTTAACGCCATATTTAGCACAGAGTGTTCAGTACAAAGTTGACTTTCAGACAAAGTGGTGCAGGTGAAAGCCCTGGAATCATTTCAGAATTATTTAGGCATCACAATGATGATCTTTTGGAGTGAACAAACTTAGGTGGGCCAAGTAGAATTATCGTTTGACTGTCAGAAACGTGTCCTGTTTCCTAACCACCTGCTTCCTCTGACCCAGATCCGGGAAACTGAGCAACATGCAAACAGTTGGGATGCTTGTAAAGGCTTTAGTGAAATGTGCAGAGTTTATGACCTTGATTAGGTTGCTGAAGGATCTTACGTGCTTTTAGCTTTCCCACAGCGATCAGACCAACTGTGTGGGGCTATAGATATCATCCAAAAACTGTCAGATTGACACCACAGCAGGCCAAAGTAAGGTCCAGAGCGCCAACATTGGCAGACTTTCAACTGGTCTGGTAAATTTCAATTATTCCAGCCACCATGGTCAGGATTGTTAGACTGGATGTGCTGTAATAAATGTGCAGTGCTGCATAGATTCTGGGAAAACAAGCAAGTACACAGAGTGTGTGGAGACGGCTTAAAAACCATGACTTGAGAATTGTGACCTTTAAATTTGTTTTATTTAAGGAGTATTCATTATAATACACTCATGAAGCAAAGCTTCAAAGATAAAAAGGTTTTATTTAAGAAAATCAAAATATTAGTCAATTGATCAAGAATCTCTGAGCTGAGCATAGTAATCATGGCTGACATTGTGGCATATATTTATGTAACATGGTTAGAGAATTGACAAATGCGACAATAAAACAATATTTCAAGACTTCTCTTTTGTGTGTAGATAGGTTATTGTTTTATTAATATTTATTACCACTCTTCCAGGTTATCTGTAAAACCAAGACAATGACAAATCCTTCGATAGTAAAAGAAATTACTCATTCTCATAATTCATCAACAGATATTTAAAATATCACCCTCGATAGATATCAACTCTGTAAATTTGATCAGTCTTGAAGTCTGCGCTGAAATGTTGGTGAGGTCCAACAATGTAAGTCATAAATTATTTATGCAAAACTCCAGGCACTAATGTTTTCAAATTCATCAAAGTGCTTGAAAGGTGAATATATACATGGTTAACAGTGCTGTGAAAATTTTATTGATTCAGTTGAAAAAAAAAATTAATAGACATCAATGTTATGTGAGTCAAGTTGATATTTCTCCGCCATCAATTATATTTTGGTGTGATGAAATATTACATTACCAAGCAATCCATCCCCTCGAGCAGGATTTTTTAATCAAAATTATTTATTTCATCCTCATTATCTATATTTTGACAGGTGAATGACCAATGGACAATAAGCAAGAATGAATGCCCGAATTGCTCATTCCTTCAGAAAAGTTTTATCAATTGATTAGGATGTTTAAAAGCCAGTTTGAAACATTGAGAAGTAAATCATTTTGAACATTGAAATGAAAGGTAAAATAGCATCTTGAAAATACATAATGAATATGTTGTAAACATTCTAACAAACTGTTTGGAGATCCAAAGAGCAACTTTTTCTTGCATGCATTTGAAGATGTGTATGAAACATGTAACCTGTTCATTTATTTTGAGCCTAGATTGGAATTTTAGCAGCCGTGTAGAGATGACTTTGGAGATGGTGGGGTGGCATTTGTAAATTGAGAATGCAGCGGCTGGACCAGCTCCTCGACATGTTCACACCTTCATGTGTTGTTCCCAGAGCTGAACTCCCAGCAGCAGCAGCTACCCACCCAGCAGAGACAGGGAGCCAATTAAGCTATTTGAAAGGGCAATTAGCCCCCATTCTGGCACTGTAGTGAGACTTTACCAACAGTGCTCAGGCACCCTGCTGAATCAGGAAGCCAGCAATGCGTGGGGTGGCGAAGCGTCAGAGCACCATTGTATGATCTGGCAGATTCATTTAAAAATAATCAGGGAGGTTGTAATCAGCACACCGTCCGGCACTTGGACTGTTTCCCCTGCACACTGATCCCCGGGATAGCTTGGCTGATATTCAGAGGATGCCGTTTGGATCTTTAAGTTGACACCTCCAACTCGTGGTGCCCTCTCATTCCTTGTCTGCCTGAGCAGCACTCACCTGTCCCAATGCGGCTGCCAGTTGGCCCTACCTTTGCCCTCTCTGATTGGCCTGCCCATGTGTAAGTCGCCTGGCGTCTGTCATCAGATGGTGAATGCAGTGGTGACCTACTAATTAGCCAACTCTCGTCAAATTAAGCAGGCTGGCAGGCTATAAAAATACGTGTGCTTGAGATGCCAAGATGGTCCAGATGTTGGGTTCCCAGTGCCTGCAGGAAAATTCGTGATCCACTCCATCCAGAAGTCAGAATTTCAACTTCAAAATCTCTTCACTTCGCATCTGAACTCCTGTCCCTCAGGGGAAGTTGGGGGAGGGTAGAGAGGCAAAGCAGGTAATTGCTTGTGCTGCAAAGAGAAGCTAGAACATTTACTTTGAGGGCAGTAATTTGGGTGAAGAGTTTTCTTTCTGCTGTGAGTTAAAACAATTAGTACACATCGAAAGACGTTCTGTTTACTTATGAACCAGCATGTTGTGCATATACCTGCAGGAAAAGAAAAATCACAGAACAGCAGTGTAATCTCAGGCAGACTGTTCACAAGGGTTGGCGCCGGAACATGGCGACTAGGGGATTTTCACAGTAACTTCATTGCAGTGTAAATGCAAGCCTACTTGTGACAAGAAAAATTAGTATTATTATTATTTGAAACAGATATTTAAGATGTTCTCCCTGATTGGCTGTTCCCTGAGAATATCGTACCCTCTGGTCAGCAGCTCCTGATAATTCTGTTCATTTAATTAAAGAATGACAAATGCTATATTGTGGGTCTTCAGTTCTTCTGTACTCCGGGGTCCCTCATGGGAGCCCTAGAAGAAATTTAGCCCTTCAGAGAAATGCTGGGTAGGACAATTGTGTGAAAGGGTAACCCTTAACAGGTAGCCCTGGTGTTACCATCCAGGGAACAGATGTTTTTATTCGTTGACCATTTTGATATTGATAGGCCAGTTGGAGCAGACAGATTCATAAGACACTCAATATACAATAGGGATTATGTAATAAAATCGTAATATATGCTGGGTGGGAGGCTAGTATAAAAGAATCCCAACATATAGCAGTCATTGGGATCTGTACTTTCTACATTTGATAAATAGTATTACCCAGTATCAATTGGTCAGATTGATCTGATTTATTATGTAAATTTGATCAGTCTTGAAGTCTGCGCTGAAATGTTGGTGGGGTCCAACAATGTAAGTCGTAAATTATTTATGCAAAACTCCAGGCACTAATGTTTTCAAATTCATCAAAGTGCTTGAAAGGTGAATATATACATGGTTAACAGTGCTGTGCAAATTTTATTGATTCATCAATAAAATTGATTTATTATGTAAATGGCCAGCATTAGCTGCTTTGTGGGTTCCTGACTGCTTTGATCTGACCAATGTATTTCTCTGTTATACTTAATGATTTATTTGTCCTTTATTTTGTCCCAGAGACACACTAGAGGATGTGATTAGTTAGTCAGGTAAGGTCTGCCCACCCCCTTTCTCCAGTTTACCACTGTGATCCTGATTTTTAGCAGGGAGAATTAGAATTCTTTGTCTGTTGCACATTCCTCATAAATAAACCGGTATAAAGTGAATTGAGCACCATTACACTGGATTTTCATCCAATTAGTACTCATCCATTTTCTTGGCCTCAGCAAGGCCCGCCAAATCTGAAGGCAAGAGGCAGCAGCAGCATGCTCTCCCAACATGCTCAGCATCGAGGGGCTCATCATGCAAAACCAGCTGTGCTGGGTGGAACATGTCATTTGTATGCCTGACAGCAGGCTCCCATAGTACCTGCTCAACTAAGAACATCTGGAAGGAGACTCCCAGGAGGACAGTGGAAATGCTTTAGGAGTACCTTCAAAGCATTCTTATAAAAGATCTAACATCCCTCACAATTCAAGGGAGCCCCTGACTTAAGATCGACCAAAATAGAGACAGTTCTTTCAGGAAAACACCGACATGTTGAGAGACTTTGTTGGGAACTCACAGAGGCGAGGTCGAGGTGTAACAGAGGGACCACACACCGTCAAACCTTGAGGTGCTAATCACTGAAAACCAGCTCCACTGAAAAGCTTTAGGGAAATCCTTGAAGCATCCCAGAAAAGGGCAAGCACTACTGCCAGTTCATTAAAGTCCCTGGCTTGTGATCAACCCAAAATGGAAAAGATTTATTCTGGAAGGCACCACGCACATCGAGAGGCTTCGCTGGAGACATGCAGAAGTAACGTCAAGGCATTGAAGAGAGCGTACAAACCTCCAAACACCTAATCCATGTCACCCTCCTAGTACCACCTGGCCCATATTTGACAGTCCTGGGGCGACCATCTCAGAAGCCATGAAACTAAGTCCTCTGCCCCATGGGACTGTTTAAAAAGAAGAGTGACAAGGATCCTTGATTTATTTGTTACTTCTTTACGAGTTTCTGCAAACCTGGAGAAGATTGAGCACCGTATTTTGGACTGTCATGTGCAGATGCTACAAAAATATGTAAGTGCATGTGCAAACTGGATAAAACCCATCACTAATGTCTTTAACATAGAAGAACTTTCCATCTTTTGCCAGCTCTGTAATGCCAAAGGGAAAGTATGTTTTCTCCGGTTGAACTGATGATGAAGCATGATTGAAACATAATGGCTGGAATTTTCCAGTTGTTCATGCTGCCGGGATATTTTGGACCCACTGTCGGCACACCCCTGCCATGGATTTCCCGGTGACAAGAGATGTATTTAACAGGAAACTCCACCAATAACAGTGGGACCAGACGATCCCGCCATCAGCCAATGGCTGGCCGCGCCCACCTCCGCGAAAGGTGCGACAGGTTGTGCGGAAAATCATGTCCAGTGTATTATGTGACAGTACCTTCCCAAATTGACCTTCTCTATTTTGCTATTATGAAATGAAATGAATGAAAATCACTTATTGTCACAACTAGGCTTCAAATGAAGTTACTGTGAAAAGTCCCTAGTCGCCACATTCCGGCGCCTGTTCGGGGAGGCTGTTACGGGAATCGAACCGTGCTGCCAGCTTGCCTTGGTCTGCCTTCAAAGCCAGCGATTAGCCCAGTGAGCTAAACAGCCCCTTTGGGAAAATGTATAATTTTTGTTTCATGTTTTGACTTGGTTGACTTCAGTTAATTGCTGAATTCTGGTGTAGTGCCTCCTGGACCTCACCGTGGTTTTGATTGTAGCCACTATTGCGTTGACAGAGCTAGCCACTGTGCTAACTTTCTTTTTACTGAAGAATGGACATACAGACTCAAACTATTAACTCTGTACCTTTTTCCACTGATGCTGCAAGACCTGGTGAATTTTTCCAGCATTTTGTATATTTAGTTCTTTTTACTAAATCGTAAGTATAAGTCGCACTGTTTACTCCATGACTGTGGTCACCCATGGAAATGTATGTTCTTTTGCTGGATGTAACATTTTGTGGCAGTCTCACTCAGTCCTTGCACATAAACTATCAGAGCTAGTGAGTTGAAATTACCTGCTCATCAGTACAGTACAGTAGAGTCCCCTTGCCCACAGTTTGAATAAAGAGCAAAAGCATCTTAAGAGAAGTCTTAAGAAGCACCTACATTTAGTAGACTGACATCGGTGTACCGGCTCCCCGTATTTTCATTGCTAAAACTTTAATTCTCCCAACCGCAGGATTATACATCCACACTTTTAGGGAACTTCCTCACAGACTGCCCACTCCAGCAAATCCCAAATACATAAGTTATGAGCGTTGGAGCACCTTTGGAAATCAGTGAGTTAATTGCAACATATAAGCAACCTGAGAACATGATTAAATCGAGGAGATTTGTGGAACTACAGCTTCTATCACTGCTTTAGACAGCCAATACACACACCTGTGTCTGACTTTCCCTCCTCCCCTCAAGCATTCAGGGTTCCCAGCTGTTACAAACTGAGTGGGAGAATCGTCCATTGGAAATAAGTGCTGTGTCTTACTGATTACATAGTTTGGCTAAAAGCCAAGTGGTTTTGTGCCAAATCCTATGGCCTGCGGATGAACTATATCTTTTGGACTACTGCTGGACTTATCCCTGAACGTTTGCTCCTTGGTTAGGAGCGCAGGGTCGGGACAATTCCCTGCTCCGCAAACCCAACCCGGGAGAAAGTTCCCTGGAAGTTCAGATTTTCATTTCAGAGGAGCAAGAATTTGGAGACTGCTTGGAGCAGACGCGAACTGGGTCAGCCGTGATCAAATGGCAGAGCAGATTCGATGGGCCAAATGGCCTAATTCTACTCCTATATCTTATGGTCTTATGGTTTTATAGGTAAAAGGCCAGCCTCAGTGCTCCTGCACTTTTCTGAAACTATGAAAAAAATTAATAAAACAAACAACAGTCCTCCAGCTCCCATCCTTCAACCGCCCTCACATCCCTCACATTTTATGCATCCATGCAAACCCATGCTATCTCATGCATCCCACCCACCTCCCATTATATTTCACACCCTCCATGCCAACCCATGCCCCACCTTCATTCCTATAGTCCTTTATAGCCCTTATGGCCACTTAGTGCCAACCCATGCCCCCTGCCCACTCATCACCCTTTATCCTTTACCCCCTCCATGCCAACTCACCTGGTGACCCTCATGGTCAGATCTCAGGACCCATGTTGAGATTAACTAAAGTTCTTTAGTATGTTTCTCCGTCTCGCCACGCCAGATTTCTGGTTCAGCACGCCGTTGGGATTCTCTGTTTCGCCGCCTGGTCAATGGGGTTTCCCATTGTGGGGCGGCCCCACGCTGTCAGGAAACCCACAGGCTGCTGGCAAAATGGAGCATCCGACGGCAGAGAATTCAGCCCTTAAGTTTATTGATGAATTCGCTGTTTCACAAAAATACCACTCTCATTCATACAAAAACATTGACTACCTTTAGCTTCTTATAATCCCTTATAAAAACAATAATTTGTATTCATATTACACCTTCAAAGGCTTTATAAGCACTTAGAGTTGTCAATCGAACTGAGAATTTACAGAGATCCCACTGGTAATGATAGGTCATAAAATAAATCATGCAACACTAATTCTATAATGGTAGCCCTCATTCGTATGTGAATAGACAAGGTGGAAGAGAAAGCACTGATTATTTTGACACTGCCTTTTTCAAGAGCAGAGTATTTAAGCCCCTTGATAGGTTGACAGCGTCCTTGACAGTGTCTTTTGACAATTCTCTTGGTTGTTCTCATGATAGTTCTCTTGACAAGCTCTCTCATAGTTCTAATGAGCTTGACAGCTCTAATGAGATTATGCACATTTATACAAACCATGGGTGGCATTCTCCCCTACCCGGCGGGGCAGGGGGTCCCAGCGTAGGGGAGTGACGCCAACCACTCTGGCGTCGGGCCTCCCCAAAGGTGCGGAATTCTTCGCACCTTTGTGGGCTAGGCCCGCGCCGGAACGTTTGGCACCACGTCGACTGGTGCGAAAACCGGCACCAGCGGCCTTTCAGGCCTGGCGCCGGTGCTGGCCGAAAGGCCTTCGCCGGTTCACGCATGCACCGGTGGTGACATCAGGATTCTCTTCTGCCTCCGCCATGGCGGCGGCGGAAGAGAAAGAGTGCCCCCACGGCACTGGCCCGCCCACCGATCGGTGGGCCCCGATCGCGGGCCTGGCCACCGTGGGGGCACCCCCCCGGGGTCTGATCGCCCCGCGCCCCCCCCAGGACCCCGGGGGCCCGCTCACGCCGCTGATCCCGCCACCACCAGAGGTGGTTCAAACCTCGGCGGCGGGAGAGGCCTCCCAGTAGCGGGACTTCAGCACATCGCGGGCCAGAGAATCGCCGCAGGGGGCTCGCTGCTCGCCGTGGCGCGATTCCCGCCACCGCCAATCCCCGTGTGGCGGAGAATTTCTGCCACGGCGGGGGTGGGATTTTCGGCGGCCCCGGGCGATTCTCCAACCCTGCGTGGGGTCGGAGAATTTCGCCCCATGTCTAATTTTAACAAATAGGCACCATCAATCTTTCAGAAGGTGCCTGAACTCTCCCAAAGGTGTCCTGGGACCATATCAAAGAAAATACCTTGCCTCTCCAAAGAACACTGATAGGTTTAGACCTTCTACTGCCAGGTCCATAGTGCACAAGCCATAATTTGGACATCCTCCTAGCAGAACTCAAAGATTTAACTGAGGCAGCTACACTTCAACCAGGCATTTTACAGAATTTGCAGTGCAGAAGGAGGCCATTCGGCCCATCAAGTCTGTGCCAGCCCCTGGAAAGAGCACCCCACCCAAGCCCACACCTCCACCCTATGCCTGTAACCCAGCCTAACCTTTTTGGACACTAAGGGCAATTTAGCACGGCCAATCCAACTAAATTGCACAACTTTGGACTGTGGGAGGAAACCGGAGCACCCGGGGGAAACCCACGCAGACACGGGGAGAATGTGCAGACTCCACACAGACAGTGACCCAAGCCGGGAATCGAACTTGGAATCCTGGAGCTGTGAAGCTAACCACTGCGCCACCGTGTCTCTGTGAACCATGGATGGTCTATTCAGAATACACCCAAATTTCCTATCCACTACGAAAATTGCGGTAGCTGGTTTTCGGGGGTGGAACTTCTGGATTCATGCCTCCACAACATTTTGATGAAAAGCCTCTCCGTCTGTTTAAAATTCAGGTCTTGGTATCATAAATAGACATGGGATTTGCAACCTAATTTATTGAATCGGAATTAGTTTGGAGGCAATGTAATTATTAATTATATGAGATTTTGCCACTGTCTCAGCGTTGCACCAAACTTGTTGTTTGCACTTGTGTTTATGCCATGTGATTTCAAAGCATTAAAGTATTTTAATGTAGCAAAGAACATTTGCTGAGTTAAAGAAAGACAGACTACGAAGACATTGCACACAATCTGCTCAGTTACTGCGCAGGTAATAACAATTGGGACTGTAAACTGCTGCTATACTACACCCAACAGGGTGTAATAGCTAATAAAGCCCTTCAGTTATCAAATCTTTAATTAAAAATCTAAGAAAAGATTTGATTCCACACCTATGCCTTCCCTTTGTGCTTGGACAACATAAAACATGGCAGACCTACTTACTACATGCACACAATGAAGATAAGATAATGATCAAGCATCTTGCTGAGGTATGCAAATGAAATTGCAGTGTGATAACAGCACACCAACATCCATGGGCAGCAATATTTTCTGTCGACCACGCGGCCATGTTTGCCCCATTAAAATGTGTCAGCCCTGATTATGGCTCTTGTAACTGTCTGGATGCCATTTTCTGTTCTGTTTGTCATTCACAGAATCCATACAATCCCTACAGTGCAGAAGGAGGCCATTTGGCCCATCAAGTTTGCACCGACCCTCTGAAACTGCACTGTACCTAGGCCCACCCCCTATCCCCCCCTACCCCCATCACCCCCCCCCCCCCCCTCCCCCCAACCCTATCCCATGGCCAATTCACCTAACTTGCACATGTTTGAACTGTGGGAGGAAATCTGAGAACCCTCAGGAAACCCATGCAGACAGGGGGGGAATGTGCCAACGCCGCGCAGATTCTTTGTCATCAAGGTCTTCCCGTACATTTCCTTCCAACAGTTAATACTTGGAACAGAATGCTAGTCATTTTTAAAAGAACAGATGATGGCTGGTGCTATTAGTAGATGAACAGTTAAATATATTCATGTGACATTCCTCTATCTGCATTTCTAATGCTGGTTGTATCTAACACTGCCTATTTTAAATGATCTAACACCTTTGCTAAAATAGCAAATAAACCCCCAACAAATGCATTAAGTATTTGTCTGCTGACATTGTGAACAGAAATGTTTAGGGAGCTATTCTTTGCTCTTTTCTATATTGGCCCCCAATGGCAATTCCAGACATACTTTCATCAGGTAAATTACAAATGAGGTACATAATAACACCCTCTCCTCTACTCCAACAGCGTACCTTAACTTCCAATTTCAAAACAAATCTTCTTACTGCCTAAACATGACACCTCAAGGCTAAGTTGCCCAACCTTTGCATCCAGGGAAACTAAGGCCTGGACAGAGATCCTTTCAGACATTGCAAAAATGACAGAAGAGGCCAAAAACCACAGGTTCACCCCTGAATATGGCAGCTACCATTTTTGCTGTGGCAGGAATGGACCCATCTCAGGATTTGTGTATGAGCATTTCACAGAGGCAGCTGCCCATATATATCAGCATCTCCCTCCACTCATGTCTAATTCTGGTGACCCGAGTGTGTGAAAAAGATGTGCACATGTTAGACCTGGTAGTAGCAAATCTTAACTTTGAGAGTCCTCTGGTGAGGTGGGCTATCTTTTTGGAGAGAAAAGATGAACCTTTAGATATGGTCCCAGGACACCTTTGGGGAGGTCAGATGCCTCTTGGGAAAAGTAAGGTTCCCTTGGGATTGTTAAAAATAGGTAATAAATTGTGTTAAAAGTGTATAAGCTCATTAACTGTCAAGTTCATTGGAATTGGGAGAAGTGTCAAAATGAATTGTCAAAAGCAACTGCCAAACTGTCAAGGCATTTAAAACTCTAGCCTTTTAAATCTTTGGAAGAAAAATGTCTGGAGTGATTAAAGAAAAATTGCTGCTTGCTGTTTCATTCTGTTGTCATAAGCCTGGGGATGATCATTACTGGATTTTGCTGTATGACGGATTTCACAGGTTCCCATTATCATAATGGGGTGCCTTCTATTTCACGGTTTAACTGACTTTTCCAAGTGATTATGGATACTTCAACGTGAGTCCATGAATTCCAATATTTTTACAAAGGATTAAGCTCTTGAATGGAATGTTTGTTTTTATAATGATATAGTTGAAGGAAGTAAACTTAGTGAATGGGTTTTCAGCAAGGAGAGTAAATAGACACAAAATAGACACTTATAACTTTAGAAATTTAATCTCAGCATGGATTGTAAGGTCTACCTGTGGTGAATATTCAATAATAATAATAATCTTTATTATTGTCACAAGCAGGCTTACATTAACACTGCAATGAAGTTACTGTGAAAATCCCCGAGTTGCCACATTCCGGTGCCTGTTCGGGTACACCGAGGGAGAATTCAGAATGTTCAAATTACCTAGCACATATCTTTCGGGACTTGTGGGAGGAAACCGGAGCACCCAGAAGAATCCCTTGCAGACATAGGGAGAAAGTGCAGACTCAGCACAGACAGTGACACAGCTGGGAATCGAACATGGGACCCTGGCGCTGTGAAGCAACTGTGCTAACCACTGTGCTATCATGCAGCCAATCAATAAGTAGGCATGGTAAGTGTGAGGACAGAGGATGATGGGTGGGAAGGCATAGGTCAGCATGAGTGAGCGCTATTGGCATAAAGAGCACGGGGGTAGGCGGACGGACATAGGTTGGAATGGAGGGTATGAGGGCCCATGAGGGACTGGGTAGAGGGCAAGAGGTTGCAAGGGTTGGCTTGGATGGGGCATGGGATGTATGTGGGATGTGAGGGCTGTTTTATGTTTTATTGAAACTTTTACTCAGTGCCAGAGAACAGAGGCAGGCAGGCCATCAGCCATCCTGCCTCTGCACCCAGTGGCCTCTGCACTCATTCTGGATCTGGTAGGCCCAGCTTCCTTAAAACCCTGACCCCCCGGATCAAAACTCCTAACTCGGGGCACTTTTCTTGGGTCAGGTTTGAGGACCCGGGAAATGCCCCAAATCTGACCTGGGAGCAAACACCCAGGCCTAAGGCTCCTCTTTTCGACATGACAAAGAACCTCTCCATCTTTGCAAAAATGGTGGAAATTAGAGGCCCCACCGCTGAACATGAACGCTACCGTCTTTTGCAGGGGTGCGAATGGTAGTGAGTAGTGTTTCACACATGTGTGTTTCTCAGGGTCAGCTGCCTATTTAAATCAGCAGCTGTCTCCATTTATGTGATTTTAGTGAAGTAGCTTTGTGAATCTCAATGGGGCGACTCTCTGAGCCCTGCCCCAGGGCGGAGAATTGGCATAACCACGCCCCAATGCCCCGACGCCAGCCCGCGATTCTCCGAGGTGTGGAGACTTGGCGCCATTTGCTCTGGCGGGTTTGGCATGGCACTAGCTGCGGGCCGCTGGAATTGGCGGGGCCGCTGATTCTCCGGCCCAAATACGACAGAGTCACGCCGGCGCCATTCACCCCTGGTCGCTGCCGGAGGGAACTCTGTGGGAACGGTTGGGGGGCGGTCTGTGGGGTGGGGGGGGGGGGGGGAGGCTCCTTCACCAGGGGGGTGGGGGGGCCTCCGATGGGATCTGGCCCGCCGGCCTCTCCCCCCACCCCGCCCCTCCCGGGCCTACTTCCTGGCGCGGCTGGCCCCAGAATACCGACCCCATGTTGGTCGGGGCTGGCGCGCTAAAGAAGTCCCCCGCGCATGTGCAGGTTGGCGCGCTCAACTGCGCATGTGCGAGTTGGTGCGGCGCCCATTTGGTGCCGGGTAAGGAGGCTGGAGCAGCGTGGACCGCTCCAGTGTCATGCTGGCCCCCTGTTAGGGCCAGAATCTGTCGTACCCGGGCCCGGTTTGCGCCATCGTGAAAAGTGACGGCGTTAACGACGTAGCGAACACTTGGGCCCAATATTGGAGAATCGCCCCCAATGTGTGCAGGTTAGACCTGGTCAGAACAGATCTAAACTTTGTGGATTCCTTTGGATAGCCAGGGTACCCCCTTTTTGGAGAGGTCAAGAGAGCCCTTTGGAACTTGCTTTACAGTTGTATTCCTGTCCCAGAAGTGGCAAAAACCTCAATACCTAATATCTGGCCTGATCCCAAAGGAGTAGGAGGGTGGGACTGCTAGACTTTTAGCAGGAGAATATTATTTAACCTTAGTGAAGCATTCACTTGGGTGCCAGGAAGAACTCTGTGCCTGAGAGGGATGCATTGCACTTTGTACAAAGGAAGATACAAAGTGGCCACATAAAGGACATAGAAGCCAGTCAATGTGAGCAGCCGGAAGCCAGAGAGAGGGCAGAAGATCAGATTGCAGAGGTGGTACCATGCACACCAGAAAGGAGGAGGAGGATAGGGAGGACAACCAGGGGTTGCCATGTGGGAAGGGTGTACTACTTCAATGTGACGGAGAACAGTGCTGAAGGCAACTGAGGTTAAGGCGTGTTGATGGACATATTTTGCATGGTCCACCAGCAACTGGAACTACACTTCATCGACAACCAACCTGGCCTCCTCACATAAATGTCAACGCCTGTCAATCAGACATGAAAGCTGCCACCAAGCATATTCACACCTTGCTGAGAGTGTCATTATGATTTAAGATTTCACACCCAATGCAAGCTGATAAGATTGTATTTGCCAACATGTATGCAGATAAGGCATATAATGCAAGATGAGCCCACAACTGTGCAATAGCATTTCTTTGAATGACTAACCGTGCCGGCCAATGATCCAGTTTCTGCAGTAGGCACCATAGGCAGCATTCCAGGCTTTCATAAACCCCGGCTTCCCACACAAAGCACATACTCTGCCACCTGCTGTGCAAACGCTGCCAAAGTAGTGGGGGCAGCAGACTAGTAAGATTCCCAGGAACATACATGGCATCTAGACCTGCAATGCTTATACCCGGGTTGTGCGGATGAATACCTTGCACCGCTTGTGCTCGAGATGCTGACATGTAGCCTCACGGTAGCATGGTGGTTAGCATCAATGCTTCACAGCTCCAGGGTCCCAGGTTCGGTTCCCGGCTGGGTCACTGTCTGTGTGGAGTCTGCACGTCCTCCCCGTGTGTGCGTGGGTTTCCTCCGGGTGCTCCGGTTTCCTCCCACAGTCCAAAGATGTGCGGGTTAGGTGGATTGGCCATGCTAAATTGCCCGTAGTGTAAGGTTAATGGGGGGATTGTTGGGTTACGGGTATACGGGTTACGTGGGTTTAAGTAGGGTGATCATTGCTCGGCACAACATCGAGGGCCGAAGGGCCTGTTCTGTGCTGTACTGTTCTATGTGTCTGTCTGTGGCCACTTCTTACTGAAACCTCCCTTAAAGTCAAGCATGGTTGAACAATAAAAGAAGCAAGGAACATCTTAGCGCTTGAGCCTTTGAACACTGGATTATTATGTGAGAGATCAGAGAAGGAAGAAGCTCCGCAATACCTCACAAATATGGTAAGATCCTTCCTTCCTGATGATGTCAATGTGAGATAGACCTCAGAATGTTGCCTTTATTATCATTGGTATGTTCACCCTTCATTATTTTTGAGTTTTGGAGTGTACAAACACCATTGAGTTATCCTCAAGTGTATATATATATATATTGAAAAAGTGATATTTACAATGTGAAAAGTGGAACCACAGTACATCCACTGCCTCAGGGAACTCTGCCAGATGTCCACACATCTGCTGCTGATTGTCCTGAGGCACCAGGTTCCCAGCCACTGGAGCACCAGTGCAGAGCTCTCATGCTGCTTCCCACAAGCAGCTGCCAAAAGATTCCCAGCACAAATCCCTGGCCTGCTATCCCTGGAATAAAAAAGCAACTTCTCCTTTGTGTCCTATTATTCCAACTGCTCGTCCTTCCCTGACCCTCCTGTCAGCACGCTGTTGGCATAGGGAGCTGACATAGACCATTTCTCCTGAGTATCCATGCAACAAGGAACAACCAGTTCAGAGTTTTCAAATCCCAACAAAAATTGCTAATACTGGCACCAGTAATTACTGGAGTTCCAGTATCATGTTTACAAGACCAGTTTGGACAGGGAGTGGACATGGATTGTGGCTGCACTAGATCATGGTCGATAGTCTCAGCCAGAGAATGTGAGCAGGGTTACGGCAAGGCAGAGGACATTTTGAGTGTGTGCTCCATCTGACAAGGGCTAACAAGCAGTAGGTGGGGTGGGGTTGGGGGAGGGGCTACAGGCACACCAATTCTTTCAGTTCCCTTGCCTGAGTGGCTCAGAGTGATGCAAGGCGAAGATTTGCCGTTTTATAATGTGGACAAGTGCCGACCAGGTTCACATAACTGTGTCCACAGCTTGGAACGAGAGGAGACTTACTTCATGTCAGCTGAAGTTGGTTTTGAATCTAGACCTCAGAATGGACATAGTGCCACTCACTGCACTATGCTGTTTCCCGAGTCAACAGAAGAACAGGGGGTTACCTTTTGCACGTTCTCAGGGGACATTTTATTGTAAAGAAACAAAATGTGTAAGTTGTGGAGTAAATTCATTTTAAATGGAGAGGCAAAGATGGAAAATGATTGAAAATTGAAATGTTTTCTCATGTTGTGCCGTTACATTTAAACTTGACTTAATGTGTCGTTCCTAACCAGCACGGTTGTCAAAAACCAAAAACAATGAGTGATGATTTATGCAACAGAATTTTGAGGACCTAAACAGAATTTTAATTGGATCTGTGGCCAATCTAATAGTCACAACAATAAAATGATGAGCTCCTCGCTGGGTATGGTTCATTAATGACATGACAAATACTGCAAATAACCACAAAACATCATTGATGTGATTTTATTTAAGATTTATCATTTACTTCGATAGAACAACAGGGATTAGGAAGCGTTTCTGCTTTGTGCAACAAAATTACCAACACATGCATCATCTCTTCCTGGTTGTCCTGCAACAATTTGAGAGATTGTGGATTTATACTTTAATATCTCTATAGATCAATAGTAAATGTGATTTACAGATTGGTTTCATCCAATAGTCATCAAAGGAAACCATTGTTTCTGTGACAGGGAGAATGCTGAACACAGCACAGACAAGGTCCATCCACAATGTTAATGAAAGTTAGCTCACTATTTTTTAGGTGCCACTGCCTGTGTCAGAAACTAATTAGGTCAAAGTTTGCTTTGTATCTGGGTCGTCTCTCTTTGAAATGTTGATGTATGCAAGTCCGTTGATCAGAGAAAGAGGAAAATTAATTATCATTGATGTTGACCCATCAAGATATAGCCTTGGGAAGAAAATATTTAAAGATTGAATGTTAACACCCATGACTAGAAAGGCTTCTTTTTAACATGAGCACACTGTCTCAGCTCTTCACTGCAAGTTCTGTTTGCTTGTGAATTGAACTTTGGGAGATTGGCATGAGAATTGCATTTCTCATGTATGATTTTGTAACGGAAAGTGCACAAAAGATTGTTTCATCCAAATTTCAGATTATTGAACAATGTAAGGAGTGTATTTTAAAGACACTGGGCAGACTTCTGTGTTGGCAACCGGGTTCCACGCCCACCAGTTGGAGATCTGGTGGAAACCCAGTGGTGCTTTTCTCCTGAAGGACCAATGCAATGACTAGGAAATCAGGAACTTAACTGGACACTGTTGGACTCCTGTCAGATGAAGTCACCAGTAGGGTGGAATTCCCGGTTCCGGGATCTGCCAGCCAACCTGAGGCCAGTGACACAGTGTTATGTTCCCCAGGGATGATGCTGGATCCCGAGAGACAGATGAATGTAGCAGGATGGGGGTGATAGGGAGGGTGTCACGTGAATGAGGTGAGGTGGAAGGAACTGGGGTGGAAAGGCAAAGGATTGGTTCTTGACGGAGCTCCCCCACTTCATGTTCGGCTACTGAGACCTTGTGACCCCCAGGAGGCTGTTGGCAAACCCAACAGGGTTTGTCGGGCAGCTTTCTGGGGGGTGGACAGAAGACCCATGTGAATCTTGCGTAATACTGGAGCCACCATTAAATCCTGGTGGGCTCAGGGGTAATTGGTTTTAAGTGATTCATTAACAAGACTAATTGGGAGGTTGACTTCCGGGCGGCGAGCGAGGAGGTCGCAGGGAGAGGGGCTCACGCAAGCGGCAGACAAGAAGAACAACCCCCCCCCCCCGACAGGCCGGACGGCGGAGGAGGAGCGCCGGCAGAGGAGCCGGAGCGGGAGCGGAGGAGCCGGAGTGGAGGAGCCGGAGCGGCAGCGGAGGAGCCGGAGCGGAGGAGCCGGAGCGGCAGCGGAGCGGCGACAGCGACGGCAGAGGAGAGGCAGCGACAGGGGGGCCCAACAGCAGCAGGTCCATCCCCTCTCCCTCCCCCCCCCCCCACGCGGGCCAGGAGCGGTGCGGCGGCGGCGGCCCCTCTTCTCTCCCCCCCCCCCACGCGGGCCAGGGGCGGTGCGGCGGCGGCGGCCCCTCTTCTCTTCCCCCCCCCCCCCACGCGGGCCAGGAGCGGTGCGGCGGCGGCGGCCCCTCTTCTCTCTTCCCCCCCCTCCCAACCAGCAGCGGGGACCCCCCCCCCCCCAGCCAGCAGCGGGGACACCCCCCCCCCCCCAGCCAGCAGCGGGGACAACCCCCCCCCCAGCCAGCAGCGGGGACACCACCCCCCCCCCCCAGCCAGCAGCGGGGACACCCCCCCCCCAGCCAGCCAGCAGCGGGGACACCCCCCCCCCAGCCAGCAGCGGGGACACCCCCCCCCCCCCCCCCCCCCCAGCCAGCAGCGGGGACACCCCCCCCCCAGCCAGCAGCGGGGCCACCCCCCACCCCCCAGCCAGCAGCGGGGACACCCCCCCCCAACCGGCAGCGACCACCGGCCCACTCGCCCCTCCCCCCCCCCCCCCCCCCAACTGCAGTGACCACCACGTGGCAAGGACAAAGAGACAAAGGGACTCTCTCTCTCTCTCTCCTGGTTGAGTGGGGAGAGAAGACAAAAGAAAAAAGAGACTTGTATTTCTGTTCTTCCCAAAAGAAAACTGGTAAAGAGAAAAGGGGTAGGGGAAATAAATTTATAAAAAAAAAAAAATATATATATATATACATATATAGATATATAATAATAAATAAAATAAAAATAGGGTGCGGAAAAGGGGGAAAAGAAGAACAAGGAGAGAAGAAAAGATGAAGGGGAAGGGGGAGAAAAAAGTGCCAGAAGGGAGCCAAGAGAAAGGGGGCTCCGGAAGTAGACGGGGCAAAGGGCAAGCCAGCTCGGGCGAATGAGTCAACACGCGAAGCGGCGGGAAGGATGTTTCGCCGCATCCAGAAGAGCTGGACGGGCGGGCAACCTCTCCCCTGGGGTTAGAGGGGGGCGTGAATTGGAAGGAAGCCTTTGCCGAGGTGGTGAGGGAGCAGCTGCAGGCAATCAAGGCAGAGTTAAAAGCAGACGCAGAGGCCGCAGCACAGGCAGCAGTGACCAGGGCCATGTCAGGGGTGCAGCAGGTTCTGACCAGATTGGAGAAGAAAGTGGATGCCCAAGGGAAGATACTGGAAGCCCAAGGGAAGATACTGGAAGCCCAGGGGGCAACCATTAAAGAGCTGGAGAAGGCAGCGACTGACGCGAGCGACCGGGTCATATCCCTGGAGAGGGGAATGGTGAAACTGAGTGCAACACAGGGGAGCCTGAAGGGCAGGGTAGACGACCAGGAGATCAGCTCGAGAAGGCAAAATATTAAGATAGTGGGCCTGCCAGAGGGGATAGAGGGTAGAAATCCCACAACATTCGTGGCTGCGATGCTGGGCTCCTTAGTGGGGCGGGAAACTTTTCCCACCCCACCGGAAATGGACAGAGCTCATCGGTCACTGCGCCCGAAGCCCAAGGAAGGGGAAAAACCGAGAGCAGTTATAGCCAGACTGCACCGGTACCGGGATAGGGAGACAATCCTGCGCTGGGCCAAGGAGAATAGAGCCTGCAATTGGGACGGGCACGCCATCCGAATCTACGAGGATTTTGGAGCGGACATAGCTAAGAGACGGGCGGAGTTCAACAGAGCGAAAGCAGCTCTCTATAAGAACAAAGTACGTTTTGGTATGCTGTACCCAGCAAAACTCTGGGTCACATACCAACACAAGGAATATTTCTTTACAGCCCCTGCCGAGGCGAATAGATTTGTCGAGGAGCACGGGCTGGAAAAACGCCATGGGAAGTAGGGACGAGGGGCCCATGGCAAGGAGATACGTCATGCCGACGGGGGGGTGGGGAGGGGCGAGGCAAAGCCAGCCCCCTCCCCCCTGGCAGGAACACCCAGAACGGAAAACAACCCAATGCCCAAGGGCCCGCTCCAGGTGGGAGGCCAGGCCCCGGCACGAGGGAACGGGAGTACTGGAGAGGGGAGAGGGGAAGCGGGACAGCAACCTCCGAGAGGGGAGCCACCGTGCTAGCAGGAAAGCTAGCGAAGGGGGCGCGCAATAGAGCAGGGCCGCAGCGCACCCCCAACAGGGGGGAAGGCGCCAGGCAGGGGAGGGGGGGGATCACCCATCAAAGGTGGGAGAGCAAATGGGGACAGGAATGGGGGAGATAGGGGCAATGGAGGGGTATACAGGGGTATCCCCGAAAGGGATAGAGCGGGGGGGGGGGGGGGGGGCACTCGGGGGGCGAGAGACCAGGGAGGGGAAATGCAGGGACGAAGGAACAAAAGAGGCCAGTAAGGGAATAGGGCCACAAAGTGCCACAGACAAGGGCTCGAAACAGGGAACTGCTGCAAGCACCCACCCAGTACGGTCTGTGGGTGAAGGGGCCCCCCGGAGTGCAGGGGACTACCCGCGTGGCGGACACACAGTGGACGGCCATGGCGGGTGTCCCCGGGACAAGGGGGAACCCCGGAGCGCAGGGACCCGACCGCATGGGGAGAGCAGTGATAGTGGACATCCTGGACGGCCCCCTAACAAAGGGAAACCCCAGAGGGCAGGGGCGCGTCCACCGGACAAATATGGTTAACCCCACAGGAGCAAGGGGGCAGAAGCCCCCCACCAGAATAGTCACCTGGAACGTAAGGGGACTTAACGGCCCAGTGAAGAGATCTAGAGTCCTCACCCATCTTAGAAACATGAGGGCCGACATAGTCTTCCTCCAAGAGACGCACTTGAGGAAGCAGGACCAACTGCGGGTAAGAAAGGGCTGGGTGGGACAAACCTATCATTCCTGTTATGGGGCAAGGGCCAGGGGGGTGGCGATCCTGATTGGCAAGAGGACAATGTTTAGGGCGACAAAGACGGTTACGGACCCAGGGGGACGGTATGTCATGGTCAGCGGGGCCCTGGATGGGGCGTCGGTAGTTCTAGTTAACGTGTACGCGCCCAACTGGGACGACACGAGCTTCATCCAAAAGACCATGGCAGAAATCCCGGACATAGCGACGCACCGACTAATCATGGGGGGGGACTTCAACTGTGTACAGGACCCAACGACGGACAGATCAAACCCCAGAACGGGGAAAACCTCAAACATGGCAAGGGAACTCAGCCACTATATGGAGCAGATGGGAGCAGTAGACCCCTGGAGATTCGCCCACCCGGGGGAGAAAGAATTCTCTTTCTTCTCCCCAGTACACAACGTGTACACCAGAATTGACTTCTTTGTGGTGGGGAAAACGGTGCTTCCAGAGATAGACAAGGTGGAATACTCCGCAATTGTGATATCAGACCACGCTCCACACTACATGGATGTGCGGCTAGAGACGGGAAGGGCCCAGCGCCCCAAATGGAGGTTGGACGGTGCCTTACTAGCTGACAAGGCCTTCAGCGAAAGGATAGCGCAGGCCATAGCGGAGTACACTGAGATCAACCAAAACGGGGAGGTCTCACCCTCCACGTTCTGGGAAGCGCTTAAGGCCGTACTAAGAGGGGAAATCATAGCCTACAAAGCGCAAAGAGATAGGGAGGAAAGGGTGGCTAGGCAGAAGCTGGTCGACTCCATACTGGAGGTAGACCATAAATACTCCGAGGCCCCGACTGTAGAACTCCTGGCGGAGAGAAAAGAACTACAAAGGAACTTTGAGCTGCTCTCCACCAGGAAAGCAGTACACCAACTCCGCCAGGCACGCGGGGCCCTATACGAACACGGAGACAAAGCCAGCCGCCTGTTGGCCCACCAGCTGAGAAAGCAGGCAGCCAGCAGAGAAATTGCGCAAATCAGAGATACCAGAGGCACGTTGGAAACAGAACCAGAGAGGATTAATAAAACCTTCAAGGCCTTCTACCAAGAGCTGTACACCTCAGAGCCCCCAACGGGGAAGGCTGGGATGAACCGGTTTCTTGACGGACTGAACATACCAGTTGTGGGAGAGGGCAGAAAACGGGATCTGGAAGCACCACTAGCACTGGGAGAGATCATGGAGAGCATTAGCTCCATGCAGACGGGGAAGGCGCCGGGACCGGACGGATTCCCGGCGGACTTCTACAAAAAATTTGCGACAGCGCTGGCCCCGCACCTGCGGGAGATGTTCACAGACTCGCTAGCTAGGGGCACGTTGCCACCCACGTTAGCACAGGCCTCAATCTCGCTGATACCTAAGAAAGACAAAGACCCAACGGAATGTGGGTCATACAGACCCATATCTCTGCTGAATGCAGACGCCAAAATACTGGCCAAAATCCTAGCCAAAAGGCTAGAAGACTGTGTACCTGAGGTAGTCACAGAGGACCAGACGGGCTTTGTCAAAGGTAGACAGCTGACCGCGAACATCAGGCGCCTGCTGAACGTGATAATGACCCCCTCCGGGGAGAGAACACAAGAGGTGATCGTCTCCCTGGACGCAGAAAAGGCCTTCGACAGAGTCGAGTGGAAATACCTCATAGAGGTACTGGAGCGGTTCGGGCTTGGAACAGGGTTCACCGCTTGGGTAAAGCTCCTGTACAACTCTCCCATGGCGAGTGTACAGACCAACAATACCAACTCCCAATACTTCCAGCTGCACAGGGGCACCAGACAAGGATGCCCACTGTCCCCGCTGCTGTTCGCACTAGCAATTGAACCGCTAGCAATCGCGCTCAGGGCAGCAAAAAATTGGAGGGGGATCCGAAGGGGAGGTAGAGAGCACAGAGTCTCACTCTATGCGGATGATCTGCTCCTCTATATCTCGGACCCACAAAGCAGCATGGACGGAATCATCGCGCTCCTGAAAGAGTTTGGAGCCTTCTCGGGCTACAAACTCAACATGAGCAAAAGTGAGATCTTCCCATTACACCCGCAAGGGGGGGGGGGGGGGGGGGGGGGGGCAGCACTAAAGGGGCTGCCGTTCAAACAAGCCCGACATAAATTCCGCTACCTGGGGATCCAAATAGCCCATGACTGGAAAGGGATCCACAAATGGAACCTCACCAGCCTGACGGAGGAAGTTAAAAAGGACCTGCAAAGATGGAACACACTCCCGCTCTCCCTCGCGGGGAGAGTTCAGACGATCAAAATGAACGTACTGCCCAGGTTCCTCTTCCTGTTTAGATCCATTCCGATCTACATCCCCAAGGCCTTTTTCAAAGCGCTGGACAAACTCATCATGGCGTTCGTATGGGGGGGTAAAAATGCTAGGATCCCAAAGAAGGTCTTACAAAAAACAAAAACCAGGGGAGGGTTAGCCCTCCCGAATCTACAATTCTACCACTGGGCAGCAACAGCCGAGCGAGTAAGGGGATGGATCCAGGAGCCAGAAGCTGAGTGGGTGCGTGCGGAGGAGGCCTCCTGCATGGGAACCTCCCTCCGGGCCCTCGCCACGGCAGCACTCCCATCCCCACCCAAAAAACACTCCAGCAGCCCAGTGGTGACAGCCACCCTCCAATCCTGGAACCAACTGCGGCAGCAACTTGGCCTGACCAAAATGTCGAACAGGGCTCCCATCTGCAACAACCATAGGTTCAAACCAGCACTGACCGACGCCACCTTCAAAAGGTGGAGGCAGGACGGGGGAACACTGACAGTCAGGGACCTATACACGGACGACAGGATCGCAACACTGGACGAACTGACAGAGAAATTTCAGCTAGCTGGGGGGAACGAGCTACGGTACCTGCAGCTCAAAAACTTCCTACGAAAGGAGACAAGGACGTACCCACAACCGCCACGACAGACACTACTGGAAGACCTACTGGACGCAAGTATCCTAGAGAAAGGGAACTGTAGTGACATGTATGACCGACTGGTAGATAGGGACGACACCGTACTGGACGCAACAAGGAGGAAGTGGGAGGACGACCTGGGGATGGAGATAGGGTGGGGACTCTGGAGCGGAGCACTGCATAGGGTCAACTCCACCTCCACGTGCGCAAGGCTCAGCCTGACGCAACTAAAAGTGGTACATAGAGCCCACTTAACAAGAACCCGTATGAGTAGGTTCTTCCCGGAGGTGGAAGACAGATGTGAGCGGTGCCAAAGAGGCCCGGCCAACCACGCCCACATGTTCTGGTCTTGCCCCAGACTTGTGGAGTACTGGACAGCCTTCTTCGAGGCTATGTCCAAAGTGGTGGGGGTGAGGGTGGAGCCATGCCCGATAGTGGCGGTCTTCGGGGTTTCAGACCAGCCAGATCTATTCCTGGGGAGGAGGGCGGACGCCCTTGCCTTTGCCTCCCTGATCGGCCGCCGTAGAATCCTGTTTGGCTGGCGGTCAGCAGCACCGCCCAGAGCTGCGGACTGGCTGTCCGACCTCTCGGAATCTCTCCAAATGGAGAAAATCAAATTTGCCATCCGAGGGTCGGACGACGGCTTCCACAGAACGTGGGAGCCATTCATGCAACTGTTCCGGGACCTATTTGTGGCCAATGTACAAGAGGAAGAATAGTCGGGGGAAGGTAGCGGGAGGGGGGGGGGGGGGGGCTACAGGTTCGTTACGGGGGTTCGATGGCTAGCTAAGGCCCAAAACCAAGCTAAATAAACATGTTGAGGGGGGGGGGGGGGGGGGGGGGGCGCAGTTACTACTACGAAGATGCTTACCTGTAAATATGTATGTTAATTTTTGCGTGTTTGTTTTTTTTTTTGTTTTGTCTCTCTCTCCTAACAATTTGTAATTTGTTCAATATAAAATATGAAAACTGAATAAAAACATTTATAAAAAAAAACAAGACTAATTGCTTTCCCACCCTTGTCAGCCCCCATCCTGTCATTCATTAAATGTGTGACAGTTTCCTCATCATCAGGAGTCAGACGTGAGGCCTACTGCATGACTCTCACAGCCTGCCTGCCATCCGCCCCAGTGGGTCCAATTCTTTGATCCCTTGTGAGCTGATTCCATCTTTTTTAATTTTGACAGTACTAATATCACGATGCTTCTGGCTAAGATTTATACCTTGACCATTATCACAAGAAACGGATGAACTTGTCATTCACCGCATTGCTGTTGGTAGGACCTTACCAATTTGACTGCTGCGTTTATCCGGCCAAAAAGAGTGACCACATTTCAAGAGTCATTAATTTGCTGTGCAGGTGTCATGAGGACATGAAGAGTGCTGCTATTATTCTACTACAAATGCATTTGTTAGCCAGATTATCGTGGTATTTGAGTAAAGACATCTTATAATAATAATAATCGTTATTAGTGTCACAATGTTACATTAACATTACAATGAAGCTACTGCGAAAATCCCCCCATTGCCACACTCCGGCGCTTGTTCGCGTACACAGAGGGAGACTTCAGAATGTCCAATTCACCTAACAAGTACATCATTCGGGACTTGTGGGAGGAAACCGGAGCACCCGAGGAAACCCAAGCAGACATGGGGAGAAGGTGCAGACCACCCACAGACAGTGACCCAAGCTGGGAATCGAACCCGGCTCCCTGGCGCTGTGAAGCAACAGTGCTAACCACTGTACTACTTAGTCTTGTAATTAGTCTTGTTAATGAATCACTTAAAACCAATTATCCCTCAGCCCACCAGGATTTAATGGTAGTTCCAGTATTACGCAAGATTCGCATGGGTCTTCTGTTCCCCCAGAAAGCCGCCTTTGCTAATGTGTCGCCCTTTACATCTTTACATCTTTCTCGACAGAAGTACTGGCCATGGTTAACATGTCATCAGAAAGGTGAGCATAACATACGTATCATGTAAATCTTTCACATTCTGTTTTCTTGTCTACGTTACAACATACGACAATGAACAGATCAAAGACATTGTACATATAAAACAAATACTCCGCTGAATTACATGCATAGAGTGTGAGGTAATCGTGTCAGGAACATTCATGGCATCATTTTGTGTTTAGAATTTCACTCTGCTGCACTAATTATGTTGAGCTCTGAGTATTCCTGAAATTGCAATGAGGCTATTGCTGAGAAATGAAAACCATTTCAGACATATCGTGAAGTTTCTCAAGGAAGGAGTAACGTCTGGCATGCTTCAACCTTTCAGCTCTCAAATGAGTTTGTTGACTTTTTGATTTATTGTTACTAAATTGTACCTTGAAAACAGAATAGAACATTGCTAACTGCCAACTGGACCGGCTGTGTAAAATTCTGACTAATGTCTGACTTGCAGATTGTGTTTAGATTGCAGTTTAATCCTCAAGATCAAAGCCACAGCAAAATAGTTATAAATTAGTCTCAAAGTTTACATTTGTCATTTTCATTTGAAAATATACAATGTTTGAGTTTTCTGTAGTAAATGGTGTAACATCCAAACATTAAGAGTGGAATGAATTTCTGAAATATTAATTTGACCCCAGGGGCTTTAATCTAAGATTAATGACTTGTTTGATGGTTTCTACTGCGAAGCCAATATCTTAAGTAATGTAGGATCATCAGCTTTTACATCATTTCAGACACATTAATACTTCACTGTGACTTGGGAGGACGCCACTGTATCATTGTTAACAATTTGGGTCTGCCAAAGATTTCTTCTCGGATTCAATGGCGTCAGACACTCCAATAGTTGGTCTGAGTGTGCTGTTGTTAATGGGAGTGGGCTCACATTGGCATATATCTACTTGTACAACATAATAACCCATGGTTGTAAGAATAACATCTGCTTGTAATATGAACTGGGAGAGGAGGTGAAGTGATTGGGAAGGGGGGGGGGGGGGGGTGACTGGAAGGGGTTGAGGGCTGAAACCTGGAGGGGGACAAGCTAGTGGTTTTCCGAGCTGCGGTAGAGCTTGGAGGAACACTCCTGAAACTCCTGACTCCCATCTCCAGGTCAGTATATTTTGCTAAACTTACCTTTTTGGTGGTGGCTTCCAACAGTCCTTTTGAACCTTTGGTTAGGCTGCATGTAGACCTTGGGTTGGACTATCCGTCACCCGCCACCAGTAGTGGAGTTAGTATGAGGCAGCGAATCCAGCTTCGGGGAATAATAATGGGATTGAGGTTCGCGCCCCGCTCCAGTGTGAAGATGCAAGTGGATCATTAAGACCAATGTGCATCCTATTATCGGGCCGGGCACCATATTCCCCAGGCCCTTATGATTCTCCAGTCCTCCGGGCCAAGAATTACATGGGCGAGAATTGGTGCCAGTCTTGACAAGTGTATACATGATGTGGTGGATCTCGGATCTCGTTTTGGGCCGAGGGGGTAACTCTTTAAGGGAGTTCCCCCAAAGTCCATCAGAGGGCTACTCTGTGCCCCACAATGCAAGATCTGCCCACCCCACCCCCAACAGACCGCCCGCAACCACCACCCCCACCAGAGACCCTCTAAGTGAAGAGACCCCCTCCGCCAGAGAGTTACATGCGCTATTAGTTTCACTGCTGACTACTTCAACGTCACTCGAGTGTGAAGGGAGATGAATGGAACAATGCTGGCATTGTTAGGTGTGGAAGGTGTCAATCACAGCCAAATGAAATCAATATCAAAGAGAAATAAATGAATGGTTTGCAGATCAAAGATCTGAGGGGGTTTAAACTCAGCTGACTGTTTTTCTCTTTCCAGGAATTGACAGATGCTGCTTCCTTTGCCTGAGCCAGCAGGTGTGTTGTCAGGTAAGTTTTAAAGGAGGGTTTTTTTCACTGCCTCTTTTGGATTGCTCTCGAACTTCCACACAAGGGCGTCTCTTTTGGGGGGGTATCAGGGGTCTCTTCAATTAGGGTCCTATGGTGGGTGGGGGGGAGACATTGGGGCAGGGGGTCAGGTCACTCCAGCAATGGGGGGGCTGCAGGGCGTTGGGGTGTGGGAGGTGGACGTGCGCTGGTCCGCCATGCCAACCCCTGTACTGTTTGGTCCCATAGCAGGGGCAACCCGAGCCCTTGCCCGTCTATGCCCACAGACCATCCATAACTCCCACTGACTGCTGAGGCCTCTGGCCATGTGGTTGAAGGCCATCGCTAACAGGAATTGGCAATGGTGGTTAAGTGAGCCTTGAAGCATGGACACTGTTCTTGAACCCTTCGGGAGGCAACATCACAGACGCAGCAGCCAACACCCAAACATCCAGGGGATGGGCCCCAGTTCCACGCACCTGTTCACTCCCGGGTTTGCGTGGGTAGGGCGGTTGGGTGGGGGAAAGGGGGTGGGGTGTGTCTGAGGGGATGGGACATGAGATTATGGTCAGCCCGCATCATGGAACAAAGAGCCAGAGGCTTCAAAGTGGTTTTGTTGAGGATATTTTAATATTCCTTGTACAAGTGTACACCAGTACATCCTAATGGTGCTGCCCCACTATCCCCACCCTCCCTCCCCACCAATCCCCCCACAAAACCCTCTCCCCCCAACACACACTCCACTCCTTACCCCCCACCTACTCTCGCCCCCCCTCCCAGTGCCCTCAGTGATCCTTGATGTGCTTGACCTTCCTAGCTCTCCCGCCACATCTAGGTGTTTCCCGAGGATGCACATTAGAAGTGGAGGCAGCCAACTGCTCACCTCGTCCCATGGCCTTCAATGCCTCCGTAGGGCTTACTCTGGGGCTGGAAGGCCCCGGTGCACTTGTCGGCGGCACATGGAAAGCTGAGCTGCCCTCTTCCGGTGTTGGCTGTGAGAGACAGCCTCGTCAGAGGGGTGGAACTGTGGGGAGCTTGTGGCCACTGTCGCTAGTCCATCGGATGGGTCCAGGTTACCACCCAGCCCCCCCCTCCCAGTTGGTGCCCATAGGGTCCTGGGTTTCACCTCAGGACGGAGGGGCGGCTGGTTCAAGCCCCGTCTGCCTCTGCATCATCTGGCTCTACCAGCCCTCGTGGCCCTCCCCCCCAATGTCTGCATCATGATATCGAGGCTCTCAGCGATGCTCCTCAGTGATTTGGCCATGCTCTGCAGTGACCCGGCAATACCCACCTACAACTGGGGCATGTCCCGCAGAACCTCATCAAGGTCAGCCTTATATTTGGTCACGTTGCCCATTGAGTCAGACAGTCTGCTGAGACCCTCAGCCATGGCCGTCACCGACTGTGCCACGCCTTGAATACCTTCACTCATGCTGCCGACATTGTGCACCAGGCTCTCCACTGCGGTCGCCACCCTAGCAGTGTTGTCCTTGGTGCCATGCATTACTGGCAACATCCCCTGCGCCTGTAGCCTCTAGGACTCCTCCAATCGGCTATGGACCTGCAGGATTGTCACTGACACCCACCTCTGAATGTCCCGGCCCCTCTCTAAAGTCTAGCAATGGATAACCCTGTTCCAGAGGCTCAGCATCTGACTGGGGCCCAACTGAGTCCTGGGATCCAGCAGCCCTCCAACTGCTGTCTTGCCTGAGGGTTCCTGCCTCCACTTGATGTGCATCATCAGCTGTGTGATGCTCACCAGATTGTGCCCCAGAGGCCTGACCACTAATGTTTCCCACCATGGTGTGCGTTTCTGCGCTGGTTTGGGATGGAGATGACAGCTGCGATGCATTGACTGGGGCATCCTCGGAGTTCTCCGAGGATGTGGGGCCACCCTGGTTGGGCCGGTGCCATCTGCTGGAGAACCTGCGGAAAATGGACATGTGGACAGTGGGAGGGATGGGTCAGTCAGTAAGGCAATAACAACTCACGAGTGACAGTCCATCTGGGTGGGGCCCACGGCGTGCACCAACCTCCGCATTGGTGACCGTTCTGTCCTCGGTCACCCCTGTCATCTCCAGGGCCCGTTCCTCGAATGTCATGAGATTCTAATGCCTGGCACCCCTCCGCCAGTCTGGGCCCTCTCTCAGCGATTGTGGGAGAGTTACTCCTGCAGAGACACAGAGAGGACATCATTAGCCACATGCATGGTTCACAGTGCTGAGGATGGGCGGGGTGCGAAGGGAGGGTTGGGGTGAAGGGAGGGGAGTGTGAAGGGTGGGTTGAGGGGCAGATGGAGGGTTGGGGGGGAGAGGGGTTGGGGGTGTGGGGGGGGGGGGTCGGTCACTTTGGGGGGGTGGGAAGGTTCCCGGGGTGGGGTGCTATCAACTCATCCATGCTGCCAGGTCTAGGTCGTTGACCCTCTTGCGGCACTGGATACCAGTCCTCCTAGTCACGCTGCCCGAGGTTACGGCTGCTGCCACTTCATCCTGGTAGGCACTGGCTCACCCCCCGGGACCCTCAGCGTAATGGAACATTCCTTTTGGCCTCCACCGCATCAAGGAACCTCCCCAGATCTGCATCCCTCCGAATCATGGGGCCAGCCGTCTTGGGTGCCATGGCTGGAAGCTGAGTGGGATTGACTGTGCAAGTGCTGTTTAAGGGCTTCTCGACCTTATTAGTGGGGTCCTGGCAAGTACGGTCCCAACGAATTGGCTGGCGAGCCTTCATTTGCAGCGTGAAGCCCATGGGGCCTTGTTAAATGGACCAATTAGTGTTGAATAGCATTTCCGGCATCGCTGGGCCAAGCGCTGGAATGTTTGCGGCAAATCCCATTCGCTTCCACACTTAGAAATCTTTCTGGGGAATTGCGCTCATTGTCTCCAAAACGGAGAATCCTGCCCCTTGTTTTATCAGATGTAAAGAGTGCCTGTATCACTTGCATCCAAGCCAAAGCAATTCAATAAAGGAAGCTTTAAACAGTGGTTACACCCCTTAATTGTATATGCAAAGGAACTAATGTCTGTTTCAGGTGCGGTCCCTGGACACCACTTTTGATATATATACCAATATGGCAGGCACCACACTTTTGCTGCCTTCATGTTCACAAATCTTGCCTGTACTTTGGATGCTTCATGTGATTTCCATACCAGAAACTCTGTAATGATCTCATGGTTTTTTGTGGGATGTTGCTATGAAAAAACAGCTGCCATATTTGCCTACATAACAACAGTCAATGCATGTGAAAAGCTTTGAGATCCTTTGACACGTTTTGACATGGTGAGGTGCTACACAAGTGTTAGTACCTGGATTATTTAACTCAATCTTTCATTAGATAAAAGAAAGGTCCTAACGGCTGTCCTTTGTGCCAATCCAGAGACTGAACAATGTCATTTGACCTGATCACTCAGGTTACTATGCTGAAATTGGGATGACATTTGAAAATTTAATTTGTCCCAATGAGAGAATTCATCAGAAACTGAGGCAGGCGAACTCTGTCAAAACAAGTTATCTCATTAGTAACGCTCCAGTGGTTACTATCCTGAGGGAAGCATGAGAACAATAAAGGTTGAAAAAAGGTAAAACTGTGCAATTCCTCTCTGACCTCGAGGGTAATTGGATAAAATATCAATTTAGCAGTATGCATTGAACCCCTTACATTCTGCAGATAGCACTCTTGCATTGAAATCTGCAGAGAAGCCCACAGTACAGATTCCGTTGGCATGTCCTTCTATTGTAGGTCTTCACTCTGATCTAACTGTTTAAAGTTTAATTATTATATATAAAGGTTATCCTTAAGTAAATTCTGTTGATGAGGAAACTTTAATGATAATTACAAAAAATGTAAGAATTAGAAACCTTGGTCATTGGTTATTTTGTTTTTTCCGCCACCATCTAATCAAGATCAGATTCAGTTTCCTTGTTTGTACTCTCTACTTTTGCAGTACAGGCCTCCCCAAGGAATCTTGCAGTCTAATTTTCCCCAATGTGGCCACTGCTATCGTACCAATTTGTTAGAATCTGGAGGAATATCCAATGTTTGATGAAAGTCTAAGGACTATTCATTGATCAGAGGTTCCTCTTATTCAGATTTCAGCAGCACTAGAATCCTTAACTAAGCTGCTTCAGCCAGGAAATAACCCTGGTCATAAAGTGGGTTGGTTAACAGAACAGTGAATGTATTTATTTTTATAAATTTAGAGTACCCAATTATTTTTTTTTCCCAATTAAGGGGCAATTTAGCCAATCCACCTAACATGCACATCTTTGGATTGTGGGGGTGAAACTCACACAGACATGGGGAGAATGTGCAAACTCTACACGGACAGTGACCCAGGACCAGGATTCGAACCCGGGTCCTCAGTGCCGCAGTCCCAGTGCGAGCCACTGCGCCACATGCCACCCTGTGAATGCATTTTAAAATTTTTTTAATGGATTCCGCTTTTTAAAGACATTTTGTAATTTCCCATATTTTCTCAGCGAACAATCCAATAAAAGTTAAGACACTAAAAAAACCTCAGACTCAATTTTCTTATTTCATCGCAGTTTAATTCCTCTTTTGAATGATTTCACAGGCTTAAAATGACCACCATAATATTTAATGTTAAATTATGTATAATTATTACACAGGATAGAAAATTGACTATATCACTCAAAATGGCCCAAAGTGCCTCAAACAAAATGACTGCAAGACAACAGATGATGAACCCATGCATCAATTATGCCTTGCATGTACATTCTATGAAATATTCAACACACTACAACTGAATTTCAGGAATGTGATGTTGATTTATTTTGGGGGTTTGGCTTAAAGAGTGACATTGTCAGGCACCAGTGAAAAGCCATATGACGCTCAATTTGAAGTTCCACATCACTACCCAGCTATCATCATGTAAGTCTTCATTTAGACAAGTGGGCAATGCAAAATATACTTCACATTATATTAGCCAACTCAATAACAAGTCAGTGCTAGGGATTGGACTCTGTAGTGTATTCATGGTGTTTCTAGTATTTCCTCATTAGCAGCCTTGCAGTGGTACAGGGGCACTTTAGGAGACTGATCACACAGTGATAGGCCATTTGCGTGGGCAAGCGGGCAGTGCAACATAGCAGCCCGGAGTGTTAACATCTCCTGAATAAGGCTCTTTGTTTGTTTGAACGTCTGAGGCCTGCAGACTTGATTTAAAACCACCAAACTCTCCCCTTCAAACCATCAAGTTACCATAACTTCGGAAAAGGAGATATTTGTCGCTCCAAGGGATGCCATATCCACACCCTTCCCCCCTCACCACTATCAGCACCACAATCCCCCTGCCAACCCCCCTCCCCATAGCAACAGTATCATCAGAGAAATACGTAAATAATAAATGCAATAAAATGTTAAACTGGGATTTTACCAGCCCTCTGAAAACATGCTGGGAGTAGGGAAGGCGGGGGGGGGGGGGGGGGGGGGGGGGGGGGGGAGTCGAAGGAGGGGCTTTCTGTGTGTGTGTGTGTGGGGGGGGGGGGGGGGGGGGTCACTCATAAAATGGAAGGAGTGGAGGGGGAAGTCAAATGTATTCACCATGAGATATTTCAGAAGGTGTGAATGCCGGTGGATCAGCTGTTCACCGACCAGAGATGGGTGGCCAATTAAGCTAATTAACTGGAGGGTTCACCACTCCACTTGCTGCAACCTGACTGTCTGGCCCAGGGTCATTAAAAATAATTCTCTCCGACCTTTCAAGGACTCCTCTACATGGAGGTGTCGTCTCCCTCTCCCTGCATCCTTAGCAGTGGTCACCTCTATCAGTAAGAAGTCTTACAACACCAGGTTAAAGTCCAACAGGTTTGTTTCAAACACGAGCTTTCGGAGCACGGCTCCATCTTCAGGTGAATGGAAAGGCTTGTTCCAGAAATGTTTATATAGACACAATGTGGAGATGCCGGCGTTGGACTGGGGTGAGCACAGTAAGAAGTCTTACAACACCAGGTTAAAGTCCAACAGGTTTGTTTCAAACACGAGCTTTCGGAGCACGGCTCCTTCTTCAGGTGAATGGAAAGGCTTGATCCAGAAATGTTTATATAGACACACTCAGAGATGCCCCGGAATGCGAGCACCTGCAGGCAATCAAATCATCAAAGATGCAGAGAGAGAGGTAACTCCAGGTTAAAGAGGTGTGAATTGTCCCAAGCCAGTTCAGTCGGTAGGCCTCTGCAAGTCCAGGCTTGTTGGTGGGGGCCAAATGTAATGCGACATGAATCCCAGATCCCGGTTGAGTCCGCATTCATGCGTGCGGAAGTTAGCTATAAGTTTTTGCTCAGCAATTTTGCGTTGTCGCGTCTCCTGAAGGCCTCCTTGTAGAATGCTGACCCGGAGATCAGAGGCTGAATGTCCTTGACACTTCAGCAGTCAAGGACATTCAGCCTCTGATCTGCGGGTCAGCATTCTACAAGGAGGCCTTCAGGAGACGCGACAACGCAAAATTGCTGAGCAAAAACTTATAGCTAAGTTCCGCACGCATGAATGCGGACTCAACCGGGATCTGGGATTCATGTCGCATTACATTCGGCCCCCACCAACAAGCCTGGACTTGCAGAGGCCTACCGACTGAACTGGCTTGGGACAATTCACACCTCTTTAACCTGGAGTTACCTCTCTCTCTGCATCTTTGATGATTTGATTGCCTGCAGGTGCTCGCATTCCGGGGCATCTCTGACTGTGTCTATATAAACATTTCTGGAACAAGCCTTTCCATTCACCTGAAGAAGGAGCCGTGCTCCGAAAGCTCGTGTTTGAAACAAACCTGTTGGACTTTAACCTGGTGTTGTAAGACTTCTTACTGTGCTCACCCCAGTCCAACGCCGGCATCTCCACATCACCTCTATCAGTGGCACTGCTGAGGCTGCTGAACCACTCTGATTGGGCCAACAGCTCAAAGAGGGAGGCTGCCATCCACAATGGGGCACTGGTCCCAAAAGTGACTTCTTATTTAGTTGCCTCCAGTAAAATTTCCTGCAGCCTCCCACCATTTGCAGGTGAGCTTAGGACCCAACTTCGATCCCAGTGGCGATCCCAAGGCATGCCAGTAAATGTCTGCCCATTGAAATTGTTGGAGGTACCATTTTGTGGATGTGATGTTAAAGTGTGGCTCCACCTGCTCTCTTCAGTGAATGAATAAGATTATTTGACACCATTCAAATAAGAGCAAAGTGATGTTTTTGTTGGTTTCCTTGTCAGTATTCACCCCTCATCTAACATCACTAAAACAGATTTACCTTAGAACATAGAACATTACAGCGCAGTACAGGCCCTTCGGCTCTTGATGTTGCGCCGACCTGTGAAACCCCTCTAAAGCCCATCTACACTATTCCCTGATCATCCATATGCCTATCCAATGACCATTTGAATGCGTTTAGTGTTGGCGAGTCCACTACTGTTGCAGGCAGAGCATTCCACGCCCTTTCTACTCTCTGAGTAAAGAATCTACCTCTGACATCTGTCCTATATCTATCTCCCCTCAATTTAAAGCGATGTCCCCTCGTGCTGGACATCACCATCCGAGGAAAGAGGCTCTCAATGTCCACCCTATCGAATCCTCTGATCGTCTTGTATGCCTCAATTAAGTCACCTCTTAACCTTCTCTCCAACAAAAACAGCCTCAAGTCCTTCAGCCTTTCCTCGTAAGATCTTCCCTCCAAACCAGGCAACATCCTTGTAAATCTCCTCTGTACCCTTTCCAATGCTTCCACATCCTTCCTATAATGCGGCGACCAGAACTGCACGCAATACTCCAAATGCGGCCGCATCAGAGTTTTGTACAACTGCAACATGACCTCATGGCTCCGAAACTCTATTCCTCTACCAATAAAAGCTAACACACCGTACGCCTTCTTAACAACCCTCTCAACCTGGATGGCAACTTTCAGGGATCTATGGACATGGACACCGAGATCTCTCTGCTCATCCACACTACCAAGAATCTGACCATTTGCTCAGTACTCTGTCTTCCTGTTATTCCTTCCAAAATGAATCACCTCACACTTTTCTGCATTAAACTCCATTTGCCACCTGTCAGCCCAGCTCTGCAGCTTATCTATGTCCTTCTGTAACTTGTAACATCCTTCGGCACTGTCCACAACTCCACCGACTTTAGTGTCATCTGCAAATTTACTCACCCATCCTTCTACGCCCTCCTCCAGGTCATTTATAAAAATGACAAACAGGAGCGGCCCCAAAACAGATCCTTGTGGTACACTACTAGTAACTGGACACCAGGCTGAACATTTCCCATCAATCACCACCCTTTGTCTTCTTCCAGCTAGCCAATTTCTGATCCAAACTGCTAAATCACGCTGAATCCCATGCCTCTGTACTTTCTGCAATAGCCTACTGTAGGGAACCTTATCAAACTCTTTACTGAAATCTATATACACCATATCAACTGCTTTACCCTCATCCATCTGTTTGGTCACCTTCTCGAAGAATTCAATAAGGTTTGTGAGACACGACCTACCCTTCACAAAACCATGTTGACTATCTCTAATCAAATTATTCCTTTCCAGGTGATTATACATCCTATCTCTTATAAACCTTTCTGAGACTTTTCCCACAACAGAAGTAAGGCTCACTGGTCTATAGTTACCGGGGTTATCTCTACTCCCCTTCTTGAACAAGGGGACAACATTTGCCATCCTCCAGTCTTCTGGCACTATTCCTGTAGACAAAGATGACTTAAAGATCAAAGCCAAAGGCTCAGCAATCTTCCTCCTAGCTTCCCAGAGAGTCCTAGGATAAATCCCATCCGGCCCAGGGGACTTATCTATTTTCACACTTTCCAGAATCGCTAACACCTCCTCCTTATGAATCTGAAGCCCTTGGAGCTCACTCTTTCCCAAATCAGCTGCCAACATTGCTACAGTGACTGCACTTCATATATATTACATTGTCCACACAGTGCATTGGGACATCTTGAAGCAGAGAAAGGCACAATAGAAATGTATTTTTCCCAGTTCTTTACTTTACAGACATGCTCTAGAATACTGTAGATTGCCAGCTCCTCCATGTTACCAAAGGGAAAGGTGGATCTGTGGATCCTTGGGATGAGCTCTGTGACCAGAATAAATTAGGGTTTACTGGCTCACAGTGTTACTTCCTCCAATCGTATTATGAGAACAATTTAATGAACAGTTCATTGCTGTGGATAAGACCCCATCCCCAACTATACCACCAGAAAGCTCATCAGCCTGTCAACCATTAAAGAAAGTAAACAAGTATAGCACCAATCTTTATTATTGTTATTCCAACATTAGATGACACGGACTCAACAACCACCCGATGATGACAATGGAGCAACCTATGAAAGGATGGTGCAATTTTCTTCCACTTACATTTCTCCCAGTGGCCAGTTGCATTAGGAGGCTGTCAGAAAAGAAAGCCAACAAGAAAGATTGAGGGTTCATAGGGCCTTGGACCTGCAATTGCGAGGGAGGATGGTACCGGCAGAGATTGTAGGGTTAGGGGACAGGGCTTGGTGGCTGAGTGCAGCCAAAGATGTTTTCTTGAGGGGCCATGGAGAGTTCTCCAGTTTTTCCTGGCCCACACACCTTCCTCTAAAATGCACCTACCTACTGGATCTGGCTTCTCATATCTCCACTTTGCTGCCAGATTTCCCGAGCACCAGCTGGGAAACCCCGCCGGTCAAAGTTCAACTTAAATTAGGCTCCCAACTGCTCTGTTGGAGTCTGATTTCAATGTGATTTGGAAGATGAAACACATGCATGTCATCCTGCCATAAAAATGGGGCCCGTCCAGAATGTAACCACTTGGAGTAGCACATTACATTTTAGAAAATGTAATCCCCAGTTCTCTTCTTTTCACTTTTGTGGTTTTGAACTCCTCCCTCCAGTCTTTCAGCAGTAATGTGGAAAATATGGCCATGACCTTTAGGAATGAAAGAACATTATTTTCAATGTCAGACAAATTAGAATTATTGCACTTTAGGACAGAGTTGCCAGATTAGTGCTTGTCCTTGAGCACGGCTCGAGGAAGCAGTACTTTTTACATGTTGTCATCTGAATTATCTGAAAGACACTTATCATCTCCTTTAACATTCCTTTCCACCGCCTTGGAAAACTCTTCTCTGACAGACCTGTTTTCCTGCAGTAATCTGTCTGGCGCACTATACGTGATGACTATAAATGTACGGTTGCATCATATTTGTACTCTGTGTGCATCATGAGGAAAATGGTCCCGACATGTTTCGAGAGACATCATCACTGTGTTTCTAGACATACTGCAGACACGCAGAAGCCTCCCAGATGTATATTTGTGAGTAATTGCCCCCAACATTTAAAACACAAGCATAGGTGCTTATAAACACATAATAATGAGTAGCTCGCAAAAACCATAGCCTGGAAATGACATGGTGTAATATTATCATATGAGTCCTTGGCACGCTTAAATCAATTTCCTCCATCTGCCATTTTAAAATAATTAGGTTGTCACTTCTGTTAAAACAACAATCAATGTGTCTGCTTGATAGAATCATTAACAAATAGCAGTGAGGGCTTGTGCGATACTATCACACAGATATTTTATGTGAGGTATAAGCAACAGTTTTGTCTTTGCATTGTGCAAGGACGTGCTATATTTTAGACATTAGCGCTCAAGGTCAACTTAGGACTTGTTTGCCTGTGTGCTGCGAATCAAGAATGCATACAGAAATTTAATTTCAGCTACGAACAGTTTAATACTAAACATTGGTGACCATTTCTCCAGTCTTTTCAAACCACACTAATCAAAAGTATTTTGGAACAATTGAAATTGTTTTTACCCCCCTCGCCCCCACACTTTCTGAATTAAGTGATTTAATTAAAGCAGAATTGCAGAGGTATATAGAAAATACTTGTAATTAACGAACCCTATCTATGTTTACTAATCAGATTGGGCCGCAAAATGCTATTGTTAAGATCTGGCTGTAGAATGTGGTTCACTTTTAAATGCACCCTGAGATGGCCTAGCAAACCACTCAATTCAAGGGTAATTAGGTGTGGGCAATAAATTGCTGGCTCAACCAGTGGCACCCACAAGAATGAATAAAAAGAAACTTAGAACTGGCCTCCACCTCTTCTTCAGTTCAGAGGCCTACTTCTCAATATCTACCAAGAGAAAATAGTGCAAAGGTTAAAGTGTTGTTATATATCTTTCTTGCATGAGTTCACTATTTATTGAACTGTGCTTGCTCCTGAATTTTGGACGTTTGGACCCTTCATTTTTTTTCAACACTTCAGAGGAGTTAAAAGAAAATCAGCCTTTTCTTGTTATATAATGAGAGGCCTCCAGAAAACATCCTTTGCCATTCACGTCAGGCTACTTTGTCAACCGTGGGACAGTCGGTGGTTCGGTAATTTCAGTTTTCACATATAAATCTTCCTGTAGCTAAACAAGAGAATCATTTTTGTAGAATCGTAGAATCCCTACAGTGCAGAAGGAGGCTATTCGGTCCATAGAATCTGCACCGACCCTCCGAAAGAGCACCCAGGTCCACTGCCTCACCCCATAACCCTTTGGACACAAAGGGGCAATTTAGCATGGCCAATCCTGCTAACCTGCATATCTTTGGGCTGTGGGAGGAAACCCACGCAGACACGGGGAGAAAGTGCAAACTCCACACAGTCACCCGAGGCCGGAATTGAACCTGGATCCCTTTTCCCTCACAGCCACCGTGCCGCCCGGATTTTGAATGCAATGCATTCCTAAAACTAGTGGGTGAATGTTCATGGACTCAGCTCTTTAATGCATCATTCCCACTTTGTTGACTCCAAAGGAACAGAAAAGAGTGCTGCCTGCAGATTTAGTGATGCCTCACTTCAATGCCTGCTGGATGCCATGAAGCCCATTTATGATATCCTCTTGCCCTCACTCGTGCCAAACGAGTGTCATTATGACTTAGACCATCATTATTGAGAGTTTATATGATCTCGGAAACACCACAACTGCATTTGATCCTTTCTACACCCAGTGAACGTACAGTAGTCACCACTGGAAATCGATCAAAAACACTCCAAATGTTTGCTAATCTTTTCTACTCACCTAGTCCAAAAGTGCTGAGTGAAATTTAGCAGCATTACTGACACCGAGTCAAAGCCAACTAATTCTGCACAGACCAGGGATTGAACTGGGCACATCTTGGTCATTGTGCCTCAGTAGCATTCTGCCATTTTTAACATGTGAGCAGGGAGTCTATATCACTGACTTTGATCAATAATATCATTATTGCATATATCATATCACGCATGTATGCTTCGAATAGCAGAGAAATCTGGAAGCACTATAGTTTCTCCTGTGCAAAATAACATTGATTAATATCTGGATGCACACAAAATACGAAACCCAAGAAAATGGTTTGCTTCGAAATGAAACTTCCGTGATACTTTCCTCCTAATAAAAATAAAGCTTCCTGCCTGAAGAAAATATCAGTTTGAATGGAGCCAAGATGCTTTTTGCTGCCTTATTGGGTTAGAATCCAAAACGCATTTAAAGGATATGTGGAGAAAGAGGTTCAGCAGAGCATAGCGAAGCTGGCTGACATTCAATTAATACCTACAGAAGAAAAATGAACCTAAATGCTCTGCTAATTGTCTTGGTATTCATAGTCATTTATTTTTTTTCTGCCAAAAAATCCACATAAAATGACATTAACTCACAGAAGAAGAAGGCAAAGTGAAGATTATAGAATTGCTTTTTGTTATCAGTGACGATCTGTGAATAACATGAAACTTTTCATGTGTAGCTGATGGAGGCAGAAATGCTACTCAAAGGCGGTTGAACATAAATATATCCTTGATGTCTGTTTGCTTTTACATTTTAAACGCTAGTACAAAGGTAGGATAGTGCGCCGGCCGGGGCTGCTCAGTGTCTCCTGATATCCATTCCAGATGTTGGCTAGACTTTGTGGAGCCAGCATTATGAAACTGTGGTTGGATTAGCTGTCTTTTCCTCCAGGTGTGTTGCTTCATGCTGATTCCTCCACATGCTCAAAGGCCTTATCCAAACACTTAGGCTCTGTGACAAGCGCTCCCCATCTTCCCACCCACATCTTTTCACCCAACAGACAGACTCACTTGCTCCTGCCTGTCACAGTGTAAATTCACAAGAAGTTACAAAAAAAAGAGTACTGATCTGCGACTGAACTGGTTTCTCAATCTTATAAATGATTCCCATACTAGCCTTTAAAACAACAGCAGAGAGCCCCTTTAATTTGAATAGGTGACATTTATGATTTGGAGTACTGCTGAGGGTCTCAACAGTTGATGTCTGCTGGTACAGCGCCACACAGCCTTTGGGCTGCAAGATTTATATGCAATATTTCAGAATGGCAGAGTTTCTCAGTTTTAGCGTAATTGAGTGCAGATTCATATTGTTATAACCATCAAATCCAGTTGAAACTTGAGACAATAACACACACATTTTGCAGTATCAATATTTAATGCCAGACTGCACTCTTGCCAAATTCCTCCATGAGGAATACTTTAAATAAAATCTGTCATTCAAATAATAAATAATAATTTAGAAACTCCGACATATATTATTTTAAAGTAAAAACATTTACTTTGGCTGTCGTATAGAGGCTTATTGTGAGAATTCATAACAGGAAATAATAAAAATACTAAGCTTATTTTATAAGTGTGGTAACATGGCCCCTTTAAGGAGCGTCACTTCATGGGCCACACAATGGGCCCTGAGCCAATGGGGTCGGAGCGTGTAAACGTTAGCCTATCAGGTGTTTAGGCACAGACCTGGCTGTTGGATCTTGGCCAGAGTTAGTCCATGAGTTGCGGGAACAAGACTTGTGTAGTAGTTCTGCTGTCCTGTGTACAAAGTTGTTCATGGTTTAATAAACCTCGTCGATCACCTTGCAATACAGCTTTGACAAAGAATCATCCAGACTCAAAACGTTAGCTCCCTTCTCCCTCAACACATGTTTTTTGACCTGCTGTATTGCCCAGTATTTTCTGACCTTGCAATACAAGATTGGCAATGAGAATAAATCAAGCCGGTTGAAGGAAATCATCGAACATTTGGAAGGCAGGCGAGGGGAAGGAGCATCTCAAAGGATAGAAAGGGTAAAAGCTTATCTGCAGTCGAATAGTGATGTCACTATACTGAATCATTGATCTCTTTGATCCGGAAATTGAAAGCTGAGGCCAATAAGTCAAAAGGCTCAATGCAAACTGGAGGAACAGCATGTCATCTTCCGGTTAGGCACGTTACAGCCTTCAGGTCTCAACATCCCATTCAACAACTTCAGATGATTAGTTCTACCCCACCAAACATTAGCTTTTTTCTCTCCTTACAGATGCTGCCAGACCTGCTGAGATTTCCCAGTATTTTCTCCGTGGCTTCGATACCCTTTTTGTTGCCAATGAAACAACGGCAGAAAAAAACCAAAAAATAATATTACTTACTGTTGCGGCCCATAAACATGCCCATACTCGTGCAAGCTTAACATCTCCGGAGGCTCCGGACTCCAGGTTCATTGATCAATTGATGCAGTTTGTAAGGGACCATTATAACCTCGACCCTCCATCATTATGCAGAGATACAAGTTTCATACGGTATTTGCTTTCATAGCCAGACCTCAACAAATGTCTGAACATTGCGAATTCGATAGTCCTCCCAGCGACATGCTGCATGACTGGTTAGTCTTTGGTACCAACAACTTAAATATTCAGAAGAAGTTGCTGGCAGAAATCAAGATGTCCTTGGACGGGGAGGTTGAGTTGGCTCAAGCAACTGAAAGCGCTGAGCAAAGTGCCTTTGAATTGCAAAGCGTGCAGACTGAGGTGAGCCAGTTATGGCGGGAATTGGTGGTCGCTCAAGGTTCCCCAAGCAGGTGAGCAGCGGAGCAAGGAAAGACGAAAAATGACCGGCAGTCACAAAGCTTCGAGGTTTGTGTGGAGGAGAACACTCCAAGGACAGAGGCAGGTATAAAGAATTTGGCTGTTTCAAATGTAATAAGAAAAGCCATTTGCAGAGGCAGGCAGTCTGCCACTAATTCCCCCCAAAAAACAACAGCGACTCCAGTCAACAAGCTTGAGGAACACCCTGAAGAAACATCAGAAGTTTACAATCTTAATATAGTGAGATTAAGTCACGGTATCGGTGCAGTACTCTCACACAAAATGGAAGATGGTGTGGAAAGGCCTGTTGCCTTCACATCCAGAACACTGTCAGATGCTGAAAGGAAATATCCCCAGATTGACAAAGAAAGTCTGACAGTCATTCATAGATTTTATAGAATTTACAGTGCAGAAGGAGGCCATTCGGCCCATCGAGTCTGCACCGGCTCTTGGAAAGAGCACCCTACCCAAGCCCACACCTCCACCCTATTCCCATTACCCAGTAACCCCACCCAACACTAAGGGCAATTTGGACACTAAGGGCAATTTAGCATGGCCAATCCACCAATAACCTGCACATCTTTGGACTGCGGGAGGAAACCGGAGCACCTGGAGGAAACCCACACACACACGTTAGAATGTGCAGACTCCGCACAGACAGTGACCCAAGCCGGGGAATCGAACCTGGGACCCTGGAGGTGTGAAGCATTTGTGATAACCACTATGCTACCGTGCTGCCCTAAATTTATGAGATAATAAAATGTAATCAATACGTTTATGGTTGACTCTTTACTATCGCCTCAGACCATCAACCATTACTTGACATTTTTCATGAAGGTAGACCCTTTCCACCAATAGCTTCAGCCCCTGTGCAAAGGTGGGCACTGCTCTTGGCTGCATATTTGCGTACCTTTCAGCATAGACCGGGAATCCAGATGTCAAATGCGGATGCTTTGAGCAGACTTCCATTACCACAAACAATTTCCAATCCTCGCACTCCGCAGGAGGTCATTCTGGCTCTAAATTGCCTTGATATCTTACCTATTTCATCCAGCCACAGTAAAGTATGGACGAACAGAGACCCTGTGTTGTCAAGACTCAAGGGAGTGGTTGTTACGGCCTGGATTTTTGAGAAATCAGAATAGGTTATGCCCTACATGCGAGTAGGAGCAAAATCACCTGTGAGGACAAGGTCCTCCTGTGGCGTTGCAGAGTGATAATGTCACGATAATGTCACCCCCGAGCAGCAGCCTCTTCTTCAAGAATTGCACAGTGGTCACCCTAGGAAATCTAAAATGAAGGTACTGACCAGGAGTTACTTATGGTGGCCAGGGATTGACAAGGACTTAGAAAGCATGGTCAAACGGTGTGACCACTGTCAGTCTCAACACAACCTCCCAGCAAGTTTGCACCATGGGAGTGGCCAGGGCGTCCATAGACGTGATACCATGTACGCTTTGCGGCCCCCTTTTCAGGTATGATGTATTTGATTGTGATAGATGCCCACTCAAAGTCACTAGCTATCCAGCCTATGTGTTCGACCACTGCTGCAGCCATAGAGGACAGGCTGCGCCAAATCTTTGCCATTCACGGACTGCCTGGGATGATTGTCTCAGACTACAGTACTGCTTATCAGCTGAAGAGTTTCAACTTTTAGTTAATCCCAATGGGATCCAACATGCAAGGGCAACCCTCTGTCACCCCGCATCAAACAGGCTGGTCAAAAGAGCTGTCCAAACCTTCAAAGCATCAATGAAGAAACAAGCTCATGGGCCACTACTGCTCTGCTTGCCGGACCTCTTGCTCTTGTACAATTCAACCCCATATACCACCATGGGGATTCACCACCAGCTGTGATGTTAATGGGCCGGTGTCTCAGGACCAACCTTATTTTTCAACATTTGTCAGGGATGGTGCTAAACAAGCCTTACAGAAAAGTCACCATCACACAGCCAAGAAGGACAGGTCGTTTCAAACAGTTGATTTAGTATATGTGCGGAACTTCGATGGAGGATCAGAATGATTACCTGGAAGAGATATTAAAAGAACTGGGGCAAGTATCTGATCATAGACCTACAGCGCCATGAGGCTGGATAAAACACTCAGCAATTGAGAAGCAGAGAGACCGACATCCCCAATCCCAGCTACCAGTATACCACTTCCGAGGGGCAGTGTTAGAACCGAAACCTTCTCAAGGAGATTCAGCAGGAGCGGCAGAAGGAGCTGAAGAGGTAGTCAACACTGTCCCTGTTTTGATCTTTGCCAATATGCCTACCCTTTCAGTTACTGCTAATCTGGACAAGCCAGGTGCCAAGTTGAGATGTTCAGCAAGGTTAGAACGCACATGATAGCCTTACCTTCTGAACTTTGCTTCGAGCTCCTTTATGATAACTCTCTTTGTCTGTATATAATAAGAGTTTTTCTGTTTTTATATTTCAGGGATATGTAAGGGAACTTAAGGGGGGAGGAATGTGATAGCGTGGACCCTTTAAGAGGTGATAATTCATGGGCCACGCGATGGACCCTGAGCCAATAGGGACAGAGAACACGGACATTAGCTTATCAGGTGTGTAGGTGTAGCCTTGGCTGTTGTGTTTTGCCAGGGTTAGTCCTGCAGTCGTGGGAACAAGATCTGTGTTGTAGTTGTGCTGTCCAGTGTGTATAGTTTGCCTTCGATCAATAAACCTCCTTTGTGTTTGAACGCTGCCTCATCAATCGCCTCACAAAACAACAGTATTCACAAATAATTTCTTATCTGGGGTGTATAAACAAAATATGGAAAATTGTAACCAGTATTGAAGCTTTGGGAATGCATGCATACAACCCCTTTAAGAATTCTAATGCTCCATAGATTCAATTTAAAAATGGCTGGAATAATGCAGTGACCCTTTGAGGTAGTATTCTGTATCGGGGGTAGAATTATATCGTAGGTTCAAGCATACCCAATTTTAAATTAGCTAGTTTTCCCATTGTTCAGCTCAATGGGACTTCAGTCACTGGGTCCCACTCTTGTCTATTTAATTTTAGTCACAGAAACCCAGCATTGGCTTCTCTTTCTACTGTTGCACCATTATCTTTAGAGTTTCTTCAATGATCTACTTTGGATCCCTGCCTTACCTACATGCTGTCCCTCAGCGATATCATCTGAAGACATGTCAGGTTACACATGTGTACACAAAGGGTGGTGAGTGCCTGGAACCCATTGCCAGGGGAGGTTGTGGAAGCAGATACATTAACAACGTTCAAAAGGCATCTCGACAAATACATGGAAAGGATGGGTATAGAGGGGTACAGCACTAGTAAGTGCTGAGGGTTTTGGCCAAGGTTGATATCATGACCGGTACATGATGGACCTGTTCCTGTGCTGTTTTGTTCTTTGTTTTTTGTGACAAACTGTGCAATCTGTCTCCCACCTTTCTGGGCCTCTCCACTGCCAGTCTTATTGTCCAGCATTTAATCTTGGGTAAGGCTTAATTTCCTCCAATAAAACTTTGAGAAAACTAAACCTAATTGCCTTCTGCCCTCTCACAATCCTCCTTGCCCTTGCTAATTTCTATCCCCCTCCCCAGATATTGATTCAGGCTTAAATAGGCTCTCTTAAATTTAGTGTCCGATTTGACCCTAAGCTGAGCTTCTGATCCTATTTCCTCTCGGTCACAAAGAGCACCTACTTCTATCTCCATAGCAATGTCCTCCTTCACCCCACTTCAGTTCATCTGTTCCTGAAACCATCACACCGGTCTTTGTCACCTCCAACCCCAGCGGTTCTGATGCTATTCAGAGTGGCTTCCATATCCCCCATGCTCTGTAAACTTCAGTTCATTTCAAGGTCTGCTGGCAATATATCCCACACCAGATCCCACTTACCCATTCCACCTGTCATTGCTGGTCTCTCATGGCACCTGGTCCACAAACACTTCCAATTAAAAATTCTTAGCTTGTGTTTAAATCATAGCCTCCCCTTTCCCCATCTCCAGAACCTCCTCCAGCAACAACTCTAGCCAGAACGCTCTGCCCTTCTGCCTCGAGCCTCTTCTGCTTCCCCCTGTCCCCTTAGCCACCATTGGCAGCTGTGCCATCAGCTATCCAGGTGCCACAGTTCGGAATTTCCTCCTTGCACCCTTCTTCCTCTCCAATTCGCTTTCCCTCTTTACGGCCCTTCCTAAAATGTTCCTTAACTGAGCTTGTATCTCTCCTGAGTTGGCTTGCTTTCCATTTTGGTCTGATTGAGCTTCTAAAGCAACGAGGGAAATGTTTTTTTACATTAAAGGGTCTAAGCTGCCACTTTTGTTTTTGTAAAAAGTGACAGACGCAAGCATATTACATTTGTGCTGTGCCATAATTTTGGGTGTCAGCCCTGGCTTAGTGGTAACCCACTAGCCTCTGAGTCAGAAGTTTGTGGGTTGAAGTCCCACTCCAGGCACTTGAGGGCATTTTCTGGGCTGACACTCCCGGTGCACTCCTGAGAGGGCGTGCGCCACCAGAAAAGACTTTAAACTGAAGCTCTATTTGCTCTTCTTGGTGGACAGAAAAAAAATTCCTACAATCCTCTTTCCAAGAACAGGGGAGCAGGGTTGTTTTTCCTGATGCCCTGGTGAATATCTATCACTCATCCAACAACGCCAAGAAATGGATTATCTGGTCATTGGCTTATTCTTCTTTGTGGCACCTTGCTGTTTAATTAACTATCAAATTTCCAACATGACAACAGTTAATATATTTCAAAAAAACAATGACCATAAAGCACCTTGGAACTTCCTATAGTTATGAAAGGCATTGTATGAATACAAAGTCTTTCGTGAAGGGTGGCACAGTGGTTAGCACTGCTGTCTCACAGCACCAGGGACCAGGTTTAATTCTGGCCTTTGGGTGCCTGTTTATGTGGAGTTTGCACTTTCTCCCCATTTCCGCGTGGGTTTCGACCAGATGCTCTGGTTTCCTTCCACTGTCCAAAGATATGCAGGTTACGTGGGGTTACAGGGATGTGGCAGTGGAATGGGTAGGCTTCTCTTTCAGAGGGTCAGTGGGCCTCGATGGGTTAAATGGCCTCCTTCTGTATGAATTCTGTATTCTGACGGGGCCTCGGCAAAGCAGGACCAGCCACGGGAACCGAGGCTATCACCATGATACACATGAGGAGGTTGTTTTACAGGGTTGAAATGCGTAAGCAGCTGCTCAGAGGACAGCTGCCGCTTGACCTCTCGGAAGGCCTTTAGGGGCAGGGGGCCCCATTTTCACTGGTGCCTGTTCTTCAACAATTGGTGGAGCGGACTAAGCAGGGTGGCTAAGTTGGGGATGAATTTTCTGTAGTAATTGATGAGCCTTAAGAAAGAGCGGAGCTCAGTCTGACCTAGAAGGATGGGAACCTGTTGGATGGCCTGCGCTTTGTTTTCCACTGGGTAAAGGCCATGCCTGTCTACCAAATACTCCAAATAGGTGACCTTGGGAGCATTAAAAACACACTTCTCCCGAGGGAGGCGGACCCTGTCCTCTTCAAAATGCCGGAGGTCTTTGGCCAGGTTATCCAAATGCTCCTTGTCCGAAGCCGTGGTGATGAGTAAATCATTCAGGTATACGGCCACTCTGGGTACCGCAGGATGTTTTCCATCACGTGATAGAAAATGACACAGGAAGGTGAAATCCCAAATGGCAGGCAGGTGTATTCTTACAACCCTCTGTAGGTGTTAATGGTGTCGAACCTCCGGGAGCCCGGAATTAAGACCAATTGTAGATACGCAAGGCTCAGGTCGACTTTTGTAAAGGTTTTTCTCCTGCTGAGTTTGATGTAAAGTTCCTCAATGCGAGGGACCGGGTAACGGCCAAGGCGAGAAACCCGGTTCACTGTCATCTTGTCGTCCCCATACAGATGCACAGATTTGTCAGGTTTTAACACCAGGACCACCAGCACAGCTATTCGGCAAAGTGGATGGGGCGAATGATGCCCAAGTGCTACAAACTATCCAACTCTTCGTTGATCTTGGGGTATCTTGCGTATGGCACTGGGCGGGCGTTGGGCGTTTTCATCCACACTGATTTTTGCCACTGCACCTTTAACCATGCCGAGGCCTTAGGTGAAAACCCCAGGAAATTTCACCAGCACTCTTACCGGGGGTACATATGGCAAATGCGTTGACAATCTAACTTTAAATGGCACTGCCAGTCGCAGACCAGTAAGCTGGGTCCTCCACCATGGACAACCACCAAGGGCAAACATGTCGACTGGTCCCCATATGTCATGGTCACGTGGGTGGTGCCATCAATGGCCAAGGGCTCCACTATGTATGTATCCAACTGGGCATCCATGTCCTGATATCACGGTTCTGGAGACCGGCCGGATCATGGGGGACGTCTGGCGGCTGATGACCAAGACCGCCGCTCCAGTATCGAGCTCCATGTCAATCGAGTGTCCATTTAGCTTCAGTGAAATCCAGATGGATGCGATCCTGGGGGCTGCAACACAATGCAACTGCTGGTGTGAATCTTCCTGGTCCTCGTCATGATATGCCCAGCCACTAGGGAGGCGGTGATGCCTGGGGGTTTGGCGGGGAATAGTATTTTCACGGGCAGGTCTGGCATACCGGCCCAGATTGGGAACCTGGCCTGCAGCCGCCACCTTGGTGTTCCGGCCAAGAGGAATCACCCCGCTGCCGGGTTCATCATGGTGACGGCCTCGGTTCCCGCGGCTGGTCCTGCTTTGCAGAGGCCCACGTCTCTCGGGCCTGGTCGAGGCTGGTTGGCGGTCGCTCTGTCGATCGAGGTTCAGGACCATCAAGACTTGCAGCTTCTGGACCCCATGCTCTGAACTTTTCCGGGAAATGATGATGTCTACTGCCCATTGGAGGCTTAAGTGGACCTTCGTAAGAGGTTTCCTCTTGGTAGTGGCACCTTGGAGTCCACAAATTAATCCATCCCACAGAGATTCAGACAGTGCGGCCCTAAACTCACACGAAGCGGCGAGCATCCTTAAGCAAACTGAAAAGTTATTATTGGATTTCCCTTGGGCCTGTGAGGCTGTGTGAAATCGGAACCAACAGATCATTATCGGGGTCTGTGGGTTAAGATGTGCCTCGATCAGGGCCACTAGCACGGCAAAAGACTTGGTGTCGGCCTGTCTGGGTGGGTGAGGCATTTGATGAGCACAGAGGTTGGTCCTCTGACTGCAGTCAGTAATATAACAGATTGTTGCTCATCCCAACAATGGCATTAGACTGAAAAAAACAATGTACCCGCTCAATGTACTTGATCAGTCATCGGTACCTGCATCATAGGTACCTTCTCTTAGATCTTGGGGTTATTGGGTCTTCACTACGAGGAAGATGATTCTGAAACTCTCTTTATATTTCTGGGGACACTTAGATAAATTTAATGTCCGTTGTTTGCCAGAAATCATTGAAATTTGGAAGTTTGAAATACCCAGTGACGGCTTTTTGTTCATTTGTATAGTTGCACTGCATGGACTTAAATTTGTCTTTATTTGTGTTTTGGCATTTTGGATCTTCTCCAAAGATTGAGGAGGCTGTCTATGCCCTTAGAAACCATTCTAGCAATGATAAAGTAAGAGAATGAGAGACAGAGAGAAAGCAGAAACATTGCAGCAACGAGTCCTATCCAGTTTCATTAAAACCAGGTTTATATTCTGTAAAGAGCCATAGCAATTCAGCCGTAAAAGGGTTAGCTGGAGTACTTCACATTTTCCTACCATAAATGGTTCCATACGTATTTCTGAGTTGCCTATCGGACTTTCTAATGCAGCTTTTGTAAAAACTCGAGTGGATTGACTTTCCGCTCAAAAAGGCACTCAAGTAATTTTATGACTGTAAGAAATTTAATTTACTAATTATACAATTGGCTTCTATTAAAAAAATGTTGGTGTGCCCCCAAATGGCGTGGGTTTGCTGTGGATGTTTTCAACTCGCAGAAGTTCGGGCTCAATGTTTGTGTGAAACAAATCAGCTATTTTCATCGCTGTAGGCACAGCGTATTTTTGGAAAGCTGCTCATGATGCTTTGCAATGTGTTTATAACATTCTCTTTGTCTTCCGTCTCTCTTTTTCTGACCAAACCACTGTCGTCTGTTAGAAATATTTACCAGTTGGATTTGAAATGTCCTGGTAACATTATGATCACATCTGGAGTCTAGACTGACTGGCTCTATGGTCAGGGTCATATCTCTGTGCTATATCAGTCCCAGCACTATTTCTGTTTACATAGGTGGTGTACTGCATCATCTGTTTCAACTGTCAAACACACTCAAGTCCTTTCTTTTTTGGTGTGACACCAAGGAGGTTTCTACTCTGTGCCATCTGTTAAAGACTGGCAACTGGGCTGTGAGGAACTGGACAAAGAGGCCGTAACAAGTAAGCTCAGCATGCTTCAGATTTTAAGTCCATTGCAGAAACACATCCTACTTAATGCAATGAAACCACCAAAGAGTATGGGTGGAATTTTCTCCCAAAACGGCACAGCGTCATGTTCTGACTAAAAACCGCTGTGTTCATACCCAGGGAAGCAGGCAGGTTTTCCGTCAATTTCTTCTGACACTTTGCCATTTAAAAAAAAGTAGGGCGGGTGGGGGGGGGGGGGGGGGGGGGCATGTTTTGTGCCGTCACTGTGAGGGGCAGGGCCTAAAGATGCCAGCAAGCCCGGTTCCACTGAGATCAAGGCACCCTGATTTCAAAATTAAGTTCAAGCATGGTAGCACAGTGGTTAGCACTGTTGCTTCATAACTCCAGGGTCCCAGGTTCGATTCCCGACTTAGGTCACTGTCTGTGTGGAGTCTGGACGTTCTCCCTGTATCTGTGTGGGTTTCCTCCAGGTGCTCTGGTTTCCTCCCACAAGTCCCGAAAGACGTGCTGTGAGGTAATTTGGACATTCTGAATTCTCCCTCCAAACCCGAATAGGTGCCGGAATTCGGCGACTAGGGGCTTTTCACAGTAACTTCATTGCAGTGTTAATGTAGGCCTCTTGTGACAATAAAGATTATTATTATTCTCCCCACAAAGGACATTAGGGCTCCCCTATAAATGATCCCCGGCATCAACACACCTCTCCCCAGGATCACTGGCATTAACAACTCCCACCCCACAATGATCGGTGGCATCAGCAACTCACTCTCCAAAGATCGCTGGCATCAATCGCCCCCACCCCAGGATCACTGGCATTGGGGCCCTACTAATGAATCTCCATTTAAGCCTTATCCCTTCAGGCCACTTCCCCTTCAGGTCCTGCATCATGGCCGATCCAACCTGCTCTACTATGCCCCTGACCACCAAGAGGTTACACTGGCCTCTGAGCCCCCGGCATGGTCACCATGTTTGGCCTCCATTTTTGAACCTGATAACATTGCCGACTGGGGGGGAAGGAGAGATTTCATTCTGAGATCTCCCCATCACAAATCCCGTTATGGTCCGCTCGCGAGAGTTTCCTGCCATAACGGGATTTGCACCGGGGCATAACAGGGTCGGAAAACTGTCCCCAACATCTATGAGGGTTTTTAAAAATTGACATTGTTGTCTCCCTTTAATTCGGGTAATTTATTTTTAATAACATGCTAATTAAAATATTGTGTGATGCGGTAGGTGCTTAAAATTGTGTTTGCCCTGACGCAATGATTTTGCAGATAGCTGTGGGTCCTACTGAATAGCATAATTATGATTATGGTTTAGAAGTTCCATGTAATCTAGGCATTTCTTTATTAAAGGAAAATGGCGGCTGGCTTTGTTGCTCTACATCCCACTTACAGCTTCAGATGGTTTCTTGTTAGTTATTAGTTGGCCACAATGACTCCCATTGCACCAAAGTTGGAAACTGATATAGTTTATTTTATTAAAGTCATATATTAAAAGGCGCCAGTTCAATTTATTTTAGCAGGACAAATTTAATGTTACATTTCCTGTCACCTCCCTTCTGGCTTTTTAAAGTGGTTTGTGCTGACTGCACTGAGGTATCACATCACAAGAGGCAGACTCCTGTGGTTTCCCAATTGTTACTGAATATTTCACAAATGGAACAAGTACTCTTTTTCTTACAGAAATAGGGTCCAATTTTATTGTGGTGTGGCGTCTATTCTAAATCTACTGCAGAGATGACTTCCTGCAAAAGAAGCAAAAGCCACATTTTGTAATGGTGTAGTGGGCACATTACACCAAATAATACAGCCAGGTTGCAAATATAGTCAGATTCTGTGCAGATAGCAATTTAAGTATTCAAACTGAATGTGACATCATGACCATGCATTGGAAGGATTTTGTGTACAGAATAATGGAAATAAAACAGCAAAGTGATTTTCAGTAACAGAATGAAAGAATTGGTACGATGCAGGAGGAGGCCATTTGGTCCATCGTGTCTGCACCGACTCTCCAAACGAGCATAGTGTGGAATCCCTGCAGTGCAGAAGGAGGCCTTTTGGCCCATCGAGTCTGCACCGGCCCTTTGAAAGGGCACCTTATCTGGGGCCCACTTCCCCGCCCAAGTGTTGTAACTCTGTAACCTCACCTAACCTACACGTCTTTGGACACTAAGGGCATAGCCAACTCACCTAACAGGCACATCTTTGGACCATTGGGGGAAACCAGGGGCACGATTCTCCCAGACAGGGAGAAATCGTAAGGCTGGCGTCAAAACCGGGCGGGTTTGACGCCAACCTCCCCCTCCCCGACCGGGAACCGATTCTGGTCCCCGGTCGGGGCTAGTATGCCGCGGCCGTGAACTCTGACATCGCGGGCTTAACGAATTTCGTTAAGCCCGCTTGCCAGAGTTTGCGCCGGCTGACGCGTCACATGACGTCAGCCGCGCATGCGCGGATTGGAAGACTCCAACCCGCGCATGCGCGGATGACATCATCGCGCATTTGCACAAAACCCGCGCATGCGCGGGCCGGGATGCCCCTCAGCCGCCCCGCGAAGTGATACAGCGAGGCGGCGGAAGGACAAAGAGTGCGCGGGAATTGGACCCGCTGCCCGCGATCGGTGCCCACCGATCGCGGGCCCATGGCACCCTTGGCACGGCCGTGGTACTGCCGTGCCAATCGGTGCCATGGTTGCCAAGATCGGGACTTTACGGCCGTTTTTACGAACGGCCAGACCAGGTGTGTTTGCCGTTCGTAAAAACAGCCGTAAAGGGCTTGGAATTCGGCCCATCAGCCAGCTGAGAATCGCTGCTGGCCGTAAAAAAACGGCGGCAGCGATTCGTGCCGGGAGTTGGGCGTGGGGGGGGGGGGGGGGAGAATAGCGGGAGGGCGTCGGACTAGCGTGGCCGTAAAAATTTACGACCCCCGCTATTCTCCGCACCGTCGTGAGTGCGGAGAATTGCGCCCCAGAGCTCCCGGAGGAAACTCAAGCAAACAAGGGGAGAAATTGTATAAAACACTGGTGAGGCCAGTATTGTGTGCAGTTTTGGTCACATTACAGGAATTATGTTATTGCTCTGGAGAGAGTGCAGAGGAGTTTTACAAGAATGTTGGCAGATCTAGAAAAGTATGGCTGCGAGGAGAGATTGGATAGATTGGGATTATTTTCCTTGGAGCAAAGAAGGCTGAGGGATGACTTAATTGAGATGTACAAAATTATGAAGGGACGTGATAGGGTGAACGGGAAAAACTTGTTTCCCTTGGTGGCGAATTCTAGAACCAGGGGACAATCAAGACAAGTGGCAGAAGGTGTAGAGGGTACATGAGGAAAAACTTTTTTATGCAGAGGGCTGTGGAAGTCTGGAATTCTCTGCCCGAGTTGGTGGTGGAGTCAGAGACCCTACACTCTTTTAAAAGGTACCTGGATCTGCACCTTAAGTGCTGTAAGCTACAGGGCTATGGACCAGATGCAGTAAAGTGGGATTAGAAAATGCACCTTTTCAGGCTGGCATGGACAAAATGGGCTGAATGGCCTCCTTCTGCACTGTAACTTTTCTATGATTCAATGATTCCATGAATGTGCACACACCACACACTCACACCCAAGGCCAGAATTGAATCCGGGTCCCTGGCACTATGAGGTGGCAGTGCTGACTACTGTGCCAACGTGCCACCCTCATGACATAGTGGCATTCTCTTGCCTTTTCCCCATATCCCTGCACATTGTGTCTATTCAAGTAATCATAATGTCCTCTTGAATGCTCAGTTAAACCTGTCCTCACCACATTTCCAGGCAGTGCATTTCAGACCCGAACCACTCACTGTGTGAGAATGGTTTTTACCACGTTACATTTCCTTCTGTGGCAAATCACTTTAAATCTGTGTGCTCTCGTTCTCAATCCTTTCATGAGCTGGGGCAGTTTCTCTCTATCTACTAGGCCCAGCCCCCGCCTCTATCCAATCTCCTCTCAGCCTTCTTCTCTCCAAGGAAAATAGTCGCAGCCTCTCCAATCCACCCATATAACTGAAGTTTCTCATCCCTGGAAATATTCTTGGTGAACCACCAGAAGTGTGGATCTCTTCATTGAAAGACTGAAAAAAGTCATTTTAAGATGCTAAAACGCAGCCAAGACTTGAGGAATCAGAGTCAGACTTTTACAAACCAATTGCGGACTAATGCAGCAGTCAAAACGGCAGACTGTCTTCAGAATGCCCGTACCAGCCTCCCCGGACAGGCGCCGGAATGTGGCGACTAGGGGCTTTTCACAGTAACTTCATTGAAGCCTACTCGTGACAATAAGCGATTTTCATTTTTTTTTCAGAATGATCTTTCTTTGGTCAAGGAAGGCTGGCAAAGCTGAAAGGACCCTTGCTGGTACAGAGGACGGTGCAGGTGATGCAGAAAAGAGCATCGGCTCAATGAAGGAAGAGTCTGGAATAGAGGAACTGATGCTAGAGCAAAATGAAAGCCTTCACATTGTGTTGTGAGAACTAGCATAGGAATATATTCTGCCTCTATTAAATGATTTGGTGTTTTCTTTTACCTGGGGCAATAAACCATTAAAAAAAATAATTAAAATAATATGCTGAGAAATTTAACACCTTTGGTATTCTTGGCGCATCCCATAATTGCAAGGCCTGCAGCCTTAACTGTTGCTTTCACAAGCATTCATATTGCCTTCATTAACATTCCCAGTTAAACATTAATTCATGACAGGAAAAAAAATACAATCAATCATTCCAATTAAAGATTTAATATCCAAAAGAAGCAATCTTTTCCAATGCAGTCTGGATTTCGCGACAGCAAATTCATTAAGTTCCTTTTTCTAAAAAATATTTTTATTAAAGGCATTTTGTGTATGTACTTGGAAATATCAGTAAACACCAAATCCACAGGAACAAAGAACACAGGCCCTCAACAATCCCTGATACCAAACCCACAATTCTCCCCATCCCCATTATTTTCCCGCCTTATCTCCTCCCCCCACCAAACAGCGAAGCAACCCCAACTCACCTTATGGGTAATGCATCCCTGAGCCCGATCCCTAACACGGGCAACCTGGCACCTGGGCACCTTGGCATTACCAGCCTGGCACCATGGCAATGCCCCTGCCAGGCTGGCAGTGGCTCCTGGGCACCCTGGTAATGCCAAAGTGACTCTGCCAGGGTGTCGGTGTCACAGTGCCAAGGTGCCAGGCTGGCAGTGCCAAAGTGTCCAGGTGCCAGAGGAAGTATCAGGGTGCCACCATGGCCTGTTCCCAACCATCCGAGCACCATCCCCTCTACCCCCCACCCCCCCAACCAGGTATCATTATGACTGCTCCACGTTTGTGTAGACGGGTACTAATCAGCACCCTGGCCAGGTCTCGCAGGTGTGGTCCGTGAATCCTGGGTGCTGGGAGAATCCAGTGGATGTATATTTAAATGAGCCTCATGCTCATTTGAATATGCAGATGCCCAGCGAGCGTAAGATCCAGATCATGACGTCTCGTGAGGTTCGATTGAATCTCGTGGGATGTCTTGAGCATCACGAATCTCGCTAGAGGCCTCTCGTGAGATTCAACGCCTTCGTCGCGACACCAGGTTTGGTGCGGCGAGGCCATTAAATCGCACCCGTTATGTTTTTGACTCTTGGGTAGTAAACAGATAAGGCATCGGTCTGTTTTTGAAGCTGTTTGAAACCATCGGAGTTGAAAATCGGGATAGTTTCATAGAATTTACAGTGCATAAGGAGGCCATTCGGCCCATCGAGTCTGCACCATCCCTTGGAAAAAGCACCCCACTTAAGCCCATGCCTCCAGCTTATCCCTGTAACTCAGTAACCCCAGCCAACCTTTGTTTCTGTAATGGTTGGCTGATCCACTCTGCTGACCTACCATCAAAGTTTTGAAGATGAATTTTTCCCCCATTACACTAATCCAAGATTAATGTGACATCAACACGGAAAAATGGTGCAGCTGAGGTTAGGGACTATGAATTGTATTCAGCAAGAATGATAGAATTACAGAAATTAGCAGCACAGAAGGAGGCCATTCGGCCTGCCATGTCTATCCCAGTAGCTCTTAGTTCCATACCTCTGTTTTTATCCATAACCCTGAAGGCTGCTCGTCCTCAAGTACTCGTTCAGCTCCCTCTTAAAATTACTTTGGGAATCAGCTTCCAGCTGCTAAAATAGTCCAAATCCCAATAACTCTGGGAGGCATTTTCCACCCAAGTTTTTGGTGGATGGAAATGGCGGCCGGAACGGAGAATCGAGGTGTCATTTACCCGCTCAATTTTCCTGCCCCCGCCAATGACTTTATATTCACTGTCCCAAGGAGAACAGTCCACCCTTCCCAGTCTCTCCTCATAACTAAGTTCTTCATGTCTGTTCGCATCCTTGTAAAACTACACCGTACTCATTCTGAGGCCTTTACATCTTTCCTGACGCTTGGTGGCCAGAGTTCCGTAGAATGCATAGAATTCCTATAGTGACGAAAGAGGTAATTCAGCCTATTAACCGACTCTCTGAAACTGCATCCAATCTAGACTGACTCCCCACCCTATCCCCATAACCTCGCACAGTGATCATGGCCAATCCACCTAACCTGCACCGTTCTCCTAAAAGTACCCTGCGATTCTTCAAAGTGAGCTTTAACAACCTGCTCTGAAGAGCCGAGACAGCATTTCCAATGGCGGCCATCATCTGGATATGCACAGCACTGCTGAAGAGGGAGCCCGCTCAGCAGCAACTATGCCACTGCAAGCTGGGCCCTATCCTAGCCCACTCCAACCACCACGAACAAACAAGCATTCTTACAATTTAACTCAGTTCTTCTTCGGAAAACACCAATAAGAATCCTCCAGGGATACAGCACAGTGCCCTCTCTCTGTCTCCGCCCCTTATGAGGAACGAGCTCTGGAGATCGTGGGGTGACTGAGGACAGAGAGGTCACCGATAGCGAGATTTTAAAAAAAATTTAGAGTACCCAATTCATTTTTTTCCAATTAAGGGGCAATTTAACATGTTCAATCCACCTACACTGCACATCTTTGGGTTGTGGGGGTGAAACCCATGCAAACACAGGGAGAATGTGCAAACTCCACACGGACCACCGACAGCGAGGTTGGCTCGGGGAGGATCACCAGGAGCGGGCTGGTTAGTTCGGAAACTGATAGGCGCCCGGTGTGGATTCCATTTTGCCCTCTCCCGCGATCTAACCGGCTCGCACGGATCCACGCCGGGGACAACAGGGCCAGTAAATTGTGCCCATTATCATTTAGATGATCTCAGGCACCATGGACAATGTACACCCTATACTGATCTTTTGTGAAAAATACTGGCCAACAGGGCCAGAAAATATGATCTCATATGAAATGTGTGAAGGTCTCATTAAAGTCCTATAAATTACTTCAATTTACTTCAGTGGTGTAAATTCTCCATTTCTCATCAATAGCTGCTGGATGATAGAGAGAGGAAAGGCTGGATTGCCCGATTTGAAGACTAAGTGCTGACGACGGCGTGGGAACAGTTGTGTTTTACGTCCGTAAAAATGCCCGCAGCGGCCTCACCGCGCAACATGGCGCCGAACGCCCTTGGACCCGGCCTGCCAAAAACTACCCCCCCTTTGACCAGGCTTGCCATCCCCAGACCACCCACCACCAGTGCCCCCTGCCCCTGCCAAAGCCCCCCCCCCCCCCCCCGCCCGCGGAACAGCTCCCACCCGACTGAGGCGGCACTGGACTCTGTCTGCAGCTGCCACGCTGGGTTCACAAAAATAAGTAGGATAAGTGTGGCACCCCATCGGGCACTCGGCCCATCAGTGGTGCAGCATCGGGGGAGGACCTCAGGACCTTGACGTGAGGCCATCCCATTGCCGTTTTCGAAGGGGCGGAGCATCGCAAACGCGGCACCGCTCCCGATTTCACCGTGGGGATTATCCAGCATATGAACGCGATTTCGGCGTCGGAGACCGGAGAATCCCACCTGATATGTTTTGTACTTTCAGAACATGTGCTCTTGAGCTGTTTGCTTACATTTTGTGGTGGCAGATTGGATCCTTGTATTTATGGTCTTGGTGTCACTTTTTCTGCGTTTCCTTTTTGTCTTTTTTATAGAATTTACAGTGCAGAAGGAGGCCATTCGGCCCATCGAGTCTGCACCGGCTCCTGGAAAGAGCACCCCACCCAAGGTTAACACCTCCACCCTATCCCCATAACCCAGTAACCCCACCCAACACTAAGGGCAATTTTGGACACTAAGGGCAATTTATCATGGCCAATCCACCTAACCTGCACATCTTTGGACTGCCTGTGCATTTGAATTTTGTTCTTCCCTTAGATTTTGCATTTTATTTCCCCTTCACCTTCCTTTTCTGACCTTTTGGAAATTGGAATTTTAGTCAGAGCAAAATTTAGAATTTTTCTGGATATTCTTTCCTTTTTGCTTACTTTAGATTACAGTGATATCTATATTCAAAAGAACTTCGAAGAGATGAACGAGACATTACCGATCAAGTTGAACGAATTATGTAAATTGGCAGAACAATAGACAAACGAGAAAAGTACAAAATATGTTACAGAGGAGGGAAAAATAGATAATGGGCGTGGTCTTCCCAAAAGGGAACAAAGTCCCCGAGCGAGCGCATTTTGCTGCCTGTTTCCTGACACTCGCTGTTCCGAGAAACACATGGCTATTCAACGTGACTCACTTTGAATAAGGGGCCTGAACTGGGAATGCACGACCGAGGCTGGACAGAGCCCCATTGTAGTGAGAGATTGGGATGCCATTTTTAAATGACATCCCAATCTCTGAGGCCCACAAACAAATCCCCAACCTCCCCTGCAGCCCAGATGCAATATGGGAAGGTCCCCCAGCAACTCCTCAACACCCAGATCAGGGATTCTGCACAAAAAATGCCAGCTTGGTACTTGGCAGTGCCAGCCTGGCACCACGCCTGCTAACTAGCAGTGCCACCTGGGCATCTTGGCAGTGCCAGGCTGGCACCCAGGTTTCACAGCCAGGGAGCAAGGCTGGCACTGCCAGAGTACTGGGTTGGCACCATCAGTACCAGGACTCCACCCTACCCAAAGGATATGTAACTGAGGGCCTCTAATCCCCTTGGAGACCCCAATGAGTGCCATTCCATCTGGTCCCCAAACCACGCTTGCCCGAGGTCCCCGAGGTGAAGGGATTGAATCCCAAAGCCTCAGGTACTTTGGGAACCTGCACTTGCTCTAATATGTAGATTGCTATGAAGTGATTCTGGCCATTGAGATTGCGTTGAATCTCGCGAAGCATTGTGAGCCGGGCAGATTACGGAAGTGGGGTCTCCCGCCTTTCAACGGCCATGCTGCGCCATGGCGAGCTGCTTTTCCAGCGCAGAAAGGCCGGAGGATCGTGCCCAACATACACTTCATTGACTGGCATCGAAATAAGTAAAAATAAAGCATCAAAAGGTAATTTTGTTCAGAGATCCAGCACTAAACATGTCCAACCCATGCAGGGCAGGAATCAACAACAGAAAATGTGATGTTGAATTACTTTTGAAAAACAGTTGAATATAAATCAGAGGCGGTAATGGCTTTTATGAGACCACATATTGGACGCTGTGTGCAGTCCTGGTTGCCAAGAAGAACGAGAGAAGTGGTATTCAAGCCCTGGAGGAAATGGGAAAAGCCATGAAGCTGGAAAATGTCTGGCTTCATCCTGGAAAGGGGATCTCCAAGGGGTGGTTTGTATGAAATTGTGAAGGATATCGAAACAATTAACTCAGAGTATCATTTGAAATTAAACTTCAGAAATAGAACCAAGGGAGCACAATCAAACAGATTTTAGGAGCTAAATTGGGAAACTCTTCTTCATCTAAAGAGGAATGGAATTGAGGAATAAACTTTCAGATTGAGGAGCGAAGGCAAAAATAATTTAAAAGTCATTGGAGAGACCATTGGAGGTTGTTGGCTATCCCTGTCGGAATGATTGAGGATGGGCCGGATGACTTTAATAATCTTTAATTATCTTGTGACCATTTGATATGAGAGATCCATTTACCTGAGGTAAGACTGCTAGCCATCTCCACTGACCACACAACACATGTAGCTAGGTGCATCAGAGGTCATTTCCCCTCGCCTGCTAAATCCCATTAGGAAGGCTGCCGTGGGGTTATGTTGTCCAGATCTAGCCTGATATTCACAGGTGATCTACCAGCCAATGCCTCTATCAGTGGCCAAGAAGATGATCACAATCTTGAGCTGATGTGCATATGCATCATTCTAAGTCATGGAGCTATATGCTAAAATAGTCAAGTAGCAACACTATAAGGAATCCGAATGCCTATAAAGATGTTGTGTGGGATTTTCTGCCGCCCCCCCCCCCCACCCCCTCCCCCACACACACCCCCTCACCCCTCGCAGCATGTTTCAGGCACCAGGGGCCATTGGCCACTGGTGAGATAATCCGTTCCTGCAGATCTCTATTGGGTTTACATGGCTCGCCTGTCCCACAGCTGGGGGCCGCCTTCGGTGGGAACAGAATCTCCCACTGGTGGGTAGGGCCTGTAAATCTTGCCCTTTATTTGGTAATTTGAACAAGAAAAACGTTTTGCTGTAAAAAGACCTGCTGCTCACCTTTACACCCAGAGGGATGTGGACCAGACCCAGAGGGAGATGGGCAGTCACCTGCTGATGTGGTACAGACCCAGAAGGCGGTGGCACAGTTGTAATGTAATGTGGTGCAGTCCAAGACAGAGGCGGTCCACTTCCTGTGCTCCATGGCGAGCATGCAGACCCTGGTCGACATGGCAGCAGGCCTCCAGGACTGGCAGCACCAGGTGGCGGTCGAGCTTCAGGGTTTAGCTCCGCTCAGACCCCGATGAAGTAGGTCGGGGGTCATTGGGCACCCCGAGGGAGGAGGAGGTGATGGGGCCTGTGCCGGAGACTTCTGCAGGGGAGGTGCTGGAACATGGCAGCACCTCGGACCCCCCCCTCCCCCTCCTGATGGTGCAGGGCGGCATCAAGGCATCTGGGACACTGGAGCACCAGGCCCAGTCGTCCCAGAAGACACCCGCCATCGGGGACCCAGATCACCGGGAGGGAATATTAACAGGCCGCCGCAACTCCTGATGTAATGCCTGGGGATCCACCTAGGCGTAGTGTTAGGGCCTGTAAGGCCAGAAAAGTAGACACCAGTTAAGTTGGCATGGGTGCAAGACATAGTTTAGTGATAGGCGCTAGGGTGCATATCTATCTATATGTTGTCACATTAAACGCCTGCCTCAATCATCTGTCAAAAGGGTGTGAGGGATAGGCAGGTCTGGGCTGGCCACAGAGGCGGCTTGGGGGTGTGGTGGGGAATGGGAGGAAGTTGGGGGTGGGCTTGGCTCGGGGACCGCGGTTCAGCCAGGGCTCACCGCTCTGGTGTCCCATCCACATCCCACTACCTGCCCCCACTTGCCCACCAACCCCCTCCCCCCCCACCTCAGCCACCCCAAGGAATCGACGGGACCGTGTGATGGAATGACCAGCTCACATGCAGGGATCACCCAGGTGGACGGTGGAAAGTGGGCAGGAGTCAAATATTGTCAAACAATGCGGAGCACCAGGGCTCATCACAGAGCAGGTCATCATCATCCGCCATCTCCAGGACCAGACCCGCTGTTGGATTGGATTTGTTTATTGTCACGTGTATCGAGGTACAGTGAAAAGTATTTTTCTGCAAGCAGCTCAACAGATCATTCAGTACATGGGAAGAAAAGGGAATTAAACAAAATTCAAGAAAATACATGAGAATACATAATAGAGCAACACAATATATACAATGTATTACATAAGCACTGGCATCGGATGAAGCAGACATGGGTGTAGTGTTAATGAGGTTAGTCCATAAGAGGGTCATTTAGGAGTCTGGTGACAGTGGGGAAGAAGCTGTTTTTGAGTCTGTTCGTCCGTGTTCTCAGACTTCTGAATCTCCTGCCCAATGGAAGAAGTTGGAAAAGTGAGTAAGCCGGGTGGGAGGGATCCTTGATTATGCTGCCTGCTTTCCAGGGCCACCGGGCCACCAGGGCCACCGGGCGGTAGTCATTGAGGCACGTTGCCTGGTTCTTCTTTGGTACCGGCAGTGGGAGGTGTAGCTGGAGTCCATGGATGGGAGGCAGGTTTGTGTGATGGACTGGGCGGTATTCACGACTCTCTGAAGTTCTTTGCGGTCCTGGGCCGAGCAGTTGCCATACCAGGCTGTGATGCAGCCCGATAGGATGCTTTCTGTGGTGCATCTGTAAAGGTTGGTAAGTGTTAGTGTGGACATGCCAAATTTTCTTAGTTTCCTGAGGAAGTATAGGCGCTGTTGTGCTTTCTTGGTGATAGCGTCAACATGAGCGGACCAGGACAGATTTTTGGTGATGTGCACCCCTAGGAATTTGAAACTGCTAACCATCTCCACCTCGGCCCCGTTGATGCTGACAGGGGTGAATACAGTACTTTGCTTTCTGAAGTCAATGACCAGCTCTTTAGTTTTGCTGGCATTGAGGGAGAGATTGTTGTCGTTACACCACTCCACCAGGTTCTCTATCTCCCTCCTGTATTCTGACTCTTCGTTATTCGAGATCCGGCCCACTATGGTTGTATCTTCAGCAAACTTGTAGATGGAGTTGGAACCAAGTTTTGCCACGCAGTCGTCTGTGTACAGGGAGTAGAGTAGGGGGCTAAGTACGCAGCCTTGCGGGGCACCGGTATTGAGGACTATTGTGGAGGAGGTGTTGGTGTTCATTCTTACTGATTGTGGTCTGTTGGTCAGAAAATCGAGGATCCAGTTGCAGAGTGAGGAGCCAAGTCCTAGGTTTTGGAGCTTTAATATGAGCTTGGCTGGGATTATGGTGTTGAAGGCGGAGCTGTAGTCAATAAATAGGAGTCTGATATAGGAGTCCTTGTTTTCGAGATGCTCTAGGGATGAGTGTAGGGCCAGGGAAATGGCGTCTGATGTGGACCGGTTGCGACGGTATGCGAATTGAAGGGGTCAAGGCGTTCCGGGAGTATGGAGGTGATGCGCTTCATGATCAGCCTCTCGAAGCAGTTCATTACAACTGACGTCAGGGCCACCGGGCGGTAGTCATTGAGGCACGTTGCCTGGTTCTTCTTTGGTACCGGTATGATGGTGGTCTTCTTGAAGCAGGTGGGGACCTTGGAGTGGAGTAGGGATAGGTTAAAGATGTCTGTGAATACCTCTGCCAGCTGGTCTGTGCAGGCTCTGAGTGCATGAAAAGGGATCCCATCTGGGCCCATCGCATTCCGCAGGTTCACTTTCAGGAAGGCCGATCTGACTTTGGAAGCTGTGATGGTGGGTATGGGTGAATTATGGGCTGCTAGGGCACTCGACAGCGGATTGCTGGTTACCTGCTCGAACCGAGCATAGAATGCATTAAGTTCATCGGGGTGGGGTGCGCTGCTGCCAGAGATACTGCTCGGCTTCGCTTTGTAGTCCGTTATGTTGTTTAGTCCTTGCCACAACTGCCGAGAGTCTGTCTGTGACTCTAGCTTAGTTTGATATTCTCTCTTGGCATCTCGGATGGCTTTGCAGAGGTCATACCTGGATATCATGTATAGGTCATGGTCGTCTGACTTGAACGCCTCAGATCTGCCCTTCAGTAGGGAGTCAATCTCACGGTTGAGCCATGGTTTCCGGTTGGGGAACGCACCTACTGCTTTCTTTGCTGCTGCCAACACAGTGGCCACCCACCCGTAGTGAGGTAGGTAAGAATCACGGAGGGGTTTGCAGCTGGGAGGAGGGGAGGGTAGCCAGGTAGGGGGTGGAGGTGGAGTACAGTACCTGCCTGGGCCCCATATTCTGGCTATCCTCCCCCACATCCTCCTTATCGGATAGGTCCTGGTGTGTGCCAGGATGAAGGCATCGTACACATTGCCCAGGTATCGGGTGCAGACGTGTGTGATGCAATTCTGATGTTCACACACCAGCTGCATATTCGAGTGGAATTCCTTTTTAGTTTGTGTAGAGCGGCCTGTCATCTACTGGTGCTCGTAGGGGGACATGCCCATTGATCACCCTCTGGACCTGGGGCATGTCAGCGATGGTGGCAAATTCATGGTATAAATGTTCAGGACGACCATCACCTTGATGGCCACAAGGAGTGGATGTCCTCCCCCATTCCTCCGCAGTGCCAGGTGCACCATGATCTGGCAGATATGTCGCACTGTCCCCCTGCTCAGCTGTCGTCGTCGCCGGCAGGCCCGGCCCGGCAGGTCCTCGAATGACAGGTGGTACCGGTAAAAGGCCTCCTTTGCACCTCCTCCTCCTCAGCCTATTGGGCGCCTGGCTTTCCATACTCCGCAGCTGCCTCCTCTTCCTTGGTGGCATGCTCCACTGCTGCGGCATCCTCATCCTTGAGCAGCTCCAACTCATACAGCCGCAGGGCTACAGTGACGAGGGGGAGGGCCACCATTGCTGGTTGTATTCCAATATTCATTGTCTGCTGGGGGTGAAAGGCCGACATGTTAGCATGGTGCGTACCCCCATGCTCAACAGGTCCACCAGGCTACATGGTGGCCAGAGTTGGCACTGCGGGCTTTGTCCCAGCATGTTGCCCCCCGCACTGCCAGCCACGCATCCCTGGCATCGGTGCCTGATACCTTGGGGGCCTCTGGCCCTGGCGCCTATCCTTAGTGCCAGAGGTAGCATCGGCTGGCGCTGCCCATGTATTTGGTACATTCCGTACTCCCCTCCTGCACTCCCCTGTCGTGGCTACTGTGCACGTTGCCCTTGGGGGGCGCCATGTGATGCCCCACCTGTGGGTAGAAGCTGGTTGGAGGTGCTGGTCTGGGTATAAAGGTGCTGGGGTGGGGGTACCCATATGGTGGTGTCACTCTGCAGAACCATGGCCAAGGTGCGTGGTCAGTGGAGAGTGCAGCAAGATGGCTGCCTTGCAGGCCGTGGCAATGGTGGTCCATGCCTAGACACTGCCCCGTACCCATAGGGGATCACTCCGGCCACTCGTCCCGACCCCCCATCATGCCCCCGACCCTGAAAGGGTCCCCCCAAACCACCAGCCCACCCAACCAGTGTCCAGCCGGGCAGCTCACGGTCGTGCCTCTCCATGTCCTACCCCTCTCTCTCCCTCATCAGCCATGGCGCCTCTTTTTAAATGCACAGGTGAACTTCACCATCGGGAATTCCCCCCAGAGAGGCAGAGGATCGTGGAGGTCCTGGAGAATACCGGGTCAGGCCCACTAATAGGCTACACGGTAGCACAAGTGATTAGCACTGTGGCGTCACAGCACCAGGGTCCCAGGTTCGATTCCCCGATGAGTCACTGTTTGTGCGGAGTCTGCACGTTCTCTCCGTGTCTGCGTAGGTTTCCTCCGGGTGCTCCGGTTTCCTCCCACAGTCCAAAGACGTGCAGGTTAGGTGGATTGGCCATGCTAAATTGCCCTTCGTGACCAAAAAAGGTTGGGAGGGGTTATTGGGTTACGGGGATAGGGCTGAAGTGGGTCGGTGCAGACTCGATGGGTCGAATGGCCTCCTTCTGCACTGTATGTTCTATGTTCACGTTCTAATGTTTGCGAATGACGTTTACTGTACATAAGGAGTGGATCGCATTGACTCGGCTGTAGAGGTACTGGAGGATTGCGAATTGGCATGAAACTGGCGCCTGCCACGATTTCGGTATCAGCCGATGGAGAATCCGCTCAAATAAGTTTCAATCAAAAGAAAGAATAAATATTCATTTTGCACAACTCCTGAAATGTGAACACAACAATCATTTGTTGGCTTCCAGTGAATATATCTTCCTTATGTAAATCCTACAGCGCCTTCAGGGCCCTAAAGAAATATCAATTCTCACAATTTTGGATAATGCAATTTAACTGGCAGCAACAAACAAGAAGAAAACATTTTCACCAGGGAAAAAATATCAAGTGTTGCCTGAGTCGCCAAACAGTCACACACACAAGGAAGACAATTTCGAAAGATGCAACTTGTACTTAGATTACTCACAGAGTACATAGAAACAGGTCATACAAAGCCTTTAGGTCGATGGTTGAAACATTTCTAACCTGAAGGATTGTCTCTTGATTCGCTGGAGACATGGAGGTTGGAGGTTTCTATAACAGAAACTGTGGCTGAGCTCCTGTTGTGAAGAAATGTAGTCTTGTAGCTAACATCAATAAGGCTCAGTTCCCCACCTAAAAGAGCCTTTTAAGGCAGGGTCCTTCCTTGTGCTGGGACAATAATGTCTTCTCTCTCTCGTCTTCACATCGCAGGCTGGCTTGCTGGAATGCTCATGAATTAATAAGGTATTCACTCTCTCTTCAGCAAGTTTCAGTCACGACAGTATTGATGCATTCCATTGTCCATGCAAATGAAACTAATACAATTGGCACACGTATGGGGAATGTCTCATATCCCATTCACAGTCCAGTTATAATCATGCTCCTGAGCAATTTTATTTGAAATCCCATCTTCATGGGGCCAGTTTATCCAGCAGTCATTGTCATTTTAAGTGTCTTCCAATCAAATGCAGAGAGGGTAATCAATCAGCACTCAGGAAGGCTTTTGTATTTTCAGTCACTTCTCAGAGATAAATGCTGACATGTCTGCCTCTGTCTGCACATAAATGGGCAGCACGGTAGCACAAGTGATTAGCACTGTGTCTTCACAGCGCCAGGGTCCCAGGTTCGATTCCCTGCTGGGCCACTGTCTGTGCGGAGTCTGTACGTTCTCCCCGTGTCTGCGTGGATTTCCTCCAGGTGCTCTGGTCTCCTCCCACAGTCCAAAGACGTGCAGGTTAAGTGGATTGGCCATGCTAAATTGCCCTTAGTGACTAAAATAGGTTTGGAGGGGTTATTGGGTTATGGGGATAGGGTGGAAGTGAGGGCTTAAGTGGGTCAGTGCAGACTCGATGGGCCAAATGGCCTCCTTCTGCACTGTATGTTCTATGTTCAAATCACAAAAGAAGTCACTTAACTTTCTGGGGTCCATTTTGCGAAGATACAGAGTATACATTTCATATGGCTTTGGAAAAAAGTAGTGTTCATCTGCCAATTGGCTTGACAGGTATGTAACCCGATTGTAACAATGTGCAGTTACATGTCTGCTTGTTTCGCTTTTTGTGAATCGTTTTTATCTGCAAAGTCTGGATGGCACACATACTTCAACAGTTGCATTCCGAGAGGAAAAAAATAAAGGCTTTTCATTCAGCATCCTCACAACCTTAGGATATGCAAAAGTGCTTTGTAGGCACTGTAATACTTTTGAAATGTAACCATTGTTCGGAAATGTAGGAAATGTACCATCAATTTGCATACAGCAATGTCTTCCATTGAGAAAGATGATAATAATTTGTTTTTTCTTGTTGACTGAGGGTGAACATTGGCCAGGACAGCAGGGAAAACTCTCCTACCCTGAAGCCTTTGCATAACAAAGTTATATATTAACTTCAGGTTCCTTCTGTGAGACCCCCAGCATATTCTGCAGTATTGTAAGTTGAGCCTTCTGCAACCTCTTATGGAAAGCTCCAAGAAATCGTACCCAAATCTCTGGTGTGGCGCATGAACCCACAACTTAGAGGCAAGAGTGTTACCGAATGGGTCACAGCTGACACCATTAGCTCCTATTTCCCATTTCAAATCTCTGTGTATTTATGTTTGTGAAAAAATGGCTCCCTTGTTGGATAAATGTGAAATTAAGTTGCATCGGAGGGGCCTCACGGTAGCATGGTGGTTAGCATCAATGCTTCACAGCGCCAGTGTCCCAGGTTCGATTCCTGGCTGGGTCACTGTCTGTGTGGAGTCTGCACGTCCTCCCTGTGTGTGCGTGGGTTTCCTCCGGGTGCTCCGGTTTCCTCCCACAGTCCAAAGATGTGCGGGTTAGGTGGATTGGCCATGCTAAATTGCCCGTAGTGTAAGGTTAATGGGGGGATTGTTGGGTTACGGGTATACAGGTTACGTGGGTTTAAGTAGGGTGATCATTGCTCGGCACAACATCGAGGGCCGAAGGGCCTGTTCTGTGCTGTACTGTTCTATGTTCTATCAAACTGTGCTGGGCTTTATAGATCAAATTGACTCCCCATTTGACCCAGGTTATATCCATCGCAAAAGTGATGGTGTATTTGGCGGGAATGCTGAATGACAGTTAGCATCAGTGTTTCTAGGCAGTGTTGCTGCTCCTCATTAGTCTCTAGTTCCCTACTAAAAATTGAGGGCGGGATTCTCTGATAATGGGGCTAAGTGTTTACGAGAGCGTCATCTGGCCCCTGGGAGGTGCGTTCCTGCGCCGCACAGGGAGCCAGCACGACGCTGGAGCACTTCACGTCGCTCCAGCTGCCGATACGGGCACCAGCAAGGGCGGTGTGGGTCCGCGCGTGCCACAGCCGGCGCAAGTCCGCACATGCGTGTGGGTTGCCTTCTCGCACCGATTGGGTGCCGGCCACCGTGGAGGACACGCCCCGGAGTCGGATCGCCCCTCCTCCACACCAGGATGGTCCCCGCAGCATGAACGACGAGGTCCTGCCGGGTAGGACCACACGCGAACGACGCCGGCGGGACTCGGCCGAACTTGCCGGCCATTCGGCCCATCGAGCTTGGTCAATCGCCGGGGGGTCGCATTGAGCGGCCTGCGACCGTGCCGGCGCCATTGGGGCCGATTCTCCAGTCTCGGAGAATCGGCGGACTACCGCTGGAGCGGAGTCGAGTAATTTGCGCCCCCTCGGCGATTCTCCAACCCGGCACGGGGTCGGAGAATCTCACCTTGGGTTTATTTGTCAAGTGAGGATCAGGCACTACTATGATGCCTCCTGTAATTAATAAGTCAAATGACACTCTCCAGGTAGGAGGACATAATCCATTGTAGCCACCTAAAATGGACGCTGAGCTACAAAGTAAGCCAAGCGCTAAGACTGCAGGGAAAAAGGCAGTTTAGCCAAAACAGCAGTCTGCAAAGAGAGCATTTTGCATTCTGCAAGTAGCAGAAACCAGTTTGGGCTCAGGTGAAAAGACCTTAGTTAGGTGCAAATGGCAAAACGCTTTGCATACTAATGAGGCAATCAGACCTGAACACCCACACAATAGAAACATTTGATTCTGAATGGACACATTTGAATCAAGGCCCAGACATCGAGGCACCAGAAACCTCCAAACAAAAGGGCATAAGAAACGCCCCCCCCCATCACGGAGACCCCCTCGCATTGGGGAATTAAAACAGTATCGATGAGGAATTGACCCAATAGATAACCAAAGGTTAAAGCCCGCCCAAGAAGAGGGAAGGACAATGGGATCCCTATAAAAGACAGGGACCTCGTGTTGTCCGGTCTGTTGTTCCGTGCTCCGGCCCTGACCAAGACCTTGAAGCTACATCCTGACTCCAGCCGTTGAGCACCAGCCGCCGAACCGTAAGTGCCAGTACGACGCTTGCTACGCGAACTAAGCCCGCTAGAACCCCCAGTGACCAGAACGCTTGCTGAAGGTTGCAGCCCAAGACCAGGACGAAGGCCTCGCTCCCTGACCTTGCCTGTTCCTGTTAGATAAGTATTCTGATTACTTTAGTTTAGTCATAGCTTAGTCTCTTAGTGTGTGCATGAGTATTTATTATAACTGTATAATAAATATTATCGTTTGGACCTTACTAATCGGTGTATCGTCTTTATTACTTTGAACTTGACCTTGGAATACTTGTGACGGTGTCTATACGGCACCTGGCGACTCCTAAGCTGAATAAATACATAGAACAGAGCCTAGTGGTGTTAAGCACTTGGAAGTTAATACACCCCAATAAACGCGTTTTGCGCCCATAGCAAAACGTGCAACACCATACATTTAAAAAATGTTGACTGGACGGATGCAAAGAAGTTAAGTGACCAGAGGTCATTCGTATAAATTAAAGATAAATAAAATGAAGGATTACATTCACAGGTAGAATTGCTGAATTTTGCAATCATAGACACTAAAATCTGTATTCGCGGACTAATTGCAAACATTCCAGAAAGAATTGGATGAATTTGAGGTTCAGGATTCATTAAAGTGAAGTGCATTTGTGGTTGGAAAAATATGTTAAATAGTTAGATAAGAGGGGCAATCTACCGGCCTCATCGCACTGGGCGTGAAAATGAGGGGGCCAATCAGATGGCGGGTGAGGCCCAAATCAGGAACCACGCCGGGCACCGATTGGTTTCCGATCTAACCATCCTGCTCCCATTGGCATGATCAGGCCGGACCTCGCCACGGTGTGGTGAGAAACCAATAACCACCAATTAAGTCCAATCGCCACACCGCTAACGGGAAGGACCCCCTATCGAACATGGACCCCTGATCTAACCGCCTCCCCAGCGAGCGGTCAAATGAGTACCGTTCAGTAAACCTATTTAAAAACGTGAAGCCAGCGGAATGGCTGCTGTGGGGTTCCGAGGTGAGTACCATCTTGGAAATCAGGAAGTCAGCCTGCTGCCCCAGTGCATGGGAGGGGGTGGGGTGGGGGAGGCGGTGGGGCGGGGGGAGGGGGAGGGCTCGGTTGGAGGAGGTGGGCCACCATCGGTGGGTGGCTCTTGGCTGGGGGGTGAGGGGGTGCAGCGCCCACGGGTCTGCCATTCAACAGATGATAATGGGGGCTGCTGCCTGACTGTCCCGCCAAATACCTCCCTGACAGAGCCCCACCCATGGGGATATGGTGAAGATCACTTTGACTCCCAGTGACCATGACGGCCATAAGCTGAAGGCTATTGCTGAGAGAGAATTGGCAGTTCTCGTAATGTGAGCACTTCACAACTCCCAAGTGGATTCCTGCGGGTCGGCGTGCCATGAAGCAGGTGGTTGTTACGGCCTAGTATCCCAATCAGGTTGTGCGGCATGGACACTTTGCCTGAACTCCGGAGTTATCAACACCACAGAGGCAGCAGCCAATGTTCTAAACCCAAGAGCTGGGCCACTGCATTGTGGACATCCCTGCGACCAGAAGGTGTGTGTAAGGACCGGGCTTCCAATGCTCTCTCCTCCTGATGGGTGCCCGTAGGGTCCTGGATGCCACCTTGGGACTGAGGGGCAGCTGGATTGAGCTCTGGATGCCCCTACGTCATCTGGTTCTGCCACTCCTGGAGGCTCTGGTGTTGAGGCCCTCCACGATGCCCGACTGCTGTCTCTCCTGGACGTTCCTGCCTGCACCTGATGTGCATCTGCAACTATGTGGTGCTCACCAGATTGTGCCCCAGAAGCCTGTCCACTACTTTCGGCCACCGAGGTGTGTGTCTCTGTGCTGGTGGAGGGTGGGGATGACATTTGTGATGCCTCGACGTTGGCATCCTCGAAGTTCTCCTCCGAAGTGTTGGGGGTGGGGGCGGCGCACCCCGGATGGGCCGGCACCACCAGCTGGAGATCGTGTGGGAGAAAGGACATGTGGTCAGTGAGAGGGAAGGGTCATCATGCTGTCATGAAAAATGCTCCTGTGACAGGTCATCTGAGTGAGGGCCGGTAGATCCTCACCTCTGCAGCGCAGACCAAGCTCAACGTCGGTGACCGATCTGTCCTCAGCCACTCGCACGAGCTCCAGGGCTCGTTCCTCAGGTGAGGACCCTCAGGCCCGGCAACCCACTCCCCATCTGGGCCCTTTCCTGCCGATTGTGCACCAACTTCTCCTGTGGGGATACATAGGAGGCATTGTATGCTGAACGCAAGGGGGGCAATGGGCTCTGCTGCCGGGCATGTGTGGGTTGTGCTGGTGGGTGTTAGGGTGTGCCAGGACACCGGCGTGGCAGGAGCAGACTCAACGGAGGTGAGGGCAGGCGCAGAGTCGCCGGGGTGAGGCTAGGGATGGCAGGCAGGTCCGGTGCCAAGAGGCCGATGGTAACTCACCCGTTTGGCCCGGTGGAGGTCATTGATCTTCTTACGGCACTGGATGGAGGTCCTCCTGGACACACTCCCTGTACTGTTGCCACTGCCTCCCTGGTGACACTGGCTGACCTATGGCTGATCCTCTGTCCCCTTCGGAGGACCAGAGTATCCCTCCTGGACTCACCCGTGACAATGAGCCTGGCCAGGTTGGCATCCCCAGTGGAACTGGCCTATGCTGTGGCATGGGTGTGCTGTCTGGGGTCTACGCGATCGGTTTAAGTGCTGCTCCCCCTCGTTAGCGGGGAGCTGCCAGGCGCTGTCCTGGCCAATCAGCTGGTGGGACAGTCATTTACAGCGTAAAGCCTGTGTGGCATCATTAAGTCATCTAATTAACGTTAATTAAGTGGTGACGGCCTCGCTAGGTGGGCCGTCAGGAAACATCTGCTGGGGCAGCACGGTGGCCTAGTGGTTAGCACAACCGCCCCACGGCGCTGAGGTCCCAGGTTCGATCCCGGTTCTGGGTCACTGTCTGTGTGGAGTTTGCACATTCTCCCCGTGTCTGCGTGGGTTTCGCCCCCACAACCCAAAAATGTGCAGAGTAGGTGGATTGGCCACTCTAAATTGCCCCTTAATAGAAAAAATAATTGGGTAATCTAAAAATTTAAAAAAAAAAAAAAAAAAAAGGAAACATCTGCTGAATCCCATTCGCTACCACACTTAGAACAAGTTCGGTGAGATTGTGCCCAAGATCTTGCCACAGGAAATAGGTGAGTTTTGATAGGCTGCATACAGTGGGTAGTAATATAATGACATGCATAGTAAGCCACAAAGATGTGGCAGAATTTGAGGAATATATTATGCATATTGCTCGGTCAGTTCAGCTACCTCGAATGTGCATTCAGCATGTCAAAGCTCAGACTTTTCACTTTGATTTTACAGCAAAAGCAAGACAATGGAACACTTCTCAAATTGATAAATGTGCTGACATTCCTTTGGTTCACATTTGCCATTTAAGTGACCAGCCTCCCCGGACAGGCGCCGGAATGTGGCGACTAGGGGCTTTTCACAGTAACTTCATTGAAGCCTACTCGTGACAATAAGCGATTTTCATTTCATTTTCATTTTCAAGTGTGACTGTCAATTCTCTCCTGATCAAATTAGGAGCTTTGATCTCCCACATTAATCAGTTCAGACTATTACCAACAGCTTGCATTGATATAGTACTTTTAACACAGAGAACACAATCCCCTGAGAGGAATGTGAATGGCCAATCTCCTGAACCATTCACAGAACACCAAGATGATCACCTGTGTATTCTACTGGATGTAGAACAAACCTTTAGATACCATGGGCATAGACCTGTTAGACCAAATAGCCCGGTTCTGCGCTGTACATTCGATGTAATTCAATTTAAACATTCCAACTACAGAGGAGAGTTATCAACAAAATTTAAATCCAAGTTATATATGGAGATATGAGAAAAGAGGTAGGTTTTAAGGAATGTCTTCATGGAGGAAAGTCAGAGATTTGAGGAGATAGTAGAGGAGTAGAGGGAGTAGAGCCTGGGTGAGTGAAGGTGGAGCGACCAATGGCGGAGCCATGGAAATCAAAGATGTACAAGAAACCCATATTGAAGGAGAGCTGAGAGCTTGGAGGGTTCTGAGCTCCAATATGAGCAGTCCTACCCTGCAGATACCCAATCTTTTTCAATATTACCAATTAAATAAAATAAATGCTACTCAATTTACCAAAAAGGAAACGCACATGTAGAATAACTTCTTCATATCTCTTTGCTCTTCTTCTGTTGCTCTTCTGACAGAATGAGCTCAAGTTACTGTACAATTTCATGGGGAACAACTATCTTCTTTCACCTCAAGTTGCCATTCCTAATGTGTGAGTTCAGAAAAGGGGTGTTTTCAAGTTGCTTGACTGAAGGCTATCGAGGCGGAGTTCATGTCCAACGTCCACAAACATAGGCAAATGCTCACTTACACACAAGTGGAATGTCAAATTTGAATCCGCCAAGTGGATTGAACTGATTTGCTTGGCCCTCCCGCATTCCCTATGTGAGGCCTGGTGCCTGAATGTAGGGAAAGAAAGTCTTCCACAAAAAGGCTTTCAGCAACAGCTATGCCCACCATTGACAGGGGTATCTAAACGCGACTATCCAAAAGCAGCAACCTGCAGGCCTCTCATAATGATTCCAGGCATGATTGGCGTCTGGTTCCATTCTTAAATATCAATCCCGAGATAGACTCACCTATATTAGTTTCTCTTCCTACTCCCGAACCATGACCTATGGAGAACATGCCACCAAACCCTCCCCCGACAACCACCACCAAGGGTCCCCTTTAATTTCTACACTCCCCCTTGGCAACATCATCTGAAAACCCAACAACATTAGGTTCCAAGTGCACGCTGACAACATTCAGATCCACATTGCCACAACCTCTCTTGAAAGCCCCCTCATCCTACCCTGATTTGTCACACTGCTTATCTTACATCTAGTATTGGATTAGCAGACATTTCTTTAAATTGAAAATTAGGAAGACTGAAGCTATTGCCTTTGATAACTCTACAAACTGCTTCCTCTGATTATTGTTTTTATCCCTCCCCCGGCCAACCGAACCCGATTATTGGCAGCATTGCCATTGTGTTTTGACCCTGAGATGAACAGGCAAGCACATATCCACTAAAACACCAAGACTGCCTATTTTTAATCTCCATAATGTAGGCTAATTCTGACCCTACCTCAAATCATCTGCTGCTGAAACCCTCATCCATCTTTATCACCTCATACTTTATTCCATGATGTGGAGATGCCAGTGTTGGACACAGTCAGAAGTCTCACAACACTAGGTTAAAGTCGAACAGGTTTGTTTGAAATCCCAATTTTCGGAGTGTTGCTCCTTCATCAGGTGGTTACTTCACCTGGTGTTGTGAGACTTCTTACTGTGCCTACATTTTATTTTGTCACACTTCTGCCCAGCTTTCCATTTTGCACCCTCCATAAGCTTGCACTCACCCAACATGCTACCATCTGTTAGTCTAATACATTAACGTGCATTAAGTACCATCCACCCATCAGCTACGAGCTTGCTAAACCACATTGGCCCCAGTTTGATGATGCCTCAATTTTAAAATCCTCATCCTTGTTTAAAAATCCTTCCATAGGCGTACCTCCTATCTCTGCAATTACCTCCAGTTCGGTAATCCTTAATAATCTCTGTATTCCGCCAGTTCTGACAGCCTGCACTTTCCAATTTGAGTTGCTCCACCAACAGCGGTCCTACCTTCAACTCAAAGCTCTGCATGGTGGCACAGTGCTAGCTTCACAGCGCCAGGGTCCCAGGTTCGATTCCTGGCGTGGGTCGATGCCTGTGCAGAGTCTGCACATTCTCCCTGTGTCTCTGTGGGTTTCCTCCAGGTGCTCCAGTTTCTTCCCACAAATCCTGAAAGATGTGCTGTTAGATTAATTGGAATACTCCCTCTGTGTAGCCGAACAGGCACCAGAATATGGCGACTAGGGGCTTTAACAATAACTTAATTGCAGTGTTAATGTAAGGCTACTAGTGACAATAAAGATTATTTTTAAAAAGAATTCACTCCTTCAACCTTTCTGCCTCTCTAAATCTCTTTCCTCCTTTATTACGCTCCTTAAACCCAATCTCAATGACCAAACTACTGGTCGTGTGTCCTGTATTTCTTCCTGTGGCTGTGTCAAAATCTTTTATTGAAGAGCCCAACTCGGTGACGCGACGAGGTTGTTAAATCTCGCTAGAGGCTTCCTGTGAGATTTGCGATGCTCGGAAAACCTTGCAAGATCTAATGCAAAATTAACACATTTAAATGAGCCATTAGACACCTGATTATCCCAAGTCCCTGGATCAAACACTGGGAGACCTTGCCATGACGCCATTCAGCACTGGTCCACACAAACATGGACCAGGCGCAATGGCACCCAGGGGGGTCTCCCAGACCTTCGGAGCCTCCTAGGTGGTTGGGCTATAGGCAGGGTGGTGGTACCCTGGCAATCCCATTGGAACCTGGGCACCGTGACACTGCCAGCCTGGCACTTTGGTAATGCCATTTGGGCACCCTGGCAGTGCACCTGGGGACACTGGCAGTGCTAAAGTGCCTGAGTGCCAGATCACCTGTGCCAGGGATTGGACCTGGGGCTGCCTTGCCCTTAAGAGATGGGGCAAGAGGGGCTTGGACCCCCTAAAAGGTAAGTTGGGAGATTCCGGAGGCCTAGTAGGGTGGCTGAGGGGGTTGAGAGATTAGGGCGGCATTTAAAAATGGCACCCCAATCTCGTCAGTGCAGGAAGTGAGGTAAGTGTGACCTCGACGGGGCATTCTCACCAAGGCCCAAAAAATAAACAAAGTTCTGCTTGATAACGGAGTCGTTCTTGGCGCCTGCAGCTATCCCGCTATTCACGCTGAAATGGGACTCAGTTTTGTTTTAAATAAAATCGTGCCTGGCATGTTTGTTAAAAGCATTACCTTAAAGTAATGGCCAATTCGTTTTACTCCACATGATACCAAGAACTTGCTGAAGCGTGTAAAGGCTAAGGCCCCTGGACATTGTTCCAGCAATATTACTGAAGACTTGTGCCCCAGAACTTGCTGCATGCCTAAGCAAGCTGTTCCAGTACAGCTGCAACCTTGGCATCTATCTGTGGAAAATTACCTAGCTATGACCTGTACTGAAAAAGGACAAATCCAACCCAGCCAATTACCGTCCGATCAGTCTGCTCTCGATCATCAGTAAAGAGATGGAAGTGGTCATCAACAGTGCTATCAAGTGGTCCTTGCTTAGCAATAACCTACTCAATGACACTCAGTTTGCATTATGCTAGGATCACTCAGCTCTTTAACTCATTACAACCTTCGATCAAACATGGACATAAAAGCTGAACTTCAGGGGTGAGGAGAGAGTGACTCCTTGAGATCAAGGCAGTATTTGACCAGGTATAACATCAAGGAGCCCGAGCGAAACTGGAGTAATTGGGAATCGGGGGGAAAGTTCTCCACAGGTTGGAGTCACACCTGGCACAAATGAAGATGGCTGTGGTTAATAGAGGCCAATCATCTAATTTCCTGGACATCACTACAGGATAGGGTCGTCGGCCCAACCATGTTCAGCTGCTTCATCAATGACCTTCCTTCCATTACAAAGTCAGAAGTGGGGATTTTTCTGGATGACTGCACAAAGTTCAGCATCATTTGTGATTCCTCAGACACTGAAGCAGTCCATGACCAAATGCAGCAAGACCTGGATAATATCCAGGCTTGGGCTGACAAGTGGAAGTAACAGGCATGAAACACAAATTCCAGGCAATGACCATCTCCAACAAGAGAAAATCTAACTATTGCCCCTTGACATTCAATAATATTACCATTGCTGAATTCCCTATTATCAATATCCTAGAGGTTACCATTGACCAGAAACTGAACTTATCTAGCCATGTAAATATAGTGACTACAAGAGTAGGTCAGAGGCTAGGAATCCTGCAGTAAGTCATGGGGCGGGATTCTCCCATTCAGCGGCAGAATGTCCACGCCGTCGGAAACGCCGTCACATTTCACGACGGCGTGAACGGGCCGCTGGGAGTACCGATTCTGGCTCCTACAGGGGACCAGCATGGTGCTGGAGCGGTTCATGCCGCTCCAGCCTCCCAACCCGGCGCAAACTGTGTTGGGAGAATCTCGCCCATGATTCCTCAGGAGTGTGATGGAATACTTTCCACTTGCATGGATAAATGCAGTTCCAACAACACTCAAAAAGCTCAACACCATGAAGGACAAAGCAGCCCGCTTGATTGGTGCCCCATCCACAAACATTCCTCCCTCCACCACCAATCAACAGTGGTAGCTGTGTGTACCATCTACAATGCATATTGCAAGAACTAAGGAAAGTTCCTAAGATAACACCTTCCAAACCCATGACTGTTCCAATTTAGAAGCATAAGGGCAGTAGAAACATGGGAACAACAACACCTGGAAGCTTCCTTCCAAGCCACTCACCATTCCTTCACTGTCGCTGGTTCAAAATCCTGGAACTCCCTCCCCAGCAGCACTGTGGATGTCTTCACCACGTGGACTGCAAAGGTTCTAGAAGGCAGTTCACCACTATCTTCTTGACGGCAATTAGGGATGGACAGCCAGAGATGCCCAAATCCTGTAAATTAATTAAAAGATATATATAAACTGTACTGTTGTCGCCATCAGGACTCACAAATATTTGATAATGTAGTGGAATCTATTTGAGGGCTGATTTTAAAATCTACAAAGTTCCATGAAGACCCTTGTTGGTCCCACATCCAGCATTCTATTGACTGTAGCATATTTCCAATTATCAGAAGAATGAGGCCAATGATGGGACGGTGTTGTGAAATTATGTATATGTGTCTTCAAAGAGCATATCTTAAACAGTTGTCAATCACTTCAAAAGGATGTGACGTACTAGTTACATTAGTTGTACTCAGTCTACAGCAGCAGTCGGATTCGGAAGCATGAACTCAGGTTTGAAGTTGGGAGTACAGAGTTGGGACATCTCTCCCCAAACCCAACCCGGGAGATAGTGCCCTGGAAGTTGGGATTTGCACTTCAGGTCGGGTGGCAGGTTCTCTGGAAATTGAACTAGGTAACCTATAAATGAGTGCGGAGGCTACAGGTGCAGAGGCCAGCTGGGCAGATGGCCTGCCTCGGTGCACCAGCATTTTGTCAAAGGTTTTAAAAAAAAGAAATTTGTAAAAAGCACCCTCCAGCCCGCACCTCTCATTCCCTATACACTTCCCGTGCCCTACCATGCCAACCCATGCGACCTCATACCCTATAACTACCCCCATGGATCCTCATAACCTTCATGCAAATCTATGTCCCTCCTCTACCCATTCCCCATGACCAATCATAACCTCCATGCCTCAAAGACTTTCACTGAAGTTCCTTCAAATTCAACAGTCTAATTCATTTATCATCAAGCTCATAATTGTCATTCTAAATATGCATTTCAAGCTGTTGGATTGACCCAATAATGTTTGAAATGATTCCTCAGCTTTGCTACATCTTTGCGCCTACCTATACGTCCTACAATTATTTTTGGCTTTTTTTTGGCTGTGCCAATATCAAGTGATGCTCAGGCAACAAATGATCACAGATTTCTAATTGGTTAAGGGGTTATAGGTCAAGCCTGTAAATGTCTATTTAACTGAGCAGTATTCTTAAATATGCCATGCCAATGAATCAAGATCAATGGGAGTAGTGTCTTGTTGATCAACCAATCTTGTGTCATTTATCTCAAACTAAAATGTTTTTTTTGAATTTGAACAGATCAGCCCTGAATTTGTAACACTTTGCCGAGCATTAATCAAATGAGTGGATTCCAAGTTCAGACACAGGGCTGTAACTTCCTCGGAGTAGCCATCAGAGTCAAATTGTACTTTAAAAAAATATAACTGGGTGTGGGAATCACTGGATGGGCCAACGTTTATTTCCCATCCCTAATTGCCCTTGCGAAGGTGGTGATGAGCATCTTCTTGAATCGCTGCAGTCCATGTGGTGTAGATACACCCACAGTGCTGTTAGAGGGAGTTCCAAGATTTTAAATCAACCCCAGTGAAGGAACGGCGATATATTCCCAAGTCAGGATGGTGAGCGTCTTTAGGGGGACCTTCCTGGTATTCACTGTGCATTCTGCCCTTTTCCTTCTATGTTATAGTGGTCGTGGGTTTGGAAGGTGGTTATCCAATGAGCATTGGTGAGTTCCTGCAGTGCATCTTGTAGATGACACACGTGGTTGCCACTGTTTGTCGGTGATGGAGGGAGTGAATATTTGATGATGGGGTGCCAATCAAGTAGGCTGCTTTGTCCTGGGGTGTGTCCCGCTTGTTGAGTGTTGTTGGAGCTGGACTCATCCAGGCAAATGGAGAGTATTCCATCATACTCCTGACTTGTGTGCTTTGTAGATAGTGGACAGGCTTTGGGGAGACAGGACAAGGCACCTTTAAAGTGGTGAACCCTCTCAAGATGCTAATAGGAGCATTATCAATCAAAATTTGATACCAAGCCACATCAGAGCATGTTACAATAGGTCACCAAAAGCTGGATGAAGGAAGTACATTCTACAGAGCATCTCAAAGAGGGACAGATAACCTGAAATATAGCAGAGAGGCATTGGAAGGATTTCCAGACCTTTGGGCCCAGATGGTTGAAAACACAGTTATCAATGGTGGAGCGGTGAAAATGATTGATGTATAAGAGGCCAGACTTGGAGGACTGCAGAAAGCTCAGAGATTTGGAGGGCTGGGGGAGGTTACAGCGAATGGAAGTTAATGACACCAGGAAGAGATGTGAAAACTAAGTTGAGAATTTTAAAATGGAGAGGTTGCTGGAATGGGAGCCAATGTGGGCGAGCGAGCACAGGAGTGATGCATGAACTTGGTAATGGAGGGGATATAGGTCAGAAACTCAGCTAAGGGTCAAAGAGGATGCTAAGGTTTTTTAAAAAATACATTTTATTCAAATTTTCACATTTTCACAAAAAAAGAAAACAATAACAGAAAATTCTAAGAACAAAAAAAAAACAGACCCCCCCCCCCCCCGCCGTAAATACAAAAGAGAAACAATAAATTAACGCCCGTCATTGGCAAAAAACAGATATTCAACCCAAAACAAAAACAAAGAGACAACCCCCCCCCCCAACCCTGGGTTGCTGCTGCTGCTGACCTATTGTTTTTACCGTTCTGCCAGGAGATCTAGGAATGGTTGCCATCTCCTGAAAAATCCCTGCACTGACCCCCTTAGGGCAAATTTCACCCTCTCCAATTTAATAAACCCTGCCATATCGTTGATCCAGGCTTCCACGCTTGGGGGCCTCGCATCCTTCCACTGAAGAAGAATCCTCCGCCGGGCTACTAGGGACGCAAAGGCCAGAACACCGGCCTCTTTCGCCTCCTGCACTCCCGGCTCCACTGCAACCCCAAATATTGCGAGTCCCCAGCCTGGATTGACCCTGGATCCTACCACCCTCGATACCGTCCTTGCTACACCCTTCCAAAATTCCCCCAGTGCTGGGCATGCCCAGAACATGTGGACATGGTTTGCTGGGCTCCCTGAGCACCTAAAACACCTGTCCTCGGTCCCAAAAAACTGGCTCATCCTTGCCCCGGTCATATGAGCCCTATGCAGCACCTTAAACTGTATGAGGCTAAGCCTCGCACACGAAGAGGAGGAGTTCACTCTTTCTAGGGCATCCGCCCACGTCCCCTCCTCAATCTCCTCACCCAGCTCCTCCTCCCATTTATCTTTCAGCTCCTCCACTGAGGCCTCGTCTATCTCCTGCATCACCTGGTACACTTCCGAGATCCTCCCCTCTCCAACCCATACCACCGAGAGCACCCTGTCCTAGACCCCACACGGCGGCAGCAGAGGAAACCCCGCCACCTTCCGCCTGACAAACGCCCTTACTTGCATGTACCTAAAGGTGTTCCCCGTGGGGAGCCTGAACTTCCCTTCCAGCCCACCCAGGCTCGCAAACTTCCCGTCTATGAACAGGTCCCCCAGCCTCCTGACACCTGCCCTGCGCCAACTAAGGAACCCGCCATCAATTCTCCCCGGAACAAATCGGTGGTTCCCCCGTATCGGGGACACCATCGAGGCCCCCACCTCGCCCCTGTGCCGCCTCCATTGCCCCCAAATCTTGAGGGTAGCTGCCACCACCGGGCTCGTGGTATACCTCGTCAGAGGGAGCGGCAGCCGCGCCGTTGCAAGTGCTTCCAAGCTCGTGCCCACACAGGATGCCATCTCCAGCCTCTTCCATGCCGTCCCTTCCCTGTCCATTACCCACTTACGCACCATCGCTTCGTTGGCAGCCCAATAATACCCTCAGAGGTTGGGCAATGCCAGCCCCCTCCATCCCTGCCCCGCTCCAAGAACACCCATCTCACCCGTGGAGTCCCGTGTGCCCACAAAAACCCTGTAACCCTCCTGCCAACCTGCCCGAAAAAGGCCTTCGGGATAAGGATGGGGAGGCACTGGAACAGGAATAGAAACCTCGGGAGCACCGTCATCTTGACTGACTGCACCCTACCCGCCAAAGACAGCGGCAGCATGTCCCACCTCTTAAACTCCTCCTCCATTTGCTCCACCAGCCTTGTGAGGTTTAGCTTATGCAAGGCCCCCCAGCACCTGGCCATCTGAACCCCCAAGTACTTGAAGCTCCTCTCCGCCCTTTCAGTGGGAGCCTCCCAATCCCCCCCTCCTGGTCCCCCAGGTGTACCACAAACAGCTCGCTTTTCCCAAAGTTAAGCTTATACCCTGAGAAATCCCCAAATTCCCGGAGAATCCCCATCACCACCAGCATTCCCCCCACCGGGTCCGTCACATACAACAATAGGTCATCCGCATAGAGCGACACTCGGTGCTCCTCCCCACCCCGGACCAGCCCACTCCAATCCCCCGACTCCCTCAGCGCCATAGCCAGGGATTCAATTGCCAGCACAAAAAGTAGGGGGGACGGGGACACCCCTGCCTCGTTCCTCGGTATAGTCGAAAATACTCCGAATGTGGTGGTATGATTAGCATAGCTGTCTGACATTGGTGCAGAACACCGGCTTACCATTGGCCCTGGTCGGTCATGTGCCTCTCGACCGGTTGGTTGAGACCAGTCATGTGACGGCTCCCCGATTGGTCGAGAGGCTGAGTTAACCCCGCCTCCAGGGCGGGGTATAAATACCCAGCACTCCCGGCTGTCGTCCTTCTACTGTAATCGACCGCAGGGCTAACATCTAGCAGATTAAAGCCATACTTTTGTTCAGCAACTCGTCTCGCGTTCAATTGATGGTATATCAATTTAATCTGCTAAAAATTTGAAGATGGAGCTCCGGATCAAGCCCGAATGCCTCCGCATCAGCCCGCAAACTCCGAACGCATCGGAAATCTTCAAGCATTGGCTGGCGTGTTTTGATAGTTATCTGGCGACCGCAAGCAGCCCCCCCACCATGGCACAGAAGCTTCATATTCTCCATTCCAGCCTGGGCATGGCGGCCTACGCGATGATAGGGGAAGAAAAAGAATACGATGTGGCCATGGACAAGCTAAAAGGAAAATTTCTTAAGCCGGTAAACCGAGTGTTCGCCCAACATCTGCTGGCTACCAGACAACAGTTCCCCGGAGAGTCCTTAGACGATTTTTACCGGGCCCTCGCTGTCCTGGGGAGGAATTGCGCCTGCCTCGAAGTTTCTACACTGAGCACATGGAACTTTTGATCAGAGATGTCCGCGGGGCCCCGCTGCAATTTCTGTGGGCTTGCCAAACACCCCCGCCCGCGCTGCCCGGCTCGTTCCGCCCTTTGTAAGAGCTGCGGGAAGAAGGGCCATTTTTCGTCAGTCTGCCAGGCAAAACCGGTTGCTGCTGTGCCGCGCAGCGACCGGGGATCTCCTCCTCCGGGCCCTTCCAGGCCTTTCCAGTGCACTGCACCAATCTCACACCCCCCCCGCCCCCGGGCCCCTGCGCCCGGCCTGCGCGCCTCTCTGCCCCTGCTCTCAGCCGCTCCGATCAGCCCGCCGGCACCACTAACCCCGCCCCCAGCAACCACGACGCCATCTTGGGGCCCCGACTCCACGTGCGGGTCCTGGGCGCCGCCATCCTTGACTGGCACACAAGGTCCTGCCAGCACCCACTCGGCCGACGACGGCGGCGACTACGGATCTTCTCCACGGCTCACGGCCATTCAGCTCGACCAGTCACGTCCACGCACGCTCGCCAAGACAATGATTACTTCAACACCACCATGGACCTTGTATGGACACTATGTACTGTTGCTAAATGTCTGGGCCAGTGGGAAGCCAAGGATGCATTTTTTTTCCTTCTCTCCTTACTACTCATACCACCAGTTCTCCCCCCCCCCCCCCCAGCTCTCGTTGAAAACCCCCCCTCCCCCCTCCCTGGCTTCTTTCTCCGCAAGGGGTGAATGTGGTGGTATGATTAGCATAGCTGCCTGCCATTGGTGCACAACACCGGCTTACCATTGGCCCTGGTCGGTCATGTGCCTCTCGACCGGTAGGTTGAGACCAGTCATGTGACGGCTCCCCGATTGGTCAAGAGGCTGAGTTAACCCCGCCTCCAGGGTGGGGTATAAATACCCAGCACTCCCGGCTGTCGTCCTTCTACTGTAATCAACCGCAGGGCTAACATCTAGCAGATTAAAGTGTTCAATTGATGATACATCACAGACCTCCCCTTATTCGTGGCCACACTCGCCATCGGGGCCTCATACAACAGCCTCACCCAACTGACAAACCCCTCCCCAAACCCGAACCTTTCCAGCACCTCCCACAAGTACCCCCACTCAACCCTATCAAAGGCCTTCTCCGCATCTGGCGCCACCACTATCTCCGCCTCCCCTTCCACCGCCGGCATCATAATAACGTTCAAGAGCCTCCGTATATTAGTGTTCAGCTGCCTCTCCTTCACAAACCCCGTTTGATCCTCGTGGATAACCTGCGGCACACAATCTTCTATCCTCGTGGCTAAGATCTTTGCCAACAACTTGGCGTCCACATTCAGGAATGAGATCGGCCTGTAAGACCCACACTGCAGGGGATCCTTGTCTCGCTTAAGGATCAAGGAGATCAGCGCCCGAGACATCGTCAGGGGCAAAGCCCCCCCCCTCTCGCCTCGTTGAAGGTCCTAACCAACAGGGGGCCCAGCAGGTCTGCATACGCCTTGTAAAATTCAACCGGGAACCCATCCGGCCCCGGCGCCTTCCCCGACTGCATGTTCCCTATCCCTTTAACCAGCTCCTCAAGCTCAACTGGCGCCCCCAGACCCTCCACCCGCCCCATACCCCCCTTCTCCGCCGGAGGTTCGGACCGATATAGACTCTCATAAAAGTCCCTGAAGACCCCATTAATGTCTACCCCCCTCCGCACCACATTTCCTCCCCTGTCCTTAACTCCACCAATCTCCCTAGCCGCATCCCGCTTACGGAGCTGGTGTGCCAGCATCCTGCTCGCGTTCTCCCCATACTCGTACACCGCACCCTGAGCCTTTCTCCATTAAGCCTCCGCCTTTCTGGTGGTCAACAAGTCGAACTCAGCACGAAGGCTGCGCCGCTCCCTCAGAAATCCCTCCTCCGGGGCCTCTGCGTACCTCCTGTCCACCCTCACCATCGCCCCCACCAATCGCTCCCTTTCTCTCTGCCCCCCTCTCTCCCTGTGGGCCCGATTGGAGATCAACTCCCCCCGATCCACCGCCTTCAGCGCCTCCCAGACCGTCCCCACTCGGACCTCCCCATTATCGTTGGCCTCCAGGTACCTCTCGATGCATCCTCGAACCCACCCCTCACATCCTCATCTGCCAGCAGCCCCACCTCCAAGCGCCACAACGGGCGCTGGTCCCTCTCCTCCCCCAGCTCGAGGTCCACCCAATGCAGGGCATGGTCAGAAATGGCTATCGCCAAGTACTCAGCGTCTACTACCCTCGCAATCAGCGCCCTCCTCTAAACAAAGAAGTCGATACGGGAGTAGGCCTTATTCACATGGGAGAAGTATGAAAATTCCCTGGCCCTCGGCCTCGCGAACCTCCAAGGATCCACCCCTCCCATCTGGTCCATAAACCCCCTCAGCACCTTAGCCGCCGCAGGCCTCCTACCCGTCCTGGAACTGGATCGATCCAGTGGCGGATCCAGCACCGTGTTGAAATCCCCCCCATTATCAGGCCCCCCCGCCTCCAAATCTGGAATCCGGCCCAACATGCGCCGCATGAAACCCGCATCGTCCCAATTCGGGGCATATACATTGACCAGCACCACCCGCTCCCCTTGCAGCTTGCCACTCACCATCACGTACCTCCCGCTGCTGTCTGCCACCACGCTCGACGCCTCAAACGACACCCTCTTCCCCACCAGGATCGCCACCCCCCCCCCCCTCCCCTCCCCCCCCCCCCCCCCCCCCCCCCCGATTTTTTGCATCCAGCCCCGAATGAAACACTTGGCCCACCCACCCCTTCCTCAACCTAACCTGATCCGCCACCTTCAGGTGCGTCTCCTGAAGCATAGCCACGTCCGCCTTCAGCCCCCTCAGGTGCGCGAACACACGGGACCGTTTGACCGACCCATTCAATCCCCTCACATTCCAGGTGATCAGCCGGATCGGAGGGCCACCTGCCCCCCTCCCCCGTCGACTAGCCATCACCCTTCCGTAATCAGACACGTGCCCGTGCCCCCCGCTCAGCCTGTTCCCCACAGCGACAGACCCCCATCCCGTCCCCCTCTACACGCTCCAGCTCCTTCTTGGCCATTCCAGCAGCAACCCGGTCCCCCCCCCCCCCCCCCCCCAGCTGCGTAACTCCGGTCATTGTACTTCTGTAAGTCAGCCGACTCCTGCTGACCCCGGCTGCTCCCGCCACCCCAATTACCCTCCCCAGTGACACACACCCATTCCCCCAATGCCGACCCCGCCCCCTGCTTCTCCAGCGCGGGAGAAAAGTCCGTGCCCCCATTCCAAGCCCCGGCCCCCCGACCCAAAACGCGGGAAGACAGGCACATGACCCAACAGGGCCGAACCCCACCCAAGCCCGTAACCAGTGAAATAATAAAAATCCCAACATGATATGATAAAACACCGAAGTAAACAGATAACAGTCCCGAAAAGCAGAAAAGAAAAGGCAAGACAGCAAAAAAAAAACATCGTAAAATAGAACCAAAAAGAGCGAAAGGATATCAAGGAGGACAAAGCCTCCGGGCTGCGTACAACGTTCCCCAGCCCCCAGTCCTCATTTCAAGTCCAGCTTTTCTGCCTGGACAAAAGTCCAGGCCTCCTCCGGGGAGTCAAAATAAAGTTGGCGGCTTTTATAAGTGACCCACAGGCGTGCCGGCTGTAACAGGCCAAACTTGACCCCCTTCTTGTGGAGCACTGCCTTTGCCTGGTTAAACCCAGCCCTTCTCTTCGCCACCTCCGCTCTCCAGTCCTGGTAAATCCTGATCTCCGCATTCTCCCACTTACTACTCCTCTACCTCTTCGCCCAACGAAGCACACACTCACGGTCGACCAAGCATTGAAATCGGACCAGCACCGCCCTGGGTGGCTCGTTCGGCCCAGGCTTCCGCAGCCGCACCCAATGGGCACTCTCCAGCTCCAGGGGTCCCCGGAACGACCCCGCGCCCATCAGCGAATTCAGCACCAGGACCACGTAGGTCCCCAAATCCGAACCTTCCAGCCCCTCCGGGAGGCCGAAAATCCGCAGATTCTTCCGGCAGGAGCGGTTCTCCATCTCCTCCATCCTTGCCAACCATTTCTTGTGAAGCGCCTCGTGCGACTCCACCTTCACCGCCAGGCCGAGGAGTTCATCCTCGTTCTTCGAAGCCTTTTGCTGCAGCTCCCGAATCTCCACCTCCCGAGCCGTATGAGTCGCCCCGAGCCTGTCCAGCGATGCCCTCAATGGCTCCAGGATCTCAGCTTTTAGTTCCTGGAAGGAGCGCAGCAGCAGCTCCTGCTGCTCCCTCGCCCACTGCTACCACGCTGCCGGTTCCCCGCCCGCCGCCATCTTGTCCTTTTTGCGTCGCACCTTCTTCTGCTGCAAAGTTGATTTTCTGGTGCTCCACTTCTAGTCCAGCCCATCCACCGGCCGCCAAGCGCCGAGGCTGCGTTCCCACCTGGGGAAAAATCAAATCAGCGCCGTTGCGGGCCCTTAAAAGAGCCCTTGGTGAGATCTTTTCCAGTTGTTCCCTTTGCTGCTAGAATCCAGCTTTCACAAGGGCCCTCAGGTCAGCTTGAGGCCTCTAACACAGCCCTTCCCCCGCCTGCAGGCTGAATAGGCTTTGTCTCTCTGCTGCAGCCCCAGCCAAATCCCACACTGTTTCTGCGGGACTGGAAACCAAGAAACATATCATTCCTGGGTGAAAAAACTCCTCCTACATTCACCTATACTTTTTCATAAAAAATCCACTCCATATTGCTTAAAAAAGAGCTCTTTTCTGTGATCTTAGCAGGAGCTGCCGTGTGTGTGGCCACTCACTCCATGGTGCACACCGAAAGTGAGGATGCTAAGGCTGACAAATGTTTGGTTCGGTCTCAGACTATAGCCAGGAAGTGTAATAGCGTCAGCGGTCTAAGATCGGAGTTTGAAGTGGGAGGGCAAATCCTAAGGCTTCCAGAAATCCATTTCACAGATATTTGTAGTTAATATTAGGGCTTCAATGTTCAGATCAAGCATTCCCTTGATATAACACATCCTTTTCACTTATTAATCCAACGTAAAACCTCTCAATACAAATTGATACTGAGCTGATTTAGTTTGGTGTTTGGGTAAACAGCATTCTACCTCATAATGTTACTCCCTACTTCTTTGTGTTGGCAGCAGGCATGTAAAAAGTATTTCATGGATTTATAATTCTGCCACTGGGATAAAAAGCTGATGTCCTGAAACAATGCACCTTCAGAAGGGCAAATATCACTGCATCAATGTGACATCTCCCCTTGTTGTGACGACGGTGAAGGAAATTGCTAATTTGGTCAAACTGTGGAAAGTTTGAACTGTGGGGCGTCACTACATACTGAGTCAAGGCATTCAAGGCATTCACACTCTTTTCATAATGGACAGAGGCGGTCTTGTGGTACAATGGATAGCATCTCTGCCTCTCAGCCAGAACCTTTGGGTTCAAGTCCCACCCCAGGACTTAATGGCCAAGGAAGGTGTATTCACAACACGGCCAAACAGGTTGAATATCAAACTGCAAAACCCTTTTGACACCCAATGCCAGGTGGTAAGAACTGTAGAGACTCCTGGTTAGCCAAGCTTGGTGTTTGGTGATATCTCTCATGCTATAACCTTTTGGCAACAGGTTAGCGACCTGTTCCAGGTAACAAAGTATTCACTGTGTGGACTGATAAAAGTCTGACTTGTGCACCTCTGGGTGTGGGAAAAGAAACAACCAACTATTCGCAGACATATCAAACTTTTAATAAATTGTGTGGGCTGGATTCTAGGCAAGCTTCTTAGATATTGACTAAATGTTATCCCACTCCTGAATTTTGTAAATAGGAGCAACAATGGAACTGAAAATAAAGGATGCATTAGATTGGTCTTCTGCTATATTGAGGGATCAGATGAAAATTGTTCTCAAGAACAGAGTGAAAATTCACCAAATTCCCCTTGGTACAAGTGGTCTCATGTGTTCCCTTATGTTGATTACAAGATTACAAGTTAACAGGGTGAAAATATATTCAAATATAAGGCACATTGTGCACTGCATTTATGCTGTAACGACAGGGTCATAATGTAATTTATTCTATATATCAAATCAAAGTAGTAATGCTACACCATATATACTGATGTTCCATAAATTACGCTTACCATAATCTTCAGAATTTTCAGAATAAAATGCTTTTCAATTCAACTTTATCTCACAGTAAGTAAATTGTTCAATTTTGACATTATCAACATCAAGGAACAGCACAGAAAATACTGTGCTCAGTACTACTGAAACTTTCAAATCAATCACTTTCCACTCCACTCTTTGGTATAACAATTTCATCATGTTCAATGAAGGAGCTCTTCAAATGCTACTCTTTGATCCATCAAGTTTCACACATTTGTGGCTATTTTCTGATAGGCAGGTCTTACTTGCCGAACAAAGTGAAGTGCACCTGACAGCTTAACTGCAGCATATTGAAAGAGGCTCCTTGATAGAAAGATTCAATCCAGTCTCTCTCTTTCTCTGTAAAACAACTGCAGCAATTAGATCATTGATATAATTGAACCAGAAACTATTAATTTCCAGTTGAAGTTGAAACAAATTGCTTTCTTATGTCAGCCCTTTGTTAAGAGGAAATTGATTCCATGACTACAGAGTAGCTGATGCTTGAGACAAAAATATCTTTTGATAACTTTTATCATTAACTTCACTATTTAAAAAAGTGCTAAAAAAAAAGTTGAGATACTTGTCAAGGAAGTGACAAAGGAAATGTTTTATTTCATTTTCTGGTCCAAAGTTATATGAAATACACAGTAACCTTGTAGACATTAGATGGGCCAGAATATATTTTACAGCCTTAAGTGCTTCACTGGATATCTGTTTTCAATTTAAATGGACATTATTGATGGTATTGTACAAGGTCACTGACAACATTAAAACAGAAGAATCTGTGAACCACAAAAAACAGCCCACCGATCCAGTTCACTCCTGTACCCAAGATCTGTTTCTGGAATCATCTATCTTTATTCATCCTTTATTCTACTCTAAGTCCCTTTCCCATTAAACCAGGAATCTATTAAGTTCTCTTATGACTACCGAGTCCATAAGACCATAAGACATAGGAGCGGAAGTAAGGCCATTCGGCCCATCGAGTCCACTCCACCATTCAATCATGGTTGATTTCAACTCCATTTACCCGCTCTCTCCCCATAGCCCTTAATTCCTCGAGAAATCTAGAATTTATCAATTTCTGTCTTAAAGACACTCAACGTCCCGGCCTCCACCGCCCTCTGTGGCAATGCATTCCACAGACCTACCACTCTCTGGCTGAAGAAATTTCTCCTCATCTCTGTTCTAAAGTGACTCCCTTTTATTCTAAGGCTGTGCCCCCGCGTCCTAGTCTCCCCTGCTAATGGAAACAACTTCCCTACGTCCATCCTATCCAAGCCATTCATTATCTTGTAAGTTTCTATTAGATCTCCCCTCAACCTCCTAAACTCCAATGAATATAATCCCACGATCCTCAGACGTTCATCATATGTTAGGCCTACCATTCCTGGGATCATCCGTATGAATCTCCGCTGGACCCGCTCCAGTGCCAGTATGTCCTTCCTGAGGTGTGGGGCCCAAAATTGCTCACAGTATTCTAAATGGGGCCTAACTAGTGCTTTATAAAGCCTCAGAAGTACATCCCTGCTTTTATATTCCAAGCCTCTTGAGATAAATGACATTACATTTGCTTATTATGAGTCAACTTATTATTGATTTTCGTTCGGCAAGGGTTTACGGAACCGAGGCATGTAGATAGGAGTTTAATAGATGTCAGCCATGGTGTAATTGAATAGCTGAACAAGCTTGAGGAGTTGACTGTCCCGACTATATATCGTACAAAGTGGTGCTTACCTGAGTTCGAGGAAGGATAGACAGCCAGGATGCCACCCTGGATTGCTACCCTTTGCTTTCTACTGTTTGTACACATCTGCTGAGGAAGGATTGAGCTTTGCTGTAATATACGCTTACCGCGGTGCAGCCTCCAACAATCATTATCAAGGTTCAAACATGAACAATGGCATCTTGGGCAAGGTACCAAATTGCTACGGACACCTTAGGAGCTGAGGCTTGACATGGGATCAAAGTCTTCAAGAGTCAGAAAGGAAAAAAATATTGAATGAAAGCACTTAAAAAAAAACTGGCAGTTCTGCTGTGTTTCTAATTGTATTCCACGGCAAGCATTAAGATCAATAAAATGTGCATTTGATCCTGAGGTTATTCATGGACAGCAGGAATGGACTGAATAGGTTCACTTGTGGCCTACATAGATTTTGGCAGTTTGCCAGCTTTTGCCTACAAAAAGGAAAATGTATTTTTATTCATTTTTAAATTTTAATTTGTACAACAAAAGTAATGTGGATTTCAGTGCTGTATAATTGATAACTGGTCAGATAGGGACTGAACTCCCCATTGAAAGGAAGTAGCACGCATCAGGAGAAGGTTTCACTGTGATTGAGGCTAGATGTTGCCATGTTGGTGAGGGTGAAGAGACAAAAAAACAAGATGATTTTGGATCAATAGCAGCACCAACTTTTATTTACATTGCGCCTTTAACAAAGTAAGTATTGCTGAAAAGGGAGACCGTCTGTCTAAGTTTTTTTTCTTGCACTAATCAAGACAGATTACAAAATTATCAACAGTAAAGATAACCATTTACACTACAGGAAAAGAGAGTGCTGTTGGTTGGCAAGTGGACTTAATTGATAGAGGCATTGACATAGATAATGCAGCAGGGATATAACAGCGGGGAAGAAGCTGTTTTTGAATCTGTGAGTGCGTGTTATCCGACTTTTGTATCTCCTGCCCGATGGAAGAGGTTGGAAGAGAGAATAACCCGGGTGGGAGGGGTCTTTGATTAGGCTGCCCGCTTTCTCAAGGCGATCTGACTGCTTTTTATTCTTCAAAGTAATATGTCAGTAGCCCTTATCGACTTCTTGGCTGCCAGCAGGAATTTATTGTCTTTGGAATGCAGCAATGTAGATTTTACTATTCTTCCACTTCAGTCTATTTTTTAGCACTGCTGATCCACACCAAGATTGGGAGGAGGTCTCTGCAGCAGGATCTGGGGGAAATCCACGAAAGGAGAAAAGGGTCTTTATTATGCTGCTCATCTTCTCTCTGCTCCAACTGCTGGCTTATTCTCTAGAGGGACCTATTCTGAATAAGGGTAAGTCTCATGGCACCCATAGGATTTCTTGGCCCTTTAGCACTGGATGTGCCACTTGCAATAGGGGATTTTCACAGTAACTTCATTGCAGTGTTAATGTAAGCCTACTTGTCACAAGAATATAAATACTATAATGAGTCCCTGCTGTAACTGCTATGTTCCTTGCTGCCATTGTTCAGGTTCCATCTTCAGAATGGACATACCATCAGGACCTATTTTTTTCTCTCCCTACAGATGCTGCCAGACCTGCTTAGATTTTCCAGCGTTTTCTCTTTTGGTTTCAGATTCCAGCATCCGCAGTAATTTCTTTTTATACCATCAGGACCCTGTCCCTGTTTGGGACCAATGATTGGATTTGGGAAAGTAAACAAAATCCCACCATTATCCACTTCCAGGACAGGAATATCCAGGCCATCTTGTTTTCATAAATTGATAGTAACTGAACAGAAAGAATTCCAATTCCAATTCTCTTCCGGCACCTGGTGGCGCACTAAGGTAGATCTCATTTGTTTCCATGGCTAATAATTCCAGGACCAGTCTGTCGCAGGGGCTTATAGTTTGAGGGGCATCGCTCCACATCAAGTGTGGTTGACCTGGAATCTCTCCCACTCTTACCGCCAGCATTGACGTGTTGGAAGGATTTGCAGGTTGACACACTCAACCTGTTTGACCGCGCCATGAACACACCTTCCTTGGCCATCCTGGGGTGGGACTCAAAACTGGAGATTCTGGCTCAGAGATAGTGACGCTACCCACTGCACCACAAGTCCAACAGAAAGAATACCTGCTGGTAATGGAAGGGTGAAAAAGAGAGTGGAGGTGAAATTGGTCTCGGATGGTGATACAAAACTGCAAATGCCTGTTTTACACAGAAATAATGACTTCAATGGAAAACAAGGTGGCAAAGAGTGTAAAATGGGCTGCCATTTCGCTAACATTCATATTACACCACTGCATCGGACCAATTTCCCGACCAATGTTCTCTCTGTACTGAAATGATTCAGGAACAGAAACTTTTACTCAATTGAATATTGCAACAAAACCCTTTGGAAAAATGGTTGAGATGAAGTATGTGCCAGATATTCAGAGAATGCCTAAGAGTTTTGATCAGTTTGAATAAGCACTTGGAAGAGGCTCAAGAAAATTTGCTGCATCGGTTATTGGACTACAAACATATTAAATTATCTTCATTTGGAGAAGTGTGGATGTAGACAAATGTTTGTCTTTTGCAACAAGATTTTGCTCGGCTTAATGGATGTAAAATAAGCCATTCAGAGCTGGAGTGGATCTAAATTTCCTGGTATTGTGCATTTTGGTGCCATCGGGAGGATGTACATACTTAGAAGTGTATTTAAGGATTGGGAAGGATAACTTCACATCAGCTGCCAACCCAATGATCTGAGTTGAGTCCTCATGAAAAGCTTTGCTGTGTGATAAAGGCATGTTCATTACAAGCAAAACTGAAGTTGTACAACAGGGAGAATGAATGTGGGAGCCTTCTGGATCTGAAAACATCTGATAGCATTAAGTGAATGTAAATTGTTGAGTGGTTATTTTAAGAACCTTGCTTTATTCATCTGTTTCCATTAAAAACTTGATGATGGCGAGGAATTTGAGACTGGGATAACAAACAACTTGGATGGGGTGAAGTGCAGTTTCATGATAAATAATTGTGAGAAACCAAACTCAGAAATTGTGAGGAAACTGTAATGAAAGGTCAGCCAGCTTCTGTTTTTCTTTCCACAGAAGCTGCCCGAGCTGTTGAGTGCTTCCCTGTATATTTTCTTTTTAATACTAAATATTGATCTGTCAATCAGGATTTGGAAAAAGTGACTCCCGGTTGCGGCTATGCGGAGCTAAGCCGCACGTTCGGCAGCTCCCGCCAGGAACGGACTTTTGGGCTCTTTCAAGGGCCCCCAGTGGTACTTGCTCGACGGTTCCCGACGTGGGAAGGTGTCTGCAGCGGATCCCCAGTGGTCTATGGTCTTGACCAGGAGCGGGGCCAGCAGAATACCGGTGGCAGTGCCTAAGAAAAAGCGGGGGAAGATAATCAAGATGGCGGCCGGCGGAGGCCTCGAGGAATGGAGGCAGTGGCCGCAGGTGCAGCAGGAGACTCTCCAGCGCTGTTTTCAGGAGCTCAAAGTGGAACTGCTGGACTCGCTGAAGGCGAATACGGACAAGCTGCTGGCGACGCAGACAGTCCAGGGAGTGGAGATCCGGGAGCTCCGACAACAAACCTCCGAAAGAGAGGATGAGGCAGCGGCCCTCGCGGTAAAGGTGGAGATGCACGAGGCGCTCTACAAGAAGTGGCAGGAGCGGTTCGAGGAGATGGAGAACCGGTCGAGGCGGAAATATTTGCGGATCCTGGGCCTCACGGAGGGGCTGGAAGGGACAGACCTGGGGGCCTATGTGGTCGTCTTGTTGAACTCGCTGATGGGAGCTGGGTCCTTCCAGGGGCCCCTGGAGCTGGAGGGGGCCCACAGAATACTGGCCAGGATGCCCAAACCGAATGAGCCGCCACGGGCAGTGCTGGTGCGGTTCCACCGGTTCGTTGACCGAGAGTGCGTGCTTAGGTGGGCCAAGAAGGAGCGGAGCAGCAAGTGGGAGAACACGATAGTGCGAATCTACCAGGACTGGAGTGCGGAGGTGGCCAAGCGGAGGGCCGGTTACAACCGGACGAAGGCGGTGCTCCACAGAAAGAGTGTGAAGTTTGGCATGTTACAGCAGGCATGTCTGTGGGTCACCTACAGGGACTGGCACTTTTATTTTGAGTCCCCGGAGGAGGCGTGGGCCTTTGTGCGGGCCGAGAAGTTGGACTCTGACTGAGGGTCGGGGGTTTGTAAATAACTGTGTTAACTTTTGGTGGGATGGGTCTCTGTTTTATGCTGTTTCATGCTGTTTTAAGGTGGTTGTGGGTTGTTTCTAGGGTGGGTGGGGTGCTGTCTTTTTTTGCAGGGGCGGGGCCGGGCAGAGGGAAAGCGCGGGCTTTTCTTCTATTTCCCGCGCTGAGGGTGGATGGGGGCGGGGTCGGAGCTGAGAAGCGCGGGCTTTTTTCCTGCGCAAGAGCGGGAGGGGGAGGAGGAGGGTCTGCTAATGGGTATGGGGGAGGAGGAGTAGCCCCACGTTGGGAGGGGTCGGAGGTGTGGCGGGAGCTCCTGGAGTCAGCAGAAGTTAGCTGGCTCATGGGAGTGCTACGGAGGGAGTAACGCGGCTGGGAGGGGTCCTCGCCTGGGGGGAGGGGGGGTACCGGTGCTGCTGAAATGGCCAGGAAGGAGCTGGAGTCTGCAGGGGGGGCCGGGGTGGGGGTTTGCTGCCGTCGGGAACGGGCCGAGTGAGGGGTGCTGGCCTGGGGCGGGCAGGGGATGGGTTATGGGGGTTTGCTGCCTTGAGGAACGGGCTGAGCGAGGGGCGCTGGCCAGGGGGCCTGATACTAGGGCGGGACTTTAACACAGTGCTGGATCCCCCATTGGATCGATCCATGTCCAGGACGGGCAGGAGGCCTGCGGCGGCTAAGATGTTGAGGGGGTTTATGGACCAGATGGGAGTGGTGGATCCTTGGAGGTTCGCGAGGCCGAGGGCCAGGGAGTATTCATTTTTTTCCCACATGCATAAAGCCTATTCCCGGATTGATTTTTTTGCCCTGAGCAGGGGGCTGATTTCGAGGGTGAAGGATGTCGAGTATTCGGCCATAGTCATTTCGGATCATGCCCCGCACTGGGTAGACCTTGAGCTGGGGGAGGAGAGGGACCAGCGCCCGCTCTGGCGCCTGGAGGTGGGGCTGCTGGCGGATGAGGAGGTGGGCTGGCGGGTTCGGGGGTGTATCAAGAGGTACTTAGAGGTCAATGATAATGGGGAGGTCCGGGTGGGGACGGTTTGGGAGGCATTGAAGGCGGTGATTAGAGGGGAGTTGATTTCCATCCGAGCCCATAGGGAGAGGGGAGAGCAAAGAGAGAGGGAGAGGTTGGTGGGGGAGATGGTGAGGGTGGACAGGAGATACGCGGAGGCTCCGGAGAATGGACTGTTGGGGGAGCGACGTAACCTGCAGGCCAAGTTCGACTTGTTGATCACCGGAAAGGGGGAAGCTCAGTGGAGGAAGGCACAGGGAGCGGTGTACGAATATGGGGAGAAGGCGAGTAGGATGCTGGCGCATCAGCTCCGTAAGCGGTAAGCGGCCAGGGAGATTGGTGGAGTGAAGGATAGGGGAGGAAATGTGGTGCGAAGGGGGGTGGACATTAATGGGGTCTTCAGGAACTTTTATGGGGAACTGTACCGGTCTGAGCCCCCGGTTGGGGGGGGGGAATGGGGCGCTTCTTGGATAGGCTGCGATTTCCGAAGGTGGAGGAGGGGCAGGTGGAGGGGCTGGGGGCGCCGATTGAGCTGGAGGAGCTGGTTACTGGGATATGCAGCATGCAGTCAGGGAAGGCACCGGGGCCAGATGGGTTTCCAGTCGAATTTTACAAAATGTGTGCAGATCTGTTGGGCCCCCTGTTGGTTAGGACCTTTAACGAGGCAAGGGAGGGGGGAGCTTTACCTCCGACCATGTCGCGGGCGCTGATTTCCTTGATCCTTAAACGGGACAAGGACCCCCTACAGTGTGGATCATATAGGCCGATCTCGTTGTTAAATGTGGATGCCAAGCTGTTGGCGAAGATCTTGGCCACAAGGATAGAAGACCGTATGCCGGGGGTCATTCATGAGGACCAGACAGGGTTTGTGAAGGGAAGGCAGCTGAACACCAATATACATAGGCTTCTGAATGTCATAATGATTCCGGCGGTAGAAGGGGAGGCGGAGATAGTGGTAGCATTGGACGCGGAGAAGGCCTTTGATAGGGTTGAGTGGGGGTACTTGTGGGAGGTGCTGGAAAGGTTTGGGTTCGGGGAGGGGTTTGTCAGTTGGGTGAGGGTGCTATATGAGGCCCCGATGGCGAGCGTAGCCACGAATAGGATGAGATCGGAGTACTTCCGGTTGTACCGGGGGACGAGGCAGGGGTGTCCCCTGTCCCCCTTGCTCTTTGCGTTGGCAATTGAGCCCTGGCCATGGTGTTGAGGGAGTCGAGGAATTGGAGGGGTCTGATGCGGGGAGGGGAGGAGCACCGAGTGTCATAGAACATAGAACAGTACAGCACAGAACAGGCCCTTCGGCCCTCAATGTTGTGCCGAGCCATGATCACCCTACTCAAACCCACGTATCCACCCTATACCCGTAACCCAACAACCCCCCCCTTAACCTTACTTTTATTAGGACACTACGTGCAATTTAGCATGGCCAATCCACCTAACCCGCACATCTTTGGACTGTGGGAGGAAACCGGAGCACCCGGAGGAAACCCACGCACACAGGGGGAGGACGTGCAGACTCCACACAGACAGTGACCCAGCCGGGAATCGAACTGCATTATATGCAGATGACTTGTTGCTTTATGTGGCGGACCCAGTGGGGGGAATGCCGGAGGTGATGCAGATCCTTAGGGAATTTGGTGGCTTTTCTGGGTACAGGCTCAACCTGGGTAAGAGTGAGCTGTTCGTCGTGCACCCGGGGGATCAAGAGGAGGGGAATTGGTAGGCTCCCACTGAAAAGGGAGGGGAGGAGCTTTCGGTACCTGGGAGTCCAGGTGGCTAGGGGCTGGGGGGCCCTTCACAAGCTTAACCTCACTAGGCTGGTGGAGCAAATGGAGGAGGAGTTCAAAAGATGGGACATGTTGCCGCTGTCGCTGGCGGGCAGGGTGCAGACCGTCAAGATGACGGTGCTCCCAAGGTTTTTGTTCCTGTTCCAGTGCCTTCCCATCCTTATCCCGAACGGCTTTTTTAGGGGGGTCAATAGGAGTATTACGGGATTTGTATGGGCGCATGGGACTCCGAGGGTGAGAAGGGTGTTTTTGGAGCGGGGCAGGGATAGGGGGGGGCTGGCGTTGCCCAACTTCTGTGGGTACTACTGGGCTGCCAACGCAGCGATGGTGCGTAAGTGGGTAATGGACGGGGCAGGGGCAGCATGGAAGAGGATGGAGATGGCGTCCTGCGTGGACACGAGCCTGGAGGCTCTGGTAACGGCGCCGTTGCCGCTCCCTCCAATGAGGTATACCACGAGCCCGGTGGTGGCAGCTACCCTCAAACTATGGGGGCAATGGAGATGGCATAGGGGGGAGGTGGGGGGCTCGATGGAGTCCCCAATACGGGGGAACCACCGGTTTGTTCCAGGGAGCATCGATGGCGGGTTTCTGGGCTGGCACAGGGTAGGTATTAGGAGGTTTGTGGATGGGAGGTTTGCGAGCCTGGGTGAGTTAGAGGGGAAGTTTGGGCTCCTGTTTAGGCACATGCAGGTTGGGGCGTTTGCCAGGCGGCAGGTGGAGGGGTTCCCTCTGCTGCCCGCACGTGGGGTACGGGACAGGGTGCTCTCCGGGGTGTGGGTTGGAGGGGGGAGGATTTCGGACGTGTACCACGTCATGCAAAAGGTGGATGAGGCCTCGGTGGAGGAGCTGAAGGGTAAATGGGAGGAGCTGGGTGAGGAGATTGAGGAGGGGACGTGGGCCGATGCCCTGGAAAGAGTGAATTCCTCCTCTTCCTGTGCGAGGCTTAGCCTCATACAGCTCAAGGTGCTGCACAGGTCCCACATGACTGGGACGAGGATGAGTAGGTTTTTCGCGGGCGAAGACAGATGTGCTAGGTGCTCGGGGAGCCCAGCGAACCACGCCCATATGTTTTGGGCATGCCCAGTGCTGGGGGAGTTTTGGAAGGGGGTAGCAAGGACGGTGTCGAGGGTAGTAGGATCCAGGGTCAAGCCAGGCTGGGGTCTCACAATATTTGGGGTTGCAGTGGAGCCGGGAGTGCAGGAGGCGAAAGAGGCCGGTGTTCTGGCCTTTGCGTCCCTAGTAGGATCTTGCTTCAATGGAAGGATGCAAGGCCCCCCAGCGTGGAGGCCTGGATCAATAGTATGGCGGGGTTCATCAAGTTGGAGAAGGTGAAATTTGCCCTGAGGGGATCAGTACAAGGGTTCTTTAGGCGGTGGCAGCCTTTCCTGGACTTTCTGGCGGAACGGTAGGGAAATAGGCCGGCAGCAGCAGCAACCCGGGGGGGGGGGGGGGGGGGGAGAGGAGAGGAGGGGAGGGGCGGGCGGGGGGGGGGGGTTTGGTTTTGGGGGTTAGTATGTTTTTCTTTTTGCTGTTGTTAATATTGTTTTCTTGTTGTTATTTTCTGTTTTGGATATGTTTTTGAAAATTAAAAAAAAAGGATTTGGAAAAAGTCATGACGACATTTACTGGAGGATGATTCACTGGCATTCCCCATTCGGTCCCCAAGCAGGGACAAGGGTAGAAAGATTAATCCTTGCTTTCTTTCTCTCTTGGAAATGGATGCTGGAATTTGAATGCTGTCATACCAGAATTTGTTTTCTAACAGCACCAGCTGCCACCAGGTTTGAAATTATTCCGAGCTGCAAATGCAGATTTTCCAAGGAGAAGCCCAAGGGAGAACATGGAATGGTCATGTGCCAAATTAGAGGGATGGGCTGACCTCTGACCTGAGGGTAAATGAGAGTTTGTGACACCCTGCTGGAAACAAACACCTTTGATTGGCCCTCAAGCTTTGAGAGTCCAACTTGGGATAGGGGCCCTCTCTCTGACTCTTAGTTCGACCACCCTTTGGAGAATCACAATGAATAACACTATCTGACCCATGTTGGAGCCTGGCAAAGGAGGTCCAGTCGAACAGTGGGAAAATCCAGCTCATTTGCATTTAACGTGCAGCTTTCATCATGTTATTTTATTCTTAGCACAATTGAACTCCAACTGGAGGGGCAATTCCTCTCCTTTTTAAAACGTTTTCCAATTAAGGGGCATTTTAGCATGGCCATCTTTGGTTTGTGGGGGTGAGACCCACGCAGACACGATGAGAATGTGCAAACTCTACACATTCTGTTATCCTAGTTATTTATCCCACAGACAACACCTAAAAATGGATTATCTGATCATGATCACATTGCTGTTTCCAAATTGTCTGCCTTGCTTCCTATACTTTCCAACAGTGACTACAGTTCATTGGCTGAAAAGTGCTCCAGGATATCCTGAGGATATATAAATGTAGTTCTTTTATTCTTTTGGGGTTAACTGAAGCTTCCTTGCAGACACGGATTCCGCAGGCATGGGGAGGGATTCAACGTTTCTAAGACTAAGTGTTGACGCCAGCGCAGAATTCGTAGATTTTCACGACAGCAGAATTGGCACCAAACCTGGACCGATACAGCCACTGTTAAGGGGTTAGCACCGGTGCTACGTGGAATGCAATCTATTCCAATGAGAAACGGTGCCAAATTCGCTGGATTCACAATTGACTCTCAGGCGGCTGACAAGCTGCAGCCGCATTTACACACTTCACTCCCCACACACACCATCCCAGCCAACAAGATGGCAGCAAGGAGAGCAGCTCAAGATTCGCAGACACAGAGCTCGAGACCTTCTTGGACACGGTAGAGGAGAGGAGGATGAGCCTGTACCCCGGCCCAGGAAGGAGGCTGCCAGCCGCCGCTGTGCCTGGGTGTAAGCGGCAGAGGCCGTCAGTGTGTTGCTCATTCTGGGTCAGTGTGCTTAACACTCGATTTGGCTCTGTTTCGTTACTTAGCTCTGGAGTCGCCAGGTATCGTTAAGATACCGCCACAAGTTTCAAGGTCAAGTTCAAAGCAATAAAACCATACACCAATTAGTAAGTTCAAACAAATGAGTTTATTATAATACAATTATAATCTACTCATGCACATGCTAAGATGACTAAACTATTCCTACCACTAAATAAATCAATACTTATCTTAAAGGAACTGCTGGAGCAGGGGACAAGGCCTCTTGCTCTGCACTGGTCCGCAGACTTCAGGTTGGTACAGGTTAAAAAGGGGTCAGGAGTGTCTATCTCTGGTAGCGATCGTTGTGAGACACTTACTTGCTGGCGGCTGCTGTCCCAAACCTCTCCTCTCTCTCGGTCAAGGTCTTCTTCGGTAAAGGGTTGGTCGAGAGGGCTGGTCCAGAGAGGAGGGCTGGTCAAGAAGAACGAACTAAGTGTGGGACCTGTCTTTTATAGGTCCTAGAGCTTCGCGCCCTTTTGGGCGGACCCTTTACCTGATGGGAATCGATTGGGTCTCTTCCCAATCGATTTGTTTGAATCCCCCCAATACTGAGGCTGTCTCTCGGTTACTGGGCGGGCCTTCAGGTGCTTTGTTTTCAAACCCCGCTGGTGCCGGGGTGTCTGGTTTCCCATACACTGTTGCAATCACTTCCCTATTTGTGTCCATTGTCCCTGGGATCGTTCCATTGCTGTGTTAACTATCCCAGAGATTGCCTCATTAGTATGCGGAATGTTCGTTTCGTGGCTGTCTGCTCTTTTAGCAGGCAGAATACACATTGGCTTGGTGCACCCTGCTTGTGCTGCAAACTTTGTCCATTTTAACCTGCAAGCTTTGCGTTCCTCCATTTTGTATTGACTTGCTCAGGGCAGCCAGGGTGAGTACGCAGCACTGTGCCCCTGGCTCAAAACCCGGAATCACACACCCAACCCCCCCTCCCCCCTCCCATCCAGAGGACATGCGAACCCCCACCCTGCCCCACATGTCGGTAGTGAGGGGTGGGATTCAGTGTGCATGCCCCTGGCCAGTTCCTCCCGCCACCACCTCCCAGTTGGTGAATCCAGAGGTGATCAGAGTGTCCCGTGCGCGTTGACTTGGCGCACATGTCATGCGGCGTCCCGTGCCTGCCTGGGCCCCATGTCCTGTCCATCATCCCGCTCCCCCACATCCTCTTGGTCGGACGAGGCTTGATGTCTCTCCTCCTCCTCCAACACGTCACCTTTATGCTGCACGATGTTGTGGAGGGTGAAGCAGACCGCCACAATGTGGGGGACCCTCTCAGCGCCATACTGGAGGGCCCCGCCAGAGCGGTCCAGGCAGCTGAACCACATCTTCAGGAGGCCGAAGCACCACTCGATCATGGACCCGGTCACTCTATGGCGCATTTGTAGCTTGTCTCCGCATGGTCTATGGCCTCCGGATAGGTATCATCAGCCCCCATCACCCAGGAGCCAACGCCCCAGCCAAGCAGGCACCTTGAACATGTCTGGAATCATCGAGTGTGCCAGGATGAAGGCGTTTTGCACGCTGCCCGGGTATCGAGCGCAGAGATGAATGATGCGCAGCTGATGGTCACATATCAGTTGGACTTTCATCCAGTAGAATCCCTTTCAGTAGTTGTAGAGTGGCCTGACATCTGCAGGTGTTCATAGGGTGACATGCATCCCATCGATTACCCCCTGGACCCAGGGCATTCCGTTGATGGCGGCGAACCCCACTGCCCGGGCAGTCTGGTAGGCTCGGTCCACATTGAAGTGCATGTATTGAGCCGCCTGGGCATATAGGGCCTCCATGACGGCACGGATGCAGCTGTGCGTCGATGTCTGTGAGATCCCGGACAGGTCCTCACTCGACACCTGGAAGGAGCCCATTGCATTAAGGTTCAGGGCAACCATCACCTTGACAGCTATTGAGAACAGGTGTCCTCTTCCATACCCCCGCGGTGCCAGGTGTGCCATCATCAGGCAGGTATGTCACACTGTCTCTCTACTCAGCTGGAGTCTTTGACGGCATGTCCGGTCTGGCAGGTCACAGAATCATGGAATACCTGCAGTGCACAAGGAGGCCATGCAGCCCATCAAGTCGACACAGCCCTTGGAAAGAGCACCTTACTTAATCCCACACCTCCACTCTATCCCCGTAACCCAGTACCTCCACCTAACCTTTCGGACACTAAGGGGCAATTTAATATGTTCAATCCACCTAACCTGCACATTTTTGGACTGTGGGAGGAAACCGGAGCACCCGGAGGAAACCCACGCAGACACGGGGAGAAAGTGCAAACTTCACACAGATAGTCACCTGAGGCTGGAATGGAACCCGGGTCCCTGGAGCTGTGAGGCAGCAGTGTTAACCACTGTGCCATCGTGCCGCACCAATCCTCCAATGTCAGGTGGTGCCAGTATACACAAGGCCTCATGCGGCGTCTCCTTAGCACCTCCTCTTCCTCAGCGTGTTGGGTGTCTCTCTCTCCGTGCTGAGTGGCTGCCTTCTGTTCCTCAGCAGCACGCTCCGCTACTGTTCGCTCCGCTGCTGCAGCCTCTTCCTCCTCAAGCAGTGCCAGCTCGGACAGATGCAGGCCATCCCCCAGGCTGGGTCACTAGCAGCATATACTTTTTTAATATATAAAAGATAAGAGAGAGGCAAGAATAGACATTGGACCACTGGAAAATGTGGCTGGAGAAGTAATAATAGGAAACAAAGAAATGGCAGAGGGACTGAATAGTTACTTTACATCAGTCTTCATGGTCGAAGACACCAGCGGGATGCCAGAGCTCCAGGAGAATCAGGGGGCAGAGGTGAGTGCAGTGACCATTACTAAGGAGAAGGTTCTGGGGAAACTGAAAGGTCTAAAGGTGGATAAATCACTTGGACCAGATGGACTACACCCCAGGGTTCTAAAAGAGATAGCTAAGGAGATTGTGGAGGCATTGATGGTGATCCTTCAGGAATCACTGGAGGCAGGAAGGGTCCCAGAGGACTGGAAAGGTAGCTAATGTAACACCACTGCTTAAGAAGGGAGAGAGGCAGAAGATGGGTAAGTATAGACCAGTTAGCCTAACTTTGGTCATTGGTTAGATTTTAGAATCCATTATTAAAGATGAAATCGCGGAGTACTTGGAAGTGCATGATAAAATAGGACTGAGCTAGCATGGCTTTGTCAAGGAGAGGTCATGTCTGACAAATCTGTTAGAGTTCTTTGAGAAAGTAACAAGGATGTTAGGTAAAGGAGAACCAGTGGACGAGATTTATTTAGATTTCCAGAAGGCCTTTGACAAGGTGCCACATAGGAGACTGTCAAATAAGTTAAGAGTTCATGGTGTTAAGAGTAAGATCCTGGCATGGATAGAGGACTGGCTGACTGGAAGAAGGCAGAGAGTGGGGATAAAGGGGTCTTTTTCAGGATGGCAGCCGGTGACTAATGGTATGCCTGTGCTGGGACCACAACTTTTCAGAACATACATTAATGATCTGGAAGAAGGAACTGTTGGTAAGTTTGCAGATGATACAAAGATCCGTAGAGGCAGGTTGTATTGAGGAAACAGGCGAGCTGCAGATGGACTTGGACAGGAGAGTGGACAATGAAGTGGCAAATGAAATACAATGTGGAAAAGTGTGAGGTTCTGCACTTCAGAAGGAGAAATGGAGGCATAGACTATTTTCTAAATGGGGAAATGCTTAGGAAATCAGAAGCACAGAGTCTTGGGAGTCCTTGTTTGTGATTCTCTTAAGGTTAACATGCAGGTTCAATGCAATGTTAGTGTTCAAGTTGAGTGGGCTAGAATACAAGACCAGGGATGTACTTCTGAGGCTATATAAGGCTCTGGTCAGATCCCATTTGGAGTACCATGAGCAGGTTTGGGCCCCGTATCTAAGGAAGGATGTGCTGACCTTGGAAAGGGTCCAGAGGAGGTTCACAAGAATGATCCCTGGAATGAAGATCTTGTTGTGCGAGGAACATTTAAGGACTCTGGGTCTGTACTCATTAGAGTTTAGAAGGATGAGGGGGAGATCTTATTGAAACTTACAGGATACTGCGAGGCCTGGATAGAGTGGAGGTGGAGAGGATGTTTCCACTTGTAGGAAAAACTAGAAACTGTAGACACAATCTCAGAATAAAGGGAGGATCAATGAAAACAGAGATGAAGAGGAATTTGTTCAGCCAGAGGGTGGTGAATCTGTGGAACTCTTTGCCGCAGAAGGCTGTAGATGCCAAATCACTGAGTGTCTGTAAGACAGAGATAGATAGGTTCTTGATTAATAACGGGATCAGGCGTTATGAGGGTAAGGCAGGAGAATGGGGATGAGAAAAATATCAGCCATAATTGAATGGCGGATCAGGCTCAATGGGCAGAGTGGCCTAATTCTGTTCCTATGTCTTATGCCACCATTGCTGGTTGAATTCCAATATCCATTGTCTGCAGTGGGTGAAAGGCTGACATGTTAGCACAGTCCTACCCCCATGCCCAACCAGGCCCATCGGGCTACACAGTGTCCCTGGTTGGCACTGTGGGCTCTGCTCCTGCATGTCCCCCTTCCCCCATCCCCACACCGCTGGTCCTGTTGATGCCTGGCACCATGGGAGCCTCTGGCCCTGACGACTGTCCCTGATGCCAGCGATACCACCGGCTGGCACTGCCTGTGCCAACGATATGTTCCGTGGCCCCTGTCTGGTGCCCCCAAAGGGGCTACTGTGGGCATTGCCCTGGGTGGGTCGCTGGCGAGTGGTTGCCGGGTAGGGGTGTTGTGGCAGAGGGTGGGGGTGGGGGCACCCATACAGTTGGTGTCACTCTGCAAAACCAGAGGCCAGGGTGGGTGGTTAGTGGGTGTGTAGCAAGATGACTGCCTTGCAGGCCACAGTAATGGCAGTCCATGACTGGTCCGCCCCAGTCCTGTGAGGGTCTCCCCAGCCACTCAGTCTGTTCCGCCATCACCCCCACCCTCTCCCTGCCCTGGCAGGGACCCCTCCACTCCAGCCAGTCTGGCTAGTGTCCGGCCCGGCAGCCCACAGTCACTCCTCTCTGTGTCTCTCTCCTCTCTCTCTCCTTCATCAGCCATGACGCCTGTTTCCCGAATTCGTAGAGCACAAGTGAACAGCGCCGTCGGGAACTCGGCCCATCAGAGGAGGAAAATAGCGGAGTCCCTGGAGAATACCAGATCGGGCCTGCTAATGATATGCAAACGGTGTTTACTGTAATGGCGTTCCAGTACACGTTGATGATGCTGTCGAGGTGACGGGGAATTGCGATTTGGCGTCAAATCGGCGCCTGCTGCGATTTCGGCGTGGGAACCTATTCTCCGCCCAATTGTCTTTCCCAATTCTGTTGTTGGCAAACGGAGAATCCCGCCCATGATCTTTCTCTGTCTCCTGTGCCTAGGAGATCCAATAGCCAGAGACTGGTCTCTTAAATGTTTCTGTTGTACAAACTTTGTATAACGGAAACTGGAGTTCTCATCCACTTCTGTGAATGTTACTGAAACGCTGAAAGCATTAATACTTGACATATTCGAATATTGAAAAAAGATCTATTTGACACTGTGTGATCCAGTGGGAGAGAGATCAATGTCTGCAGCCATAGTCAAGCAACCTGACCTGAAAATACAGACACCGGGGGCTGGATTTTCATTCTAAGTTTGGTAATAAGATGGCAGGAGAGCCTCCGGGTCTCAGTCCCATACTGCAACTGAAGCAGACCTCAGACATAAGGATAAAAGCAAATTACTGAGGATGCTGGAATCTGAAACAAAAGGGAAAATGCTGGAAAATCTCAGCAAGTCTGGCAGCATCTATAGGGAGAGAAAAGAGCTAACGTTTCGAGTCTGATGACTCGCAGACTGGGTGATCGCTTTGCTGAGCCTCTTCGGTCTGTGAGCATTCAGGACCCTGACCTTCCTGTTGCTTGTCATTTTAACACAAGACCCTGCTCCCATGCCCACATGTCTGTTCTTGGCCTGCTGCAATGTTCCAGTGAAGCGCAACGCAAACTGGAGGAACAACATCTCATCTTCCGGTTAGGCACACTATAGCCTTCCGGCCTGAACATCGAATTCAACAACTTCAGATGATCAGCCCTGTGGTGATCACAAGTTAACCAGATGCAACACAACAGAGCAACCACTAGAGGGAGCACGGGAGAGCCATATAAATAGATCAGGACAGGAAGTGAGGACACACTTCACTGAGGGCAGAACTTGGAGCAACACAGATACACAAGACACACACAGCAAGCAAAGCTGGTAGTTAGCACTGGAAGGTCGTTCTAGGTCGAGCTCTGGAAACTGAACGAACTCACAATAAAGCATCTTCTCCACACTTGAGACTACGAGCTTTATTAAGACACGAGTAACAACACATGGTACCTAGGAGTGATTTCAGACGCTTATGACAGGACAACTCAGCTGCAGATACAGAAAACAAAAAAAAAAAAAATGGCATGGAAATCTCAACCAAGAATGGCATGGAGATCTCCTGCTGGACATTCGACTTGGGAAGACATTGCTGATGAGAGGATGTGCCTTGGATTCCCACTTCACCTGGACACGACTGGAAAAGTAAGAAGTGTCTGGGAAAGGTTTAAACAAATGTTCGATTTCGCTATCATAGCATATGATGCAGCAGCAGCCTCAGACGAAATTAAAATAGCAATTCTCATCGAAGGAAATGAAGCTTGGAAAGTTTATAATGGATTTAAATACTCAAAAGGTGAAGACAGAAACAGCTTACAAACGGTACTAAACAAATTTGAAGAGTACTGTGAGAAATTTGAACAGCAAGACATACTCAGAGTCCAAACTGCACAGAGACTGAGTGATGCAAAACTTAAAAAATCACCAAAAGAGCAAGAAATCGCGAATGAAAAGTACAGATCAAAAAGAAGAAATAAAAAGAATTTCTCACAAAGCCAAAACGCTGAAACCCTGTCCAAATCGGGAAGAGAAGATCACTTACGAATTTTGCAGTCCTGGTGGGACAGTAAAATCGCTGAAATCCGCGAAAAAACGGCAAAAAATGGCGTTGGAGCACATTTTGCAGTCTCCGGTAAGCAAAGAACTACAAATCGCGTCTGTGCATGTGCCGGAACCGGAAGCCGCGCATGCGCAGTTTGAAAAAGATCGCAGCGCCGATTGTTATGCGCATGCGCAAGCCGCGCATGCGCAGTCAAATAAAGTCGTCGTCGCGGATCGTCATGCGCATGCGCAAGCCGCGCATGCGCAATGGGAACGAAACCGCACAGTGAAGGACGAAAGCCGATTTGCGCATGCGCAAGTCATGCCAACGCGTGACGTCATGACGTCTGAGCATCCCGACCACGCCCACTTAAAAGGGAAATGCCCGAAAATTGAAAATAAGACACTTAAAGTGGTAAACACAAATTTTCTTGCCTCAGAACACAGAAAAACGCCTGAACTTACACCAACAGTTAAAAACAACTTGCACAACACCCTGAAAAAAGCAGTCTGCACCACCCAAAGTGAAGAGAACAAAAAGAATTCCGAAACAGCAAAAGATGATTTGTTTTTCGAAGAATACTACTCAGACACAGCTGAGTCAGTCGGATATGCTTCTCACAGCATCAGCGACACGGTCGCAAACTTCAACACGAATCAACTCGTGGTAGAAGAAGCCAACGAAGATGAAATGGGTATCAAAGAATACTACTCAGACATGGAGGAGTTATTTGGACATGCTGATCACAGCATCAGTGACACCGTTGCAAAGCTCAACACGACTCTACTCATGGTAGATGAATCCAACACCATGAGGCCATGGCAGCTCGTCGATACATTGGATGACAGCAATACCCAAGACGAAGACGACGCCACACAGAGAGCACAGGAAGACTCCACAGAGCGAGCGATGACAGGCTCCACAGTGCGAGTAATGAAAGACTCCAAAAGGGATGCAAGCAAACACTCCCTGGCGAACACCATGCATGAACAAGACCATGCAGGTAAACCCGCAGTATCTGAGCAACCGCAAGCAGACTATGACAGTCTACCAAGCTCACAGGAACAAGAAGAAGACAACGTACATCTCACCACTGACACCATGCATGCACAAGACCATGAAGGTCAACCCGCAGTATCTGAGCAACCGCAAGCAGACTATGAAAGTCTAACAAGCTCACATGAACAAGAAGAAGACAATGCACCTCTACCCACTGCATGCGAGGACAGTAACAAGGTGATCGCACTCGACGTACAGGATCACAGCGAGACTGACAGTTCTCAGCTTGTCTGTACAGAAGCACAGAGTCGGGCCACCCAACAGTCCAGAGAGACGATGCCGAAAGAAAACATGCAGATTTTGACTCCAGGAGAGGAGCACCTGGAGTCCAGAGACACCAAACAAAAAGAAACCATGCAGATTTTGACTCCAGAAGAGGAGCACCTGGAGTCCAGTGAGATAACATCAACAGAAATCATGAAGATTTTAACTCCAGAAGAGGAGCGCCGAGAGTCCACAGACACCACGTCAATTGTAATCATGGAGGTATTGACTCCAGAAGAGGAGCGGCAAGAGTCCACAGACACCGCGTCAAATGTAATCGAGAAGACTTTGACTCCGGAAGAGGAGCACCAAGAAAGCACAGATGCGGAATCCAATTCTCCACAACTGATTGATGTCACCTGCACCGATGCAACATCAGATCATTCGCACCACTCTCGAGACGAAATGCTCAATGACTCAAATTATCCACTCGGGACACTCATAGAGTATAACAAAAAAAACAAAAGTCAAAAGAAACACGGCAAGAACAGAAACAACATGAAGTGCGACAAGACCAACAACAATAGCAAGAAGCACAGCAGAAACGAGAACGACAACAGCAAGAACAAAAGCAACATGAAGCGCGACAAGACAAACACCAAAGTCAGGCACCAAGACAGCGACAACGACAGAAACAAAAACAACAACAAGAACGGCAACGAAAACAACAAAGTCAGGAACAAAGATAGCGACAACACCAAAGACAGAAACGACAAAAACAGCAACAAGTACGGCAACGGAAACAACAAAAACAGGAACGACAGAGACAACAGCAATGAAACAACGACTTGTACACAATGGTACTACTCGGCACATGAAGGACAATGCCACAGCGCATGGCAAAACGATGACAAGACTACAAACATGTCATGGGATGACGACGAATCGCATAAACACACGTCTGCTCCAGAACGAGCAAGCACACCAGCATCCAAGGCGGATGAGACAATAAATCAACACCACAAGCACAGAAAAAAGGCCATGCCAGTCAACATCAGTGAGGTGACCATGCAAACACCTCGGGATGATGCATTGGGTACTTAAGATAACAAGGAACACCAACAACATTCACAGCGGACTTGCAATATCAATATCACCACGTCATCAACAACAAAAAGAAAAAAAGCTCTGAACAAATTCATCAAGTTTGGACTCATAAATGTTTTTATTGAGATTGGACATATAACTACATTGGCTTTGTAAAATATGCAATAGCACCATCACCTGTGTAGATACGCATATCATAAGTAACTGTTTTCTATAATTTTCTTTAACGATGTACAGCAAATATGTAAAGAGAAAAAGGGGGATGTGGTGATCGTAGATTTACTAGATACAAAACAACTGAGCAAACACCAGAGGGAGAGCTACAAATACACCGGGACAGGATGTACAATTTTCTTTAACGATGTACAGAAAATATGTTAAGAGAAAAAGGGGGATGTGGTGATCACAAGTTAACCAGATGCAACACAACAGAGCAACCACTAGAGGGAGCACGGGAGAGCCATATAAATAGATCAGGCCAGGAAGTGAGGACACACTTCACTGAGGGCAGAACCTGGAGCAACACAGATACACAAGACACACACAGCAAGCAAAGCTGGTAGTTAGCACTGGAAGGTCGTTCTAGGTCGAGCTCTGGAAACTGAACGAACTCACAATAAAGCATCTTCTCCACACTTGAGACTACGAGCTTTATTAAGACACGAGTAACAACACAAGCCCCACCTCGACCTATTTGTTTTCATTTCATTTTAACTGTCTTTTACCATTTCTTTCTTTCTTAATGTACAATTAATTTCCCCCCCTCCAAATCTTATCCACCTTTCCTGCACCTTTCTCCTCTTTGCTTCCCCTTCCCCTCCCCCCACACCTACAGTTCATCCTCTGATGTTAGTTTCCCTGCAGTTTGACCTTTCACATCTTTTGCCCTCTCTGGGGACTGCCATTAGCCCTCTTTTCCTTGGTATCTGTGGCCATTAGCACCCAGTTTCCCTGGGTTTCTGTGGCTGCGACTCATCTTTCATTCTCACTCTAGTCTACAGTATAAATATTTCCCACTTTCTCTGTCTGTTAGCTTTGACAAAGAGTCATCGGACTGGAAACATTAGCTATTTTCTCTCCCTCCAGATGCTGCCAGACTTGCTGAGATTTTCCAGCATTTTCCCTTTCGTTTCAGACCCCAGACATGCTTTTTCAATGTCACTGTCATTGTTAGAGACAGCAGGTAGAGGTACAAGGCTGGAGGCCAATATGAGGCCCTCAAGCACTGATACATCAGCAAACCCGCTGTCGGCCTTATTGTATGGGGCCCACCTGCTGACTGGAAAACCCCAGTCAATGTGGAACAGGAGCCTTGATACCTTGAGTGGCTACCCACCGTTTTCTATTCAGCTCCCTGACCCGGCTTTTTCTAAAATGATGCAAAGGCAGGGATTGGGCCAGTCAAACCGGCATGATGGGCAGCAGCGGGAAATTTCTGACCAGCTCCCCCACAACCCGGGCCTGCCTCTATCGGTCTTCAAATATCCAGCCCTGAGTTTCAACAGGGATCTATTCTACCAACTTTACAATGTGAGGATTGTAGTTCACTGATCAGACAGTGTAAATACCTTGTAATCTCTTCGGAGATTATCTTATGAAATGTAAAATCTTGTGCACTCATTCAGTCCGTGATTGAACTGTTTAGTTAATTTTTTGTCATGAATAAACTTCAACAATGATTATATTTACACAAGTATTACTGAAGCTGGGCAATTTCCCAACTCTCATTCAAAATTAGATAATGACAGCAGCATCTCTGTCTGAATCAAAAATCGTTCCTATGACTGCATATCCCTTTCACTGCATTAGGGAGCTTTGCTTATGATTTGATACTGGGCTTTATTAGTTAGCGCAGGAAGCAGACAGCATCTCTTACATTCACAGACTGATCTTTGAAAGTGAGCCTCATTCAACAGCTTTCGGGGATGGGGGGGGGGGGGGGGGGGGGGGGGGAGAGGAGTTCGCCATTTCCCCAAGAAAAACAGACAATATTCTGTCGGAGTCTGGACCCAGTGTGATCCCCCAGAAGTTACAGATAGCAGCCTTGGCAGCGGGGATTAGGGAAGAAGAAAAGTAATAGGATCAGGTGCCTCTCTGATCCAGCTTTTCTGCTGTTGCTGCTACTATCACACTGATTTACAGTGGGATGCAGAAGCAAGATTCAAATCTCACTGTGGATAAGATTTCCCAACGGTTTACTTCCCAACATTATGCCAAGTCATTGGGAAATACCGCATGGAATTTCAGGATCAGAGATACACATCTTCTCCAACCCTTCTAGTTTGCGCTGACTCCTTTTGTTACACCTCAGTTCAAGGTGGAACTGTACTCCCCATCCAATACCTTCAGTCCATGTGACCTATAACCTATGCTCCTCAATTCAATATGGCCTTCTTTTCCCCATTCCAACTCTTATTAGTTCTAAATGGCACTCTCTTATCTCTGTCGCCTCAGGACTACCTTCCACTTCCCCCTGCAAAACATCACATAGCTTCAGCCCTCATTTCCACTGCCCCGCCTCAGATTCACCATATCTTTTTCCTTTCTTTCCTTCACGCCTTCCCTTTGCCCACATTCACTTGCTGCTGGGAGTGACTATAGACATTGCATAAGTTGGCCTTCCACTTTTAAAATTGTTCCAACAGGATCTTGTGTCATCGAATCCCTACAGTGCAGAAGCAGGCCATTTGATCCGTTGAATCTACACCAACCTCTAAAAGAACCCCCCACCTTGGCGCACTCCTCCACCCTATCCCCGTAATCCCACCTAACCTGCACATCCATGGACGGACACTGAGGGACAATTTAGCATGGCCAATCCTCCTAACCTGTACAGTTTTGGACTGTGGAAGGAAACCAAAGCACCCGGAGGAGACTCACGCAGACACTGGGAGAACGTGTAAACTCCACACCAACAGTCACCCAAGCCCGATATTGAACCCTGGTCCTTGCCACTGTGAGGCAGCAGTGCTAACCAATGTGCTACCATGCATTTTTAAAAAATAATAATTTTCTCAGGATGTAGGGACAGCCAGCATTTATTGTTCATCCTGTGTTTCCCTGAGATTGCTTCAATGATATGGTTCACTAGGCCACCTTAAGAAACAAGAGTTAATCACGTGGGTGTGGGCTTGGAATCATGCATAGGCTGGATCAGGTTAGCATCTCAGATTTCCGTCCCTAAAGTCGGAATTCTCAACATCTCCACATAAAAAATCCATTGGCCCTCTGAAATACAATAAAAGTTATTTTTTACCGTATTATTTTTAGGTATACAATTAAACATACATATTTATTATTTTTGTTATATACGACTAGCCTCCAATTTTTCCTCTTCTTGGGTGAGATTCTCTTTTTTTTCCACAATCCCACACACCAGTAAGTAATTATCCTTTCAATTTCTAAGATTTTTGTTAAACAAGCATTTTTTTATAAATGCAAGTGCTGCATAATTATGGTACTGGACACAACTCTTACACCCAAGGGACCATTCCTGAGTTGCAAGTTACCCACTGTTGTAAATTCACACATGGAAGTAAAACTATAAAAACCACAATCTGCATTCATGAACTTAATTACCATTTACTTGTAGTTGTGACAAGTCTTCACTTGACTAATATTTTTCCAATCAAATGGCACCTGCATGCATTGACCCTAAAGGGAACTGCGACTAGAACTTTGACATTCAGTCGGATAGAGTATAAAGGTGGGCAGCCATGGAAATTTGCACAGCCAGCCAGCATGCTGGTTTGCTGGTATGATCCCAGCCAGGGTTGGAGAGCAGCAGGCCTATTCGTCCACAAGCAACAGGTGGCCAATAATTGTCCTTAAAGGCCTATTATGGCCTATGATCAGAGGCTAAGTACAATTTTGCAGATGTCCTCCTTTACCCAGAGGCATCAGGGACTCAGCCTCTGAGCGGCAGACCTGGAGAGGGGGGAGGGAGAGAGAGAGGGTTGGCAGGTAGCCTTCCAGGCAGGCTTTGAAGATCTATCTGTCTGACTTGCTTCAGCTACACACACAGACCACCTCCAGGGTCCCATGCCACAGTTATGGCCTGGTTGCTGAGTCCATTTTCTATTTAACACATAACCCCCCTACACATACATACCCACGTACCCACACACCCACACACTGCACACACACATGCTCACACACTAGACCCACTGTTATGGGCCAGGGCTTAGAAATTCCAAAGTGTATTATGAAGTTCACCTGACCTATAACTTTTATGTTGAATTGGCTAGGATGAGCACAAGAGCCTTAATTTCAGGTTGATTGATCAGACTGCCTAGGCACTTTCATCAAAACAAAGTTTATTATAAGAATGTAGTTAACAAATATAAAACACAGCAAGAATTTGTTATCAATTACAAACATAAAGAACTCACAACAGCTACAGTAATCTATGTATATAACTCTTAATGAATCATCCTTAGTAGCTGTTCCAATTCAATACAAAATCCAATAAAGCAAAAGCCTGGCCCAGCACACTCTAATCTCACTTGAATGGGATTGGTCCTTTCCCTGAGATTCTGATCCAGTTCCAACCAGCAGATTCAAAACTCCTTCCCGAAAGCAACTCTTTATCTTTAAAGTTACCAAGGCAGTTTGCCACACTCAATGTTTCCAGTTCCCTGAAACAGCTTTAAAATGAAAACAGGGAAACACTGCTTCCCTTCTGCAGTCCAAAGCAACAAACCAAAACTGAAACCCAAACACTAAACCCCCCTCTCACCTGACAGCCACAGCCCAACTCCACCCACAAATGACATCACTGAAGCCATGCGACAAGTCATGTGGTAAGACCAAATCTTTCTTGAAAGGACACTCACATGATACCACACAAACTATACTAACCTACACACACAGCACACACATACCCATTACATACACACATACACACTACACATAGCTACCGACACAGCCACATACCCACACATTGCACACACACATATGCCTGGAAAGACAACCTGCTGCATCTTCCATGCTCAATGGTCTCCTAAAGGCCCTCCAGCTTTGAGAGGCCACCAGCCAACTGGCTACGAATTACCTGGTGACTTTTCCCCTACAGCGCGGGATTCTGACCCCCATTTGACATTGACGTGAATGCCCCGATCTCAAAGGACAACATTTTGTGCAATGGCTGTAACATCGAATACTGGTCTAGCCCTTGCCAGTTTCTGCTTTACAAACAATATAAAAATATAATTTTTCAAACCAGGACAAGAGTTAATTGCCCTGTCTTATACTCACCAGGGTCTCCCTCCAAATACTGTGTTCAGACACCAACGGCCGGCATTGCCTTGCTCGCAGACACGCTGGATATTTTTCCTCTCTCTCCCTCCATGTTTCAAAATTTTTAATAAACACAGAGAGACCAGGGTTGTGTTTCATTTTCATTGGACAGCAACTCTTGATTGACAGGCACCTTGACCCCCACTTGTTCTGACTGTGATTCTTGTCAATTTTTGTTTTATTTTTGGGCAGAAGGCTTGAAACCTTAAGGGGGGGCCACACTCTCTTGGTTGAGAACTGTTGTTCAAAAGTACACTTATTAACCAATTATTAAACAACAATCTGATAGATTGATGGTTAATTTTAAAGATATTGGCTGCGAATTAGCGGCAGCGCTGGCCGCAGGTGCCAATCCTGGAATGGCCACTAATTATCGCGAGAGGCCAAAAATGGGATCTACGCTGGCAAGAATGCCACGCCTGACCTTTCCCGCCCACTGCCGATGACGCAATCAGGTTAACACCCATGAAGGGCATGTACCTGAATAGCATAGATTAGAATAAATCTAGGTTTGTAGCTGTCTTAACGCCACTACTTCTGTCTTCATCGTATGTTTTCACCCTCCATGTTTTCACCATGATGTGGCATGATGTCACATCAGTGCGAATCACTACTGGTTTTCAAAACCCGAAACAGGTCATGTTGACCATGCTGGGGGAGCACATTGGGGTATAGCCCAGGGTGGTGAGGGGCATGGCTGTCCCTGGCATCCTAGTGCTGCCCGGCGGTGGTGCCAACCAGGCAGTGCTCGGGTGGCAATGCCAGGATGGCACTGACAAAGGTCTCCCTCAGCAGAGCCCCTTTTTTGGGGGTTCCCCTTTATGTTTGGGGGGGCATGTGATGCATGTGAGGGCGGGTGGTGCCAGCACTGGGGTAAGGGGGCCCTGTGCCTCTGAAGGCGTGGCAGCGACCTGATCTTAGGGGAAGGGTAGGCTCACCCCAATGCTTGTGGAGTGCAGGTTGAGATGAAGCCTGCAAAGGGGGGTTGGCGGTGGTGCCATTAATGAAGAGGGAGGGTACCGCAATGCCAGCTGAGGGTCGGGTCACCCCGATGCTTGTGTGACAGTGGGGTGTCCAGATCTCTGCACTGTGCGGGTGGGTGCCCCAATCTTTGTATTGTGGGGTGGGGGGAATGGTTGGAGATCGTTGCTTTGTGATGGGAGGGGGTATGGGGCATGTGGGTGCCCTAATCATTGCATTTTTGGGGGGGGGGGGGGGGGGGGGGGGGGGGGGGGGCGGGTGCCCTTATCTTTGTGTTATGCCAGGTGGTGGGGGTGGGGGGGTGGGGGTGCCCCAATCATTGCATGCGTTGCGTGCGGGGGGGGGGGGGGGGGGGGGGGGGGGGGGGGGGGACATAAACTTTATGTAAAAGGGGTGGTGCCCCGATCTCTGAGATGTGGGAGGGATTGGGTGCCCGAAAAGAACGTCCCAATCTCAGAGTCCCGGCAATGCCAGCATGTTCAATGTCAGCAACACTGGCTGTGGAATGATCTTCGCCGGCACGTTGAAATTGCACAGAGTGCTGTTAAATCAGGCGAGAAAAAGCACCCGTGAAGCCGGCGAGTTTCGTACAGCTTTTCTTGCCTGACACAGCACTCCGCGCAATTCTGGGCAAATTGCACCCATTTTATTTCCCGGTTATAAAAAGTGATTGAAATTCTCAAACTACCATGGTAGCACATGAACTCATGGGACGGGTTTCTCCCGTACCCGGAAGGGCAGGGGGTCCCGGCGGGACGGAGTGGTTTGCGCCCACCGGCCGGCGTGGAAGGCCTTTGGTGCCATGCCAGCCGGGGCCAAAGGTACTCCGCCGGCCGGAGCGGGTCAGCGCATGCGCGGGAGCGTCAGCGGCTGCTGACGTGAAGGTGTTCACCTTCGCGTAGGCTTACACGGCCGGCGGGTAGGAAAAGAGTGCCCCCACGGCACAGGCCTGCCCACAGATCGGTGGGCCCCGATTGCGGGCCAGTCCACCGTGGGGGCACCCCCCGGGGCCAGATTGCCCCACGCCCCCCTCCTCCCCCCCCCCCCCCCCCCCCACCCCCAGGACCCCAGAGCCCGCCCGCGCCGCCAGGTCCTGCCGGTAAGGGACCAACTCTAATTTATGCTGTCGGGACCTGCATGGATCGAGCAGGACTTCGGCCCATCGCAGGTCGGAGAATCGCCGGGGGGGGGGGGGGGCTGTTACCAGCGGCCACAGACCAGCGCGGCGGGATTCACGCCGCCCCCCCCCCCCCCCCCGGCGATTCTCCGACCCGGCCCGGGGGGGTGGTTCGGAGAATCCCGCCCATGTACTCTACATGAGTACCTGAGTAAGAAAATCACAATGTTATCATGCTCACACACTGTTGTAATTCATTTCACATTTCACAATTCACAGACAGAAAGCAGGCAAGGGAGGATTTCATCACTTAGTCCAGCCTGGAAGAAGTGAAAGGTCTCTCTCTAATGCAGCACATCCCCTGGTTCCCTCGGTAATGAATATTGGTGGCAATGAAGAAGCTCTCTGTTTGAATCCACAGCTCTGGAAAACTGTCAAACTGGGCAAGTTTCACTACGAGGGATTTCAGCTGGCAATATCGACAGCTCAGGGAAATTGATATTTCAGAAAAAAGGTGCATTGTAGAAAGTTCCATTCAAATGCATTTTGTTCACAGCTGACAGCAGCCGCCAGAAAGAAATTGACAGTGATGGAAAGTACAGGTCAGCAGTGCCCTCCAGCCATGCATGAACCAAACCTAACTCCAAAACTCGTCAGAGCAGACAATGTGATATTAACAGATTATTGATCAAGTTTGACCTTTGGTGACCTTGAGCCTTACCCCTTATGACCTGAAGCTCAATCTGGACAAAGCTCTTTTCACACATATCATAATATCAAGACGCACATAACAAGGTCCATAGTATGTTGCAGTCTTCGTTGTGTAAAACAATTGGGGAATATAGAGGTGAAAATTAATCTTATGAAGCGTTTACTGTCTTGCTGAATGCAGGTGGCTTTATCTACTTTAAAAATACACAGAAAAGCCACCCTGAATGAACTCTGATTCCTTTCTAAATGGACAAAAAGTATTTGAACTGTTGATATATTCTGGTATTCAAACTTTGGTTTTAAAACAAATTTCTCTAGTTCGTGCTCGTGATCCTATATGAAATGGGGGACTTCCAACCAGTCAAATAGAAAAGTGTTTTGCAATTTTTTTGAATTTGTAAAAATATAAAACAATGATATCCATTGATTGCAGACGTATTATTGCACCATTTGTGCATGATGACTAAAGTGACCTCTGGCATCAGCACTGTTCCACAGATCCTATTGCTGGAAGCAATTCCAGCTGTTACGCATTCTGACCAGAAATTTCCGATCTTCCAGGTGGGAGTGGAACTGAGGGAGCCCCACAAACACATGCTGAGATCTGCCATATTAATTCCAATCCACCCAAAATTCCACCCCCCCCCCCCCCCCCCCCCCCGTCCCCACACACAGTCAGCTTGCTGTCACTCTCACATCAGACATCAGAAAGAGGCCTCTTCCATTCCCACTGCAGAGCGCTGATCACATAGTCGAGGCCAGCAACCCACCCTGGCTCCAAGGGCAATCTGCAATTTTAGGGGGTGCTGTCTTTCAGGTGGGGGGGGGGGGGGTGCTGCTGTCTTTCAGAAGCAACATTAAATGAGCCTCTGCAGCGTGTCCAGGTGTCCATAAAAGATTACGCAGCACTATTTGAAGATGAACAGAGAATTCCTTCATGGCTATCATTTTCCTGTAATCATGGGAACGGTCCCGGGCACAAACTGAGTAGATTAGAGAAAGTGCGGCAGCGGAATCATGGTGGGGACTGGTGGAAAGGAGAAGGGAAAACTGGGGCAGGAGGGGCCTCAGGGGCCTCAAAGCCTCTTTGTGGGGCCCACAGTCTCCTGGTACTTAAGGATCCAAACTAAATGTTAAAAGTGTAACCTTGTTAACCTGGCCCTGGCTGCTCTTTCCATCAGAGTGGACTCTGCCTCTCGGGCCTCAGGAGGTTAGGTGAGGACTTCAAAGCCTGACCAATATATTTAAACCGGACCCTGTTAGCTTTGTGCAGATGCCCTTGCTGGCCGCTATTAATAATTGAAGATGTGCAAATCGGAGCAAGAAAGAAGCGGGGAATTTAAGTCCCCTGCTCCATTTCAGCAGCTAGCCCTGCCCCTGCCCCCCTTGCCAACCCCTGGCCTGGTTTTTGCCAGGTGGGGGAGTCAAAGTTGAGACAAAAACATTTTAATTCTGCATTTCTGAGCTTGGTATCTTTCATTTCTGTTAAATCTGTGATGTAAATTTTTTACACCAGTGCAATTAGGAAGGTTTTGATGACAACTGTTTGCATGATGCAAATTGCTGCAAATTATCACAGTGGGTTTCCATTTTAATCTACATTAAAATTAATTTGCTTGTGCATGAATACATTTTAAAATTGCCCTAAATTAGAAATGATCTCTTGTCATATAGTCAAGTCAAACATTAGATGTGATGCACAAACACTATGATACTCAAAAATGTAATAAACGTGGACGAGTGGAAATCTGATAGCAGAATGGTAGCATAATTATAGTATTGAATATAATTCGGGATAGTTGAGAAGATTTCCATATGCTGGATATGAGATCCTCACCCTCAGCTCAATGGAGCTCTGACATTCTATGGATGCTGTTGTACATGAAACCATTTAACATAATATTAATTTTCACATGGGTTTGACAGGAAGGAGAGAAAATGACGACATGTAAATCCATCCAGGTTATGGAGTTGAGGTCAAATTTTATGTTTTACCCTGTGCAGCTGACCACCTACAGTTATTTTTTTCACGATTTAGAATTTGATGCATTAAATCCTCAGAAGAAATAAAAGCTCTCACTCCACATATGTGGACCATGACGATAGTTGAGACCCCCCCACCTCTGAGTATACATAAAAAAAAGACATAAATCCCCATCTCCATCACAATCCCACATGTTTTCTAAAGTCTCCCACTATGATTTTATGTGCTTGCTTCTCTCCACCCCTCTCCCGTAGGAACACTGTGTTCCTTACTCTGATCCCGGCTTCTATCACAACCCTTGACATTCTCCAATCCACACCCAGTTTTTGAATCTTAAAACACATTTGTTGCAATAAAGTAAAATTGCAGCAGATGATTTACTCTATTAGGCTGTTTCCATGTCAGATGCCACATTTTGAAAATGTGGAAGTTAATGATGCAAAGGAATATTCAGCAGAACTTTATAGTAGGGTGTCGCTGGGGCTTGCTTTCATCAATTAAGCTGAATAATAGGCAAGCAGATATGGTTCAAGGGGAGCCACTGAAGGAAAGGACAAGTCAGCTAACCAGGTTTGAGATTGATGAAGGTGGGGCAAGTTTATTAAGGAAACTGTGCTCTTCATCTTCTCAAAAACTTTTACGTTCTTAATGTTACAACAGGACGTTCGTAATGATACAACAGGACAGTTCGCAGCACGGTGGCACAGTGGTTGTCACTGCTGCCTCATGGCGCCGAGGACTTGATTCAAACCCGACACCGGGTCACTGTCTGTGTGGAGTTTGCACATTCTCCCCGTGTCTGCGTGGGTTTCACCCCCACAACCCAAATATGTGCAGGTTAGGTGGATTGACCAGACTAAATTGCCTCTTAATTGGAAAAAAATAATTGGGTACTCTAAATTTATGAAAGAAAAACAACAACAGGACATTTGCAATATTACAACAGAATGTTCTTAATGATACAACAGGATGTTCGTAATATTACAACAGGACGTTCATAATGATACAACAGGATAGTCGTAATGTTACAATATGATACTTGTAATGTTACAACAGGATGTTCTTAAAGTTACAATAGGACATTTGTAATGTTATAACAGGACAGTCTTAATATTACAAAAAGACATTCGCAATGTTGCAACAGGACATTTGTAATGTTACAACAGAATGTTCTTAATAATACAACAGGATGTTCATAATGTTACAACAGGATGTTCGTCATGATACAACAGGACATTCGTAATGTTACAATATGACACTTGCAATGTTACAATAGGACGTTCTTAATGTTTCAACAGGATGTTTGTAATGTTACAACAGGACATTCGTAATGTTACAACAGGACATTCTTAGTGATACACCAGGACGTTCGTAATGTTACAACAGGACATTTATAATGGGCGCGATTCTCCAGCCTCGGTATGCTCTCACTCAAGGGAAACGAGGCCGGTGAATAGCGGGAGTTCTAAATTCTAAATTATTTGGCCCCAAATTTCTGTGTGATGAGAAACACCATTTATACCAATGTGAGGTGAGCTGTGCCTCACAATGGCCTGCAAAGTTATTTGCCCAGAATTTCACAAGTCAGCTGATGGTACTGTGATGAATGTTATCAGTAGCTGCTATAATGGTACCTTACCTTTGATGCATTGGCCCTTTAAGACCGGGCTTGGAACCCTGGGGGACTCTGCCTCTGGCTCCGCCCCCAGGAAACGGTATATAGGATGGGGCTCACTCGGCAGCATGTGATGAGCACACTTCTTGGCTGCTGTACAGTTCTCAGATGATTAAAGCCTTTGAATTATCTAACTTCTCTCCTGTGTCGTGATTGAGGGTATCTCAGGTACATTGACTGGAGGAATCATAAACCCAGTGTATAATGAGGTATAATGTACTGGGATACTTGGAAATTAGATTGGAGCCTTCAGAAAAAGACTTCAAAACCATCGAGTTTGCCATGTGGACACTTGTAACGAAGAGGATGGGTAACCAACCTGCTGCCAAGCCCTCGCCAGTGAATCCCTTCAACCCAGCTGTTTGCACACATGCCAACATGTGATTGGCCATTAGTTATTCCTCTGCTTTTTTGGGGGTCATCTGGTTGCTGGTCAATGTCTTGCCTTCCACTGCAGTGGAACTCATCACCGTTATGGCTCAGAAGCAGGAAGTTGTACAGTCTGCACACTCTACCTCTCCCCCATGTTCCGTGCACAACTCCACCAAACACCCACACAAAATGTAAAGGCTTGCATCTACATTCAATCTAATCTGAAAATAAGTTGCATTTTGCAGTAAGGTCTCCTCTCAGGAAGTGTCAGGTGAAATTAGATTGCAAAAAAAGATTGTTTTTCTCGGTTGAAATAGCTAAACAGCAAAGGACAGCAAGATGTATTTACTTTTGGGTCACATTTTATCAGCATGCCATTCTCCCACATTTAGATTCTGCCCTGTGTCTCTGTTCTCCTGTAGGCTAACAGGAGGTGGATTCAGAAAATAGAAGCCTTGCACAGGTGTATGGATGACCTTGGAAGATCTCAATTTTCTGAGCCACCCAAGTCAGGAAAGACATAGTGGACAATCAAAAAATTCTGAGAGTTATTCTGGCTCAGTGGGTAGTGTCCCTACCTCTGAGCCAGAAGTTCTGGGTTTGAGTCCCACCCCCAGGACTCAATGGCCAAGAAAGATGCATTCATAACGCAGCCAAACAGGTTGAGTATCAACCTGCAAAGTCCTTCCAATCCACCAATGGCTGACAATAAGAGCGGGAGAGACTTCTGGTCAGTCATGCTTGATGTGGAGTGGCGCCCCTCAGATATATGCCCCTGGTGACAGACCAGTGACCTGTTCCAGGAATTACCAGCTATGGAAATCGTGCGAGAAGAGATTTAGAATGTGTCAATAAATGGACGTTAAACTGGACCAGTACATTATGGTGATTGAATCACAAACCAACTTAATAGCACAAAGTAAGAATGCTCAGAGAACTCATAAGTGCAGCACGGGAAGCAGTAGTAAAAGTGACCAATAAAGAAACCCAGTAAAACTGAAGTCTCACTCTCATTAGCTGGGAACTGTACATTTTGCCGACTGTGTAGATTCCCGTACTCGCAGTAGATAGCACACCGAAATTGTGTAATTCCATTAATCGACATGATTAAACAATGCTTCTACCTATAGGGAACTGCATATATCAGACCCCAATCTGTATATTGGTACAGATGCTTGTTTCTGTGTGCTTTCCAGGTCACCACCAGTCTGCTGGAATAATCACACTATTGTTGCATGAGTTTCAAAGTTATTAAATAACATTTTTATTACTTTTGACAGAACATGTGCTGCACATTAACTTGGGTTCTGACCAATAAAGGTGCCACTAAAAATCGCGGAAACACGAGAAGAGAAGGATGGTGAAAAGAAATAAGAATGGCAGGCAGGGTGAGACGAGAGAGAAAGTCCAAATGAAGAGCAGACAAACAGCAAAAGCCAAAGAGGAAAGAGAGCATGAGAAAATAAACCATTGAGGTGAAAGACAGAGGGACAGGTAAACCAGCATCGAGGAGCCACCTCAGCAGCAAATATAGAGAAAGAATATACTCCACATTATCAGCATGGCAACAAGGTTTGTGGTTTAAAGGACATAAGGAAATGTGGGAAGATATTAATTATTCTGGAAACAATCAAACCAAGTCAGTATCCTTCTGGGCTAATGGCTTCTAGGTGTCTGTTGAAAATTGTGCAGGAAATGGAAGAGAAAATGTGTGGTGTGCAAGCGCAGTCTGTTCAAGATATGGGTCATTTCCACAGCACTGTGAGTGCACCTATTACACCACGTGGACTGTAGCGGTTCAAGATGTTTGCTCACCCCTCCCTCCCCGCCCCTACCTTCTCAAGGGAATTTGAGGAGGGGCAATAAATGCTGGCCTAACCAGCCATGTCCACATCCCATGACAGAAAAAGAAAACACTGAAACACAAGTTTGCTCTCTCAGTCAGCTGAGTTGGCAGCCTCAGCTGTGTCAGATGTTGGCCTGATTCATCGCCACAGGAACATTATGCCAGGCCACTTGTGGAAACCTCCTAATGGTTAGCTGAAGGACAACGCTATCAGAGATCTAGGAGCGAGCAGTCTCTAGAGTCTAGACTGTGGGTACGAGTGAGAGTTGCGAAAACCAATAACATGTTCCTGCCTTTGGCTATTCTGACTGAAGAAGGAAGGTGACGGAATGAAGCATGTCCAAGGCTTCTGTTGATCAACAATAAATTATGATGGCGGCAGGGTGGCACAGTGGTTAGCACGGCTGCCTACAGCACTGAGGACGGGGTTCGATCCCAGCCCTGGGTCACTGTCCATGTGGAGTTTACACATTCTCCCTGCGTCTGCGAGGGTTTCACCCCTACAAAACAAAGATGGGCAGGCTAGGTGTATTGGCCACCCTAAATTGAGCCTTAATTGGAAAATGATAATTGGGTACTCTAAATTTAAAAAAATTATGATAAAGGGTTTCTGAGGTTTTTATTGTTGGAAATGTTTTGATCAATAGCAAAGAGTTGAAACTCAGCCTGAATTAGTTTATTGGAAGTTAAAGGTGCAGATGCCTGTTTCCAGGAACGGAATTCTCCCCTACCCGGCGGGGTAGGGGGTCCCGGCGTGTTGGATTGGCGTGAACCACTCCGGCGTCGGGCCGCCCCAAAGGTGCGGAGACCTTTGAGGGGCTAGGCCCGCGCCGGAGTGGTTGGCGCTCCGCCGGCTGGCGTGGACGGCCTTTGGCACCACACCAGCCGGGACCGAATGGACGTCGCTGGCTGGCGGAAGTCATCCCGGCGCATGCGCAGGGGAGGGGGTCACTTCCGCCTCCGCCATGGTGAAGACCATGGCGAAGGCGGAAGGAAAAGAGTGCCCCCACGGCACAGGCCCGCCCGCCGATCGGTGGGCTCCGATCGCAGGCCAGGCCAGCGTGGGGGCACCCCCCCGGGGCCTGATTGCCCCACGCCCCCCCTAGGACCACGGAGCCCGCCGTGCCTCCAGTCCCGCCGCTCAGGTAGGTGTTTTGATTCCCGCCGGCGGGAGAGGCTTGACAGTGGCAGGACACCGGCCCACTGCAGGCCGGAGAATCGCCGGGAGGGGGGGGGGGGGGGGGGGGCTGACCGGCGAGGCGCGATTCCTGCCCCCACCGAATCTCTGGTGGTGGAGAACTCGGGACATGGCAGGGGCGGGATTGACGCCGGCCCCCGGTGATTCTCCGACCCGGCGGGGGGTCGGAGAATCCCCCCCCCAGACCTCTGTTATAAGCAACTCTCCCATGTACCACTACAAGAAATGTTTGGACTTTCTTGCCTAGAGTCGGTTGCAGTTGGACTGGTTAACTGTTAAAGGATTATTCTGGGTTGTCTAAGCTTTGAAATCTAATGTGACACCTGATTATGGTGCACCCTGCAAGTATAGTGATGGTAAAAAGTGTAGTGATTCGCTTTTAATACTGTTTACATTTCAGGTAATTTAACTGTTGTTTTAAACACTAGCATTGTCATATTTCAGAAACCTGTGCTTTCCCAAAGAATCACATTTTGGTGTAAAAATCTGGCATCCACAAGCTGTTTGTTTCTCATTCTCTGGCCATGTGTTGAATCACATATCCTGGTCAAAAACATTCGACACCTCGATTTGCTGCAGGCTTTTAAATAAACAGAACGTTGAACGATAGGTCCTCTGCATATCAATAGCCTTCACATTAAATAGATTCCACCTGAACTTGACAGCAGCATGGCTAAACCGAGCCAGAATGAGAGCAGCTGAACAGAGAGTAACAGAAGGGATAAGATCTCGATTCACTAATGTTGCCATACCCTAGATGGAACCATTTGATCATCAGGCATCTCTACGGCTCTCAGGTTTAGCCTTATTTGCATTATTATAAAGTTTGCCTTATAGCCTCATTTCTCTATTGGCTATGTTAGAAAGTACAGCAGGGAAGCTGAGCAAAGTCACTCATTGCTTTCATTTGTGTCACCTGAGTAAACATGGTCAAGAAATGGCTGATACCTTTGTTAATGCTAATGTGCCACCTTTTTAGAAAAGGACAACTGGGGAAAAAATGTGTTTAAATCAACTGTTTTCAATCGTTCTTCCCAACAAAATGAAAGATAATTTTTTAAAATTGCACATATGGGCTAGATTTGGAAATCTATTGTCATGTGAGAGTACCTTTAAGAAATGGGTGTTTATAAATGGGTGTGCATATAAATATCTGTCTTGAGAGTACCTTCAAGAAATGGGTGTTTACTACTGCAGTGATGTCAGAGAGTGGGTGGAGCTGGGCTGTCTGTCAGCATTTTCTTTCGTCTTAGGCTGTTTGCTGCAGGGTGTGTTTTAGTTTAGTTTCAGAGCTGGATAGCTACAGTCACAGCCAGAAGGTGTATGAGTCTCTCTCTCTCTCTGCAATCTAAAGACTGTAAATCGATCCTTTGGGTGATTTAAAATAATAACTATTCTCAGTAGTGACGTTAAGCCTGATGTCTTTCTGTTTTAAAGTTTTTTAAAGTCTTATGGATGTTAAAAGGACAGCTTAAGCATTACTTAGCGTTGTATTCTTTGGGGACTATATTTGAATTGATGGTTGCTGAGACGTTCATGGTATGTTTTAGAAAGGTGAACTTGAGTTCATAGAATAAACATTATTTTGTTTTAAAAAATATTTTTCCATTTCTGCTGTACCACACCTGTAGAGTGGGCCATGTGCTCTCCATACCACAATCTAGTAAAAGTTGTAGGTCAGGTGAACTCCATGATACACTTTGGGGTTCTCTCAACCTTGGCCCATAACAAATTGGGGGCTCGAGGGGGATAAAAGTCTATCTAGTGGATTGGCTTAGTGAACGTAAAGACAGTGAGGGGTGAGCATATTGTGGTTGATTTTCAGGTGTGGTATTCTAGTTTAAGTGGGAGCATGTTGTGTACAATGGACCTTTCAGAAACTCTGAAGTTTTTGGGGGTGGAGACGGTCACACGCAGTACCTTATGGCCAGAGACTAAAAGCAGACTGTTAGATTTGGCAAAAACATCGCAGTTAGCATTACCTGACAAAATGCGAAAAGACGAGGTAATTATGGTGGTGGCTAAGCATTTACAGTTGCCTGAGATACAGTTTGACACATTGGAAATGGCAAAAATTCAGTTACAAATTAAACAAATGGAACATGAGAAAGAATTAAAGGAGCTTAAATACAAAAGAGAGGAAGAAGAGAGAGAGCGGGAAAAAAAGAGAAATAGAGAGGAAAAAGAAAGAGAGAGAGAGGAAAAAGAAAATGAGAGAGAATAAAGGAGAAAAGAAATAATAGCCCTAGCAGAACAAAAAGAAAGAGAAAGGGAGATACAGATCAGGGGAAAAGATAAAGAGTGAGAGTTTGAACTTCAGAAAATGGCCATGAAACATGACAGTCAGTTAAAATTAGTGGATTTAAAGGGAAATGTACAGTTTGAGGATAGTGATGAGGATAGTGAGAAAGAGCGTCTAAGCCGAAGGCTTGGTGGGGATCTATTTAAATATGTCCAAGCATTGCCATGGTTTGATGAGAAGGAGGTGGAAGCCTTTTTCATTTCATTTGAGAAGGTAGCTAAACAAATGAAATGTGTCAAACTGAAATGGCCACAGGACATGTGGGTCTTATTGATTCAAACAAAGCTGGTAGGTAGGGCTAGTGAAGTGTTTGCACCACTGCCGGAGGAGGCATCTGGGACGTATGAGGTAATTATGGTGGTGGCTAAGCATTTACAGTTGCCTGAAATACAGTTTGACACATTGGAAATGGCAAAAATTCAGTTACAAATTAAACAAATGGAAAGAATTTGGTCAAACATACATGGGGTTTGTAAGGCTCAAACAGAGTAATTTTGATAGGTGGATAAGGGCTTTGAAAATAGACCAAACGTATGAAGCTCTCAGAGAAATTATACTTTTGGAGGAGTTTAAAAATTCAATTCCTGATGTAGTGAGAACTCATGTGGAAGAGCAGAGGGTTAAAACTGTGAGATTAGCAGCAGAAATGGCACATGATTATGAATTAGTTCATAAATCAAAGCTTAGTTTCTGACATTTCAGCCTGTGAGGGATAGAAACTGGGGACATGAGAAATACTCAAGTGGTAAAGGTAAAGGCGATCTGATGGGAGATAATAAGGAGAGTGTATCTCAGACTAAAAAAGAAATCCAGGACGGTGGAAAAGAAATGAAAAATTTCAAATGTTTTCACTGTAATAAACTAGGCCATGTAAAGTCACAGTGTTGGTGGTTGAAGAAAAGCACTGGGAAGGCTGATGTGGTAAAACAGGATAAGACAGTGGGTTTGTTAAAGTGGGAAAGGAAAGCCCAAGTGAAGCGAAGGAGGTGCAAAATATTGTACAGCCTGATCATGAGGTGATTGATAAGAAGGTGCCAGATATCTTCAAGGAATTTATTTGTGTGGGTAAAGTTTACTCATGTGTATCAGGAGGAGCAGGTAAAGAAGTCACAATTTTAAGAGATACGGGAGCCAGTCAGTCTTTAATGGTAAGAAATGAGGAGTTATGTAGTTTGGGAAGAATGTTGCCAGAAAAGGTGGTAATATGTGGAATTCAGGGTGAGAGGAGTAGTGTTCCATTATATAAGGTAAGGTTGGAAAGTCAAGTGAAGAGTGGTGAAGTGGTAGTAGGAGTAATAGAGAAACTATCTTGTCCAGGAATACAGTTTATCTTGGGTAATAATACAGCTGGATCGCAGGTGGGAGTGATGCCTACTGTGGTTGATAAGCCAGTGGAAAATCAGACAACTGAAGTGCTGAAGGATGAATATCCTGGGAATTTTCCAGATTGTGTAGTAACAAGGTCGCAAAGTCACAGGTTAAGACAAGAGGAGAAATCAAAGAGTGAAGATGAAATTGAAGTGCCATTATCAGAAACGATTTTTGATCAGATGGTTGAAAAAGAACAAGGACATGTGGAGGATGAGGCGGATATTTTTAGTTGAGGAAAATTGGTGGAGTTACAACAGAAAGATGAAATAAAATGGATGTATCAGAAAGCATACATGGAAGAGGAATCTAAATGTATACCAGAGTGTTATTACCGTAAAAGTAATGTCTTGATGAGAACTTTAATCTGTAGGCGGATGAAAAGTGGGCCGAAGTTCATCAAGTAGTATTGCTGGTAGGGTATGGAAAAGAGGTGTTGAGAGTTGCACATGAGGTACCAGTGGGAGGCCATTTGGGAATAAGGAAAACTCAAGCTAAAATCCAAAAACATTTTTATTGGCCTGGACTACATAAAGATGTAGTTACATTTTGTCAATCATGTCACACATGTCAAGTCTTAGGGAAACGTCAAGCAGTGATAAAACCAACACCCTTTATACCCATTCCAGCATTTGAGGAACCTTTTACAAGGGTCCTAATTGATTGCGTAGGACCGCTTCCTAAAACAAAAATTGGGAATCAATGTCTTTTGACTATAATGGATGTGTGCACTAGGTTTCCAGAGGCCATTCCAGTACGTAATATTACAGCTAAAAAGATTGTGGAGGAGTCACTTAAATACTTTACTAGATATGGACTACCCACAGAAATACAATCGGATCAAGGATCAAACTTTACCTCAAGGTTATTTAAAGAATCTAAGGATAGCTTAGGAATAAAACAATTTAAATCAACTGCGTACCATCCAGAATCGCAGGGAGCGTTAGAAAGGTGGCATCAGACATTAAAGACAATGTTGAGGGCTTATTGTCACGATTATCCAGAGGATTGGGATAAAGGAATTCCATTCGTACTGTTTGCAATTAGGGATGCACCTTATGAGTCAACCAAATTCTGTCCGTTTGAACTAAATTTTGGTCATGAGGTAAGAGGACCACTTAAATTGATTAAGGAAAAATTGGTGAGTGAGAAATCAGAACTTACATTATTGGATTACGTGTCAAATTTTAGGGAACGATTAAATAGAGTAGGCGAATTGGCGAGACAACATTTGAAAGTTGCTCAAAATGTGATGAAACGGGTCGCGGACAAGAAATCCAAAGTTCATAGTATTGTCAGTGGAGATAGAGGTTTAGTGTTGTTACCAGTGTTATGTGAGCCTTTAAAAGCAAGGTTTTTTGGCCTTATCAGATTGAAAAGAAATTGGGAAATGAATTATGTTGTAAAAACACCAGATAGAAGGAAGTCTCACCGAGTGTGTCATGTGAATTTGCTTAAAAGGTACTTTGAAAGGGAAGGAGAGAAAAAGGAGGAGGTTTTAATGATTCTAACTCGAAGTGATGAACCGAATCGAGATGACTGTGAATTTGACATGCCTCAAATTAAATTGGAAAATGAGGATTTTCTTAAAAATTGGGATAAATTGTTGAGTTACCTTCCAGAGGAAAAACAAACTGACCTGAAAGATTATTGATATCACATGGGCAAGTTTGTAGAAATAAATTGGGAAGTACTAAAATGGCTGTACATGATGTAGGTGTGGGAAATGTTGTGCCAATCAAACAACACCCATACAGACTTAACCCTTTAAAATTGGCACAGGTTAACAAAGAGATTGAGAGTATGCTTAAGAATGGCATAATTGAAGTGGATTGCAGCCAATGGAGCTCACCCACAGTGATGCTACCTAAACCAGATGGTACCCAACGGTTGTGTGTGGACTATAGAAAGGTTAATGCAGTGACAAGAACAGACTCTCATCCTATCCCACATTTGGAGGGTGGAAATGAGAACGTGGGTGAATCAGCTTTTATTTCCAAACTGGATTTACTCAAAGGTTACTGGCAGGTACCTTTATACGAAAGGGCGAAGGGGATTTCAGCTTTTAGACTCCAGATCGTATATACCAATTCAAAGTTAAGCTATTTGGCATGAAAACGCCCCAGCCACATTTCAACAGTTAACTAACAAAGTCGTTTCAGGATTACCCAATTGTGCAGTGTACATCAACGATCTAGTAATTTTCAGCCGGACATGGAAAGAACATAAAACATCTGATGGAGTTATTCAATCGACTTCAGGAGGCGGGTTTGGTGATAAACCTAGCCAAAAGTGAATTTGGAAAAGCCCAAGTCACTTTCCTTGGCCATACAATCGGACAGGGTCGAATGGTCACAAGGGATGTGAAACCAACAGTTATTGAGGAGTTTCCGATACCCTTAAGACGAAGGGAAATAATGCAATTTCTTGGCATGAGTGGATTTGATCGAACATTTGTGAAAACTTTTTGTAGCATGGTTGCTCCCCATACCACAATATCTAGAAAACATTAAACACTGTTATATCACCAGCAACAGTGCTGAATTCAGTTCAAGGGCCTGCAAAATTACACTTTATCCAGAAACGTGGACCCTAGCAGAATATTTTTATGAGGTAACTGAAATAGAAGTTCCTCAAACAGAATTGATGAGCTTGTTTTTTTTCCCTGCAAACTACATTTAAAAACTTCTGAATTCCTGATCTTCCATTGAATTATTTATTATTTTACACACAAACCTATTTTTCAGACAAGCCGATTTTCCAATTTAATAAATTCTCAATCATTCATCTGACGAACTGTTGATTTAGAGAAGCGATGATACGTGAAATAATTTGCTCAAATAAATACAAATGACTTTGAAAAAATAGCAACAGCAGCAAATTCAGTGGCTAATAAACCAATTTGTCCCTGCCTTGAACTCACTTGGTGGTGTTTTATAATAAGTAAAACGGCACTGCGCTGGCGATCATGCTATCTAATAACAAACAGCAGCAAGCTCAAATGCATAGCGTTTCTAATTATTAAATTGCTGCTGTTGCTTTTCTTCTGTGTTGCATTGTGATACCTCAGATTCAGCCTAATTAACAATTGTTTTTTTTCCAGTGGTTTAACTCCTTAAATCTCACTAAATAGAGGTTGCGAAATGCTGTAACTTTGATAACATGTCTACAAATTGTATAATAGTTTTTGAAGAGCATACTTTCTAATGCATCACCATTTCAAATTTGATGGAATTTTGATTAGCCACATCCGACTTTTATGGAATTCTAGTGTGCAGTCCACATTGGAACTAACAAATCTGATTAATTTCCCTTCTGCACAAACGTTCCGTGCTTTAAAGTCATCTCAGCAGGAGGGACAATCGGCTCAGGGATAGTGTTCATGCTGTTAATGACCACCAGAGATGGTGTAAAAATTGACATCTCATGTACACCAGCTTACCGCTTTGTGGAGCCATCCAGCTTAGGCACAAGCACAACTGAGGAACTCCAGCTCCTGTTACTGAGCTCGATTAGTTTGTGCTCAAACATATATTTGATCTCCTCCTGGGCGTGGGTCATTTTCTCTGGACTAGACGGTAGGGATTCTGTTTAATTGGAGGGAACTCTCCCACATCACACATGGAGCTAAGGTGGTGCAGCCTGGCTTGTCTTTGTAGATGCTTTAAACACAGTGCGCAGTCTTGCCAGCTTGCTTATTTGTTTCAGATTTAAATGGGTGAAAATGGTGTCTAATTTCTCTAAAACTTCCATGTTTGCTAACCGGATGGTACAGGGTTCATTTTGGGCCTTCCTCGATCTCCAGCTCCCTCGAATTCATTTTCACTGTCCCTTTCGTCATCCAGTTCTTTTGATATTGGACAGACCATTACCTGTTTGTCTCCTTCCCATTTGCAGTCCTGTTTTAGTATCTTGACATGACATAGATGATGTTATTTCCCACGGCCTGGAGTGTCGATTGAATAGTTTACCTCCCCAATTCTCTTTGCTACCCTGCATGGGCCATTGAACCGGGCCCTCCGAGGAACACCCTGTGTTGATAAGAGGCTGTAGGTGGGACTTACACCCTTCACTCGGGAATGGGGAGATTCCTGCCTCAGAGAGCTGCTTGCAGTGACAGGAGCAGCAGTGAACAAAAGATGAAGTACTTGAAGATGGCTGAGCCTAAGGAGTCCCAGTGTTGGGAGGGTAGGAAAGACCTATGGGAACACCAGGGAGGCAATTGTGGGAAAGACTGCGGTGGGAAGGGAAGTCCAGCAGCCACTGGACAGCAAGGGGTGTAACCCCCAGTGAGAAGGGGACTTCTGATTTCCTTTCCCCTCCCCTTTCCCACCCAAGATTTAAGCTCGGTTTTTCAGGCCTCACCAGGTACATGCTCCCACCAGCCATAGTGAGTTGGGGCTTGGGGAAGGGTTGAGGGTCGTGTTGGGGACCTCGGAGATGTGGATGTTATTTAAGAATGGCATCCCGATCTCTCGCTACACTGAGACATTCCAGAGAACAGAGCTCCTTGGTGTAGAACACAGGCCTATATGTGGCCTTGGCCACGCATTGCCCGCTGAGGGCCCTTATTTAACACGAGTGGCGTTGTGTTTAACACGAGCCATGCATTTCTTGGCGCTGCTATGGGACAATGGGCGTGATTCTCCGGTCTCGTTTCACTCTCGCTCAAGCGAAATGAGGTTGATGAACAGCAGGAAAGGCCGAAAATGAGAACCGCACCAGGCACCAAACAGTTCACGATGTAACCGGCCCACTCCCATTGGTGAAATCGGGATCTTGCCATAGTGTGGCGAGAAACCAATTATCACCACTTAAGTCCTATTTCCATACAATTACCGAGAGCCACCTCTGATCCAACGGCCTCCCGTCATTTCAGCGGCCTCCCCAGCAAGTGTTCACGATGGCGGCGATTGGTATTTCTTTGGAAAAACGTGAGCCTGGCAGAAGGGCTTCTGTGGGGAGCTGAGGAGGTGAGTAGCTCACAGGCAAAGAGCCCGGGGCGCTGGACATGCCACCCAGTGCTCGGTGGAGAGTGGGGGAACCTCGGCTGGGGTGGGAAACCGTTTGTGGGGGTGGGCTGCCATAGGAGGGGGTGGAGGCGCTGTCATGGGGGGGGGGGGATAACAGGGGGCAACTGCGCATGTCACCACCATGCCAATCCCTGGATTGTGTGTAACTGTAACGGAGACAACCCTTGTCCCTACCTGTCTGCCCCACCGACCACCCATTACCTCATCGACTCCCATGCGGCTGGCTATGTGGCTGAGGCTATTGCTAACAGGGGACTGGCAATTGTGGTTCAGTGAGCACTTCACACAACCCAAGTGGATTCCTATGGGTGGGCGGGCCATGTAGTATGTGGGAATCATTGCCCAGCATCCCAATCACACCTTGATGCCTGGACACTGCGGAAGGCAACACCACACACGCAGCAGCCAACATCTGTACACCCAGGGGATGGGACACAGCTCCAGGGACACGTCCATGGCCAGAGGGTGGTGAATGTCATGGGGAGGGGGAGCTACCTGGAGAGATGGGCCAAGGGTTCGGAGGTCAGCCCGCATTGCAGAACAAAGTTACAGAGGCATCATGCTAGTTGTGCACAAATGTGTTTATTGTGTTAGACAATTCCCCACCCTCCCTTCGATGCCCCTGGCAAGTGCCCTCTGGGGGCTCACTTTTCGGTGGCACATGCACAGACATGCCGCCCTGTCCCCAGTGCTGCCTGTGACACGTGGCCTCATCAGAGGGATGGAACTTGGGGGAGCATTTTCACCCCTCCATGGGATGGGTCCGGTTCGCCACCCAGCACCCCCTCCTCTGCCAGCCCTGGGGGTTTCCCATGGTCCACATCATCATGTTGACACCCTCAGCGATGCTCCTCAGTGACTGGGCCATTCTCTGCAGCGCCTCGGCAGCGCCCACCTGCGGCTGGGCCAGCTCCGCAATGCCTCAGCCATTCCCATCTGAGAGCGGGACATGTCCCACGGAACCTCATCAAGGTCAGCCTGGTACTGGGTGACATCCCCCAGTTCGACCGAGATCCTCAGCCACGGCCGTCACCGACAACGGGACGCCTTGGACACCTTTACTAATGGTGCCGACGTCGTGCACCAGGCTCTCCACTGCGGTCTCCACCCTGGCAGTGTTGGCCTTGGTGCCTCACATTGCCGGCGACATCATCTGCCCCCGTAGCCTATGGGACTCCTCCAAGCAGCTATGGATTGGCTGGAGTGTCGCTGACATCTCCCTCTCAATGTCCTAGCCGCTCCCTATCGTATCCATCAGCACAGGTTCAGCATCAGGCTGGGACCCAGCTGGGACTTTGGACCCCGCAGACCTCCAGCAGCTGTCTTGCTTGGGGTTCTTGATTCTACCTGATGTCCATCAGGAGCAGTGTGGAGCTGATCAGATTGTGCCCCAGAAGCCTGTCCACTAACATTTCCCACCAAGGTGCGTGTATCTGCGCTGGTGGTGGATGGGGATGGCAGCTGTGATGCAACTATTACGGAGGCATCCTCGGAGATCTCCTCCGAGGTGGTCTCATGAGAGACTGGAGAGAGTGCCACATGGGATGGGCCGGCGCATTCGGCTGGAGGGCCTGTGGGAGAATGGACATGTGGTCAGTGGGAGGGATGGGTCAGTCAGTATGGATATCACTACTCACGTTTGACAGGTCCCCCGGGTGGGGCCTGGTGGTTCCTCATCTCCGCATGGCCCTGTCTTCGGCCATCCCAGTCACCTCCAGGGCATGCTCCTCAAAGGTGGTGAGGATTCTGATGTCTGGCACATCTCCGCCCTCTGGGTCCTCTTCTTGTGATTGCAGGAGAACTTTTTCTGAGGAGACACAGAGAGACAGAGAGGGCATCGTTAGCCATATGCCTGGTTCGCAGTGGTGGGAGGGGCAGGTGTGTGAAGGGAGGGTTGGGGGCATTGAAGGGGAAAGAGGGTGGAGGGAGGATTGGGGGTAGCATGGAAAGTTGGAGGGTAGATGCTCCTGTGGGAGTGGAAAGGTCTCGGGCAGTGGTGGGGGGGCATTGATGTCTACTCTGGTCTAAGTCATTGACCTTTTATCGGCAGTGGAGACCAGTCCTCCTGGTCACACTCCCCAATCTCACAGCCACCGCCACGTCATCCCAGACAGCACTGGCTGCCCTATGAGTGACCCTCCTGGACCCTCAGGGAAACAGGACATCCCTCCTGGCCTCCACAGTGTCTAGCAGCCTCCCCAGATCAGCATCCTTGAATCTTGGGGCTGGTCTCCTCGGCACCATTGCTGCGAGCTGGCTGGTGTTGGCTGAGCAAGTGCAGCTTAAGTGTTGCTTGAACTTGCAGGCGGGGGTCTGGTGAGTGTGGTGCCGGTGAATCAGCTGGCGAGCTTTCACTTGTGGCAAGAAGCCCGTGAGGCCTTGTTAAGTGGACCAATTAACTTTGAATCGCTGGGATGGGCGCCGAGAAGAATGTGGCAATTCCTGCTCGCTACCATACTTACACATCTTTCCAGAGAATTGTGCCCTTTGTCCCATTTAGTTGAATCGCGTCCCAAGTGTTGTTTGATAGCGGTGGGGAACTCACCAGCAGAGCTGCTGGGAAACTCCCTGAAATACTCACCACAAATGAACTTAGAAATTTTTCCATTAAATTCTGCCTTGTATCTTTTTCTTTTACAAAAGCACAATGTCAGAAACATTTCTAATCAGCACACTGTGAACTCATAATGGAACGGTTGAGGGTGTCCCATTTTTTTTTATTGGGACATTGTGCCACTTGTCCACAATTGATTTCAGACCCAGAACAGTGCTGTGTGGGAACAATGTTCACCAGTTAGTGAGCCCAAGCTGACCCAAAATTGAGCCCCAGACCTCATTTCCAAACTTTGAGGGGGTTGTTGGTGGTTGATGCACCTCCACAGGGTGTTCACCTATTTGAGGACACTTGCCTCCCTGACAGTGACTCAAAGGTGTCCTGAGAAGGGGGATGGAACAGCAATGAATGGAGCGGGGCTGTTCCGAGCGTTGTGGAGTCAGGGGAATACTGCTCCTCCTCATGGCTCCAAATCAATATCTAGTGATTGATGATACTTTTTATAATCCACTTATACTTCCATGCCAAGTGCAGGGTGTGATGAATGGTATCGGTATAACTGCTGTAACTGTACCTCGCCTTTAATACATTGGCCCTTTAAGACCGGGCTTGGAACCCTGGGGAACTCCGCCTCTGGCTCCGCCCCCAGGAAACTGTATATAAGGTGATGCTTAGTGGGCAGCATGCTGTGAGCACGCTTCTCGGCAGCTGTCCGGTTCTCTGGTAATTAAATTACCAATCTTCTCTCCGTGTCGTAATTGAGGGTATCTCACAGGGGCTGCGCAGGTCCCAACACGGATCACCAATTGCCCAATCAGGATAAATACAGGTCCTTCATTAACATGTGGCAGTGACTCAGAGCTTGTTTTAGGTGACCACCCAGAATGCCTTCTCAGCTGCTATTATCAATATGATTGGGTGTCAGATGTTGTTCCCCTAATTTTTCGCCTGGAAAACAGGCTCGACGAGGACCATTCACTCTGTGTGTAAAATTAAAGAGCGTTTATGCTTAGAAAGGGTCATTTGAAAAACGATGGCAGATTTTCTCCGGGAAGGAAATTAACTTCTTTAACTTTACTCAGAACAAAAAGACCTATCTTTTGACATAAAAATCAAGTTAAAAAGACCCAGGTGGCTGTGTGGGATCTCTGACAGATATCTTGTATGAACAAGAATCCCCACTGAATTCAGAGTTTTGCTCAGCGATGAAGGCGAGAGGTATTACTAACTAGAGGAGTGTCTAATTGTTAATTGTATATTAATTAGGTGTTTAATTGCATTCAGGTGGTGAGCATTAGCTAGGGATTCACCTGTGCAGAGATGATAGTTGGACTGGAGGTGCATGTGTGGCTGTGTAAATAAAAGCTCGTCAGTATCTAAAGACGAGGCAATAATTTTACTCCCATATAATCTTCTATTCTTTGTGATGAGCCTTCTGTTTTAGAAGGTATTTCAACTAGTTCATTTTCCTGATTATTTAAATGATTTACATGCAGGGAAGTCGGATATGATCAAGGCTGAGGTATTAGAGAGAGTTTGGAGAGAATTTAGATACTCTGAGACAGTGTTCAATTCAGGAGATTTGGTATATTGTAAAACAGGGAGTCAAACGGATAGAGAAGGCCCCGGTAAATTGATAAGTCATTACCGTAAGACAGTACATACCAAGCATGGCAATCAAACTGTTGATTCCTCATGATTAATTGTAATTAACTGTAAAATCTAGGGGCATGATTCTCTGGAAAGATTTTTAAGTGTGGTAGCAAGCGGGAACCGCCACCAATTTCCCGGCACTCAGCCCGGCGAGGCCAGCAACGCTATTCAAATTGGTCCACTTAACGAGGCCTCATGGGCTTCATGTCACAAATGAAGACCCGCCAGCCAATTTGCTGGAACTGCGCTCACCAGCTGCCCCCGCTAACAAGGTCGAGCAGCGCTTAAATAGCAATTGCACAACCAACCTCACAGCTCGCAGCCATGGCGCTGAGGTGACCGGCCCCAAAGCTTGGAGATGCAGACCTGGGGAGGGTCCTAGATGCGATGGAGGCCAGGAGGGATGTCCTGTTCCCCCGAGAGTCTCAGAGGGTGAGCCACAGGGCAGTCAGTGCCACCTGGGATGATGTGGCAGTGACTGCAAGCTTGGACAGTGTGACCAAGAGGACGGGCCTCCAGTGCCGTATGAAGGTCAACGACTGACACCGGGCAGCACGGGTGAGTTGGCACCAACCCCTCTCCCCCCACCCCAACCTTTCCACCTTCCAATGCGACCAGCAACCCCCCCCCCAACCCTCCATCTGCTCCCCCAACCCATTTTCCCACCTTCCCTTCACCTCAAACCTCCCATTACCCCAACCCTCCCTTCACATATACCCACACCCAGCACTGTAAACCACGCGTGTGGGTAATGATGCCCTCTCTGTATCTCCACAGGAAAAACTCTCCCACAATCACTGGGAGAGGGCCAGATCGGCGTAGGGGTGCCAGAGCGAAGAATCCTTCTGACATTCGAGGAATGAATGCTGGAGGTGACAGAGGTGGCCAGGGACAGAGCGGTCACCAATGCGGATGTTGGCGCACACTTCAGTGGTGAGGATCCATTGGGCCCCACAAGGATGGACTGTCACACGTGACTTGTTATTGCCATACTGACTGACCCATCCCTCCCAGTGACCATGTGTTCATTTTTCCACAGCTCCTCCAGGCAACGGCGCCAGCCCATCTGGGTGGACCCATCTCCTGCCTCCCATGAGACCACCTTGGAGGAGACCTCCGAGGATGCACAGTCAATGCGTCACAGCTGTCATCCTCGCCCTCCACCACCGCAGAGACATGGACCTTTGGGGAATCTGAGGCTGGAGGACCCCGGCGAACTTGTCAGTGGACATCCACGCATGGGCATCAAAGGCCACAGGATGTGGTAAGCAGATGGCTGCCTCCACCTCTGATGTGCATCCTGGATGCAGCGGTAGAGCAAGGAATGCCAAGCACATTATGGATCACTGAGGACCCCGGGGGGGGGGGGGGGGGGGGGGGGGGGGGGGGGGGGGGGGGGGGGGGTAAGTGTGCTTTCGGGGGGTGGGGTGTTGGGCATTTGGGAGGAAGGCGTGGAGGCGGGGGTAATGGGGCAGTGGTGTACACTTGTACAAGGAACATTAAAATACCCTCACCACTACCAGCATGATGCCTCTGGCTCTTTGGTCCGCGATGCGCGGCAACCATCAATCCCATGCCCCACCCCGAGGCATGCCCGCCCCCTCCCACCCCCACCTGACATGCCCTGCCCATGCACACCCGGCCGCAACCATGTGGCCAGGGCTAAAGCCCAATCCCTGGGTGTTCTGATGTTGGCCACTGCGTCTGTGGTGCTGCCTCCCACAGTGTTCAAGCACAATGTCCATGCTTCAAAGTGTGATTGGGATGCTAGGCAATGAGCCCCACATGCTTCATGGCCTGCCCACCCACAGGAAATCCACTTGGGATGTGTGAAATGCTCACTTAACCATGATTTCCAATTCCCTAATAGCGATAGCCTTCAGCCGCATGGCCAGAGCACTCTGCGATCAGTGGGAGTTGTGGATGAATCAGTGGGGCAAACAAGCAGGGGCTAGGCTTGCACCTGGTATGGGAACGCACAATCCAGGGGTTGGCACAGCGGATCCGCGTGCGTCAATCCCTTCCCCCTCCACTGTGGACAGGGGTAGCAAGCCCAGTGCCCCTAGCCTTTGAGCGAAGACGGCTACTCACCTCCTCGGCTCCCCACAGCAGCCCATCCGCCAGGTCCATGTTATTAAAAAAGAGTACTAATTGGCGGCAGCATGATCACGTGCTGGGAGGGCCGCTGAATCATGGAAGGCCATTGGACATGGGGTGGCTCCCGTTAAGTATGGAAATAGGGCTTATGTGGTGTTAATAATAATAATAATCTTTATTGTCACAAGTAGGCTTACATTAACACTGCAATGAAGTTACTGTGTAAAGCCCCTAGTTGCCACACTCCGGCGCCTGTTCTGGTACACAGAGGGAGAATTCAGACCGTCCAATTCACCTAACAGCACGTCTTTCGGGACTTGTGGGAGGAAACCCACGCAGACACGGGGAGAACGTACAGACTCCATGTGGTGAATGTGATTCACACCGGATTATAATCTGTATATACATGTGTCGGTATTGTAAGTGCAGTTGCACTACCTGTCCTCCAGGGGGAGTAGCTCTGGGAATGCTCGAGTTGTACGGGGCTTCTCCCTTGGCTCTGCCCAGGACTCCGCCCCCGGAAGCTGCTGTATAAAAGATCAGTGCCACATGGTCAGCCGGCCAGTTCACCGAAAGTTCAATGGCTAATAGGCTGACTGTTGTGAGTATATTAAAACCGCTATTCTAATCCTACAAGCACGTGTTCGTAGAATTGTTGGTTCCAACACTCCACACAGGCAGTGACCCAAACCGGGAATCAAACCTGGGACCCTGGAGCTGTGAAGCAACTGTGCTAACCACTGTGCTACCGTGCCACCCACACTTGGTAAAAAGGGGCAGTTAGATAGTTGTATGGAGCCTGGACTTTATTCTGAAGTATCAGATAAGAGTTGACTTGCTTCAGCACATAGTCTGTATTAAGGAGACTAATCAATATGGGATGGATTTTACAGGTTGGGGGACATATTTCTCACCGTACAGCCTAAACAAACTGAGGGTTGGACTTCCGCCCCTCAGTCAAAGGAAGTCCAGCCCTTGAGAGTTGCCAGCCAATCTACTGAGCAGGCAGCTCCAACACTCCAGAAGCATCATAATTCAGTTAAAAAAACATGTTGTTATTAAAGCATTTATATATATATATATACATCAAACACAATCAAAACGAAAAAGTGAACAGGAAATCACACAACAAATAAATAACCAACACCCCTGCACCCCACCCTCCCTGCCGTTACCCTCCACCCACTCTGCCTCCTTTTTTATACCCCAAAGCTCCCCCCCTCCCCTTGTTGACTTCTTAACTATCCTTGAAGAAGTCGATAAACGGTTTCCATCTCCGGGCAAACCTTCCACAGACCCCCCCAAGCCAAACTTGATTTTTTCCGACCTTAGGAAATTTTGCAAGCTAACCCACACCCCCGGTTTTGGGGGTTCCTTGGGTTCCCCTCAGTTAAAATTGACCTTCTCAAGAGTCAAGAATTCCACAGCCCCCCCCCCCCCCCCCCCCCCCCAACACAACAGGGCACAGGGTGGAGAGGTTGCTCTCCAACCCATCAGGATCTGCCTTTGGGCGATCAACGAGGTGAAGGCTACAACATCTGCCTCCGCACCTGTTTCCAACCATGGCTGGTCCGACACCCCGAATATGGCCTCCCGAGGGACCGGGTCCAGTTTCACGTGCACCACTTTAGAGATTACCCTCAACACCTCCTTCCAGTATTCCTCCAGCTTTGGACAGGACCAAAGCATATGAACGTGATTTGTGGGCCCTCCCACGCCCCCCCCCCCCCCTCCCGCCTCAACATTCACACACATCTTCTACCCCCTCAAAGAATCGGCTCATCCTCGCCCTTGTGAGGTGTGCTCTGTAGATTTTTTCCGACCTTAGGAAATTTTGCAAGCTAACCTACACCCCCGGTTTTGGCGGCCCCGCATCCCTCCTGTAATGATATGTATATACTCAGGTTAGGGAAGGGTTAGTTATTACATCTCTGTGTAATTTAAACACTAGAGGGCACCACCATTTCTCTGTATATAAATCAGACCTCAGGGAATGCTGGGTAGTTAGTGAAGGAGAAAACCTGAGGACATCACGAGGAGAAGATTACAGTAGAGAGAGTTAACACGAGGAGATTATTAGTGACTATTAGCTTATTGATTACTGCTAGGCAGATTCAATATTACTTTATTATTAACTGCAGCTCAGTAGTGAGTGCGAACTTCATTTAATTAATCGTTATACAATAAATTAGTTTTATTTCAATCTAATGATTGGTGGATTCTTTGTCATCAACTCAGCGGACCATTCTGGAACAAAAGACAAAGAACACGACATATTACCACAAAGGGTAATATAACACCTCCATCCCAACAAGATCAGTCTCCGGGCTATCAAAGAGGCAAAGGCCAAAACGTCGGCCTCTCTCACCCAGACTCCTGAGTCTTCCGAAACTCCAAAAATTGCCACTTCTGGACTCAGGACCACTTTCACCCTCAGCAGCTCAGGCATCCCGTCAGCGAACACCCGCCAAGATCCCTTCAGCTTTGGACAGGCCCAAAACATGTGGATATGGTCTGCGCCCTCCCCCACCCCGTGCACCATCCGCACCTATCCTCCACCTCCTCAAAAAACCTGCTCATTCTGGCCACTGTCATGTGTGCCCTGTAAACTACTTTGAATTGAATGAGGCTAAGCCTAGTGCACAAACAGGATGCATTCACCCTCCTCAGAGCCTTGTCCCATAACCCAGCCTCCAGCACCCTCCCATTTCCGCTTAACTTCTCCTATCGAGGCACCCTCCCAGTCCATTAATTCTTCGTAAATCTCTGACACCCTGCCGTCGCCAACTCCTGCTTTCGAACCACTGTGTCCTGCAACCCCGGGGGCCGCAAGTCAGGAAAAGGTGGCATCTGTTTCCTCACATACCACTCACCACTACCGGACACGTGGAGTACCTGGCCAGCGAGAACAGCAGAGGCGCCGTCAACAATTCCCCTAAACTAGTGTCCTTAGAAAAGGCTGCCTTCATCCGATTCCATACCGACCCGTCCCCCACTACCCACTTCCTTACCATGGCTATATTTGCTGCCCAGTAGTAATTCAACAAATTTGGCCGGCCAGCAAAGGCCCCAGTAGTACCTTTTCACCCATGGGCTGTCCCTGTCCACTCAAACCCTTTGACCAATGCATTAATCTTCCTAAAGAAGACCTTTGGAATAAAAATCGGACGTTTCTGAAACACGAATGGAAACCTCGGGAGTACCGTTCTCGTCGCGGACTGCACCCGCCCCGCCAATGACAATGGGAGCTCGTCCCACCTTTTAAAATCTCCCTTCAACTGTTCCACCAACCGGGCTGAATTCAATTTATGTAGCTGCTCCCATCCCCCTGCCACGTGGATGCCCAGATACCTGAAACTCGCCCCCACTACCTTAAACGGCAGCTCGACCAACCTCCTCTCCTGCCCCCTTGTCTGGATCGGAAAGATCTCGCTCTTCCCCATGTTTAACTTATACCCAAGGAACCGGCCGAATTCCACCAAAATGTCCATGATCCCTCCAATACTTTCCAATAGGTCCGATATGTAGAGCAACAGATCGTCCGCATATAGTGCTCCCACCACCACCCCCCACACTATCCCTTTCCAATCCTTTGACGCTCTAAGCGCCATTGTCAGTGGCTCTATTGCCAAGGCAAAGAGCAATGGGGAGAGTGGCCATCCCTGCCTAGTCCCACGATACAGTCTAAAATACCCCAAACTCACCCGGCGCCTGATACAACAACCGGACCCAATCCACAAACACCTACCCGAACCCGAACCGCTCCAATACCTCCCACAAATATTCCCATTCTACCCAATCAAAAGCATTCTCCGCATCCATAGCAATCACCACCTTCACATTCCGTCCCTCCGAGGGCATCATTATAACCTTCAACAGATGCTTCACATTAGCCGACAGATGCCTCCCATTTACAAACTCCGTCTGGTCTTCCCCTATCACACCCGGCACACAGTCTTCAATCCGCGAGGGCAAGATCTTTGGCAACAACTTGGCGTCTACAATCAGCAGTGATATAGGGTGATAGGACCAACGTTAATGCAGGCCTAAATATCTTTAATTCTGAAGAAGAACCTGGAGCAGTGTTGGGAGGAAGCTCCCCCTTCTCCCTCGTCTCATTAAATGCCCTCACCACAGGGGCCCGAGGTCACCCAAAAACCTTTTATAAAATTCTACCGGAAAACCATCGGAACCGGGGCCTTCCCTGCCTGCATCCCCCATACCCTCCATCACCAGTCCATGGTTGCTCCCAACCCCTCTACCAGGCCCTCCCCCACCTTGGGGAACTCCAACCTGTCCAGGAATCGTCGCATCCCTGACCCCCCACCCGGCCGGGGGTTCCGATTTATAAAACCTCCTGTAAAATTCCTCAAATACTCCTTTCACCCCCACCGGGACCAGTTCCACTCTACCCCTCCTGTCCTCCACCCTTCCAGTCTCCCTCACCACCACCTGCTTCCTGAGTTGGTGGGCTAGCATCCTCCTAGCCTTCTCCCCGTACTCCTCCACTGCTCCTCTGGCCCTCTGCAACTGCCCCACTGCCTTATCTGATGACACCTCCCCAAACTCTATCTGAAGCTTCTGTCTCTCCTTCAACAATCCTGTCTCCGGGGTCACCAAATACCTTCTGTCCACCCGCAGAATCTCTTCCAACAACCTTGCCATCTCTGCTCGATCCTCCTTCTCCCTATGCACCCTGATCGATATGAACTCCCCCCTAACCACTGCCGTGAGTGCCTCCCATAGCATGGCAGCCAAGGCCTCACCTGTATCATTTATTCCATATACCCCCAGATGGTGGCGTCCACTTGCTCGCATAGCCAATACGGTGCGTGGTCTGAAACCACGATCACAGAGTACCCCGAGTCGACCACCCCGCCAGCAGTCTTGTCCACCACAAAGTAATCGATCCACGAGTAAACCCTGTGCACGTGGGAGAAGTACAAAAACTCCTTCTCCCTCGGCCTCCCAAACTTCCACAGATCCGATTCCTCCATGCCCCTCATGAACCCCTTCAGCTCCTTCGCCACCGCCGACACCCTCCCCGACCTCGAGCTCACCAGTCCAACCCTGGATGAATGACCGTAATAAAGGCGGGTTGGAACACCTGGAGAGAGGTCGGGAGGGGATGGTGAGGGATAACATCTTGGGGGAGGTCACCCAGTGCCAACTGGGGACCTCCCAAATTATATGTCCCCTCTTCCTTCCCACCTTTTCAACAAAGTTGATTTAAAAAATGACCTTCTCATGCTCATCTGCCTGCCACTGCCCAGCGATTTAAGGAAGTGGAGTCGGATTGAAGGCCTTCTGTGGGCAATAATCGGTTACTTAAAGCTGGGATCATGGACAACTTACCCATTCCCTGTATTAGGGCGACTGGGTTGGTGGTGGACAGGATGGGAGTGGGATATCCACCAAAATTATTTTATATGGCCCCACCCCACAGAAAACACATCCCATATTGCTTGGGGATTTGAAGAGTGGCTGGGTGATGCAGAGTGGAATCTCCCACTGTTAGAAGAGGAACCTAAAAATTGTTTCGGCTCTGTTGGCCACAAATGAATGGGCGTGTAGGTCAAATGTCATAAAAGCTGCACTTCCAGAGGGCAAGAAATGTCAGATTCCTTTACTTTAGGGCGGCACAGTGGTTAGCACTGCTGCCTCACAGCGCCAGGGACCCAGGTTCGATTCTGGCCTCGGGTGGCTGTCTGTGTGGAGTTTGTACTTTCCCCCCGTGTCTGCGTGCGTTTCCTCCGGGCGTTTCCAAAATTGTGAAGGTTAGGTGGATTGACCATGCTAAATTGCCCCTTAATGTCCAAAGATGTGCAGGTTCAGTAGGGTCACGGGCATTGGGTGGGGGAGTGGGCTTCAGTAGGGTGCCCTTTCAGAGGGTCGGTGCGGTTTTGACGGGCTAAATGGTCTCCTTCTGCATTGTAGGAATTCTATGGATTATAAATGGGCTGCAGGTGTGAAGAAATTCTTAAGAAGCTGGGGAAATCTCACAATATAGCGCATTGTACAGAGTATGGAAATCATTTTTTAAATTTTTCCAATTTTGGTTGACGAGGTAATGTATTGAGAAAAAGCAATACATTCATTATGAATGAATTGGGTTCTGAATTGTTTTCCAGTGATGGCAATGACTGCAGATTCACATGCACTGAATTACTGTGGAACAGGCTGAATCTATGATTGTTGGATTGGAGGTGTACATTATATAGCGGGACAGGTTTTACGTGCCCCCAACGGGCGTGTTTCCCACTGGGAGAGGCACGCCAAATAGAGCAGCTGCTCACCCCACTACCTTCCTGAAATCGGTTGCCCGCCCACCATATTTAAATTAATAATCAAGGGGGCAATTAGAAATGTTATCAAGCAAATTGACAATGATAATTCAATGCCCACACAAGAAACATTTGATGTGAGAAGTTCCATGTTTTTGCAGTGAAAGATTTAAAAGGCGGGAATGAAGTGGGTTAGCTCTTCTGGGCTGCCCTTTGTTGATTGTGGGACAACACCCTAAGGTCAAATACTCCCTTCCTTCATACCAACTCCCTCCCAAAATCCCCCCCTCAACCACCCTCCCCTCTCTCTAACTTGTCCAAACAGGCCTAAGGCACCAGACTCCGGGGATCCATGGACTTTGATCTTTGATCAAAGGCACACGAGTTTCTGAGTGATAAAACTCCGCCTCATCTCTGTTTTAAACAGGCAACCTTAGTTTCAAACAGTGGACCCTAGTTCTAGATTCTCCCACAAGAGAAACCACCTTCTTCATAGAATTTACAGTGCAGAAGGAGGCCATTCGGCCCATCGAGTCTGCACCGGCTCTTGGAAAGAGCACCCTACCCAATGTCAACACCTCCACCCTATCCCCATAACCCAGTAACCCCACCCAACACTAAGGGCAATTTTGGACACTAAGGGCAATTTATCATGGCCAATCCACCTAACCTGCACATCTTTAGACTGTGGGAGGAAACCGGAGAACCCGGAGGAAACCCATGCACACACGGGGAGGATGTGCAGACTCAGCACAGACAGTGACCCAAGCCGGAATCGAACCTTAGACCTTGGAGCTGCGAAGCAATTGTGCTATCCACAGGGCTACCGTGCTGCCCGTGAGAACCCGTGCAGGGTTCTCCACCCTGTCAAGACCCCTCAGGATCTTTTGGGCTGGATTCTCTGACTTTCAGGCTATCTCCGGAGGATCCGTGGCATTATACGTCAAAAAACCCAGCGCCGCCCAGCACCGATCCTCTGATCTGTGAGGGGCTAGCAGCTGCGCCATGTAAAATGCCCCAGCCTCCACAGTATAAATGGCCCTAGAATTGTCGGGTCCGTGGTACAACATGGCACCGACCGTGTGCGGTCCCAACCTGCCAAATAGTGCCCCCCCAGACACCCCCTCGCCACCTCCTAGCCACCTCCCACCAGTCCCCCATCCCTCGCCGAAGCCCCCCACAGCCAGCAGCATGGCTCCCGACCGACTGTGTCGGCGCTGGACACAGTCTGCAGCCGCCACGCCGGATTCCCGACCGTTGAGCCTACACGTCAACCGGGCAGTGGGGAACTCAGCCCATCGGGGCTGGAGCATGGGGGGAAGGCCTTCAGGTGATTTCCTGAGGCCGTCCCATTGGCATGTGCCGCGATGACGCTGTTTTGGAGGCGGCGGATTGTGCGAAAACAGGCGCCGTGTCTGATTCCATCGTAAAAAGGGATTCTCTGCCCAATTGCCGATTACAAAATCGGCGTCGAGGAACAGAAAATCCTGCCCAATGTTTCAATTAAGTTACCTCTTACACTGCTAAACTCCAGCGGATGACACAAGCCTAGCCTGCCCAACCTTTCCTCACAAGACAACCTACCCCTTCTAGGTATTGGTTTGGTAAACCTTCTCTGAACTGCTTCCAATGCATTTACATCCTTCCTTAAATAAGGAGACCAATACTGTGCACAGAACTCTAAATGTGGTCACTAGCACTCTTACTCCATACCCCTCCACTTCCCTTGCAATAAATAACCATTCTATTAGCTTTCTTAATATCTTGGTGCACCGAACAATGAGCTTTTTCTGATTCATGCATTCGGACATCTAGATGTCCCGATACCTCAGAGCTCTCACTATTTAAATAATATGCTTCCATAATCAGTAACGAATATGATGTCAATCCCCGTATCTATAACAACGATCCCATCTTCCCACCAAACCCCAAACATTAACCCGCATGTTAACATAAATAAATGACAAAAAGGAATCAGGAATCACCCAGTCACCATTAACACATACAGTCCCCCTCCCCCCAACCCTCCCAACCACCCCCCCCAACTAATGTTCGATGTTATCCAGTTCTCGAACGTGCATAATGAATAATGCCCATGAATTGTAGAATCCCTCCATCCTTCCCCTCAGTTCAAATTTGACCTTCTCAAGAGTCAAGAATTCCACAGCCCCCCCCCCCCCGGGCCAGGGCACAGGGTGGAGAGATTGCTCTCCAGCCCATCAGGATCTGCCTTTGGGCGATCAACGAGACGAAGGCTACAACATCTGCCTCCGTGCCCGTTTCCAACCCCGGCTGGTCCGACACCCCGAATATGGCCTCCCGAGAGCCCGGGTCCAGTTTCACGTGCACCACTTTAGAGATTACCCTAAAAATCTCCTTCCAGTAATCCTCCAGCTTTGGACAGGACCAAAGCATATGAACGTGATTTGTGGGCCCTCGTCCCCCCCCCCCCCCCCCCCCCCCCCCCCCCCCCCCCCCCGCCTCAACATTCACACACATCTTCTACCCCCTCAAAGAATCGGCTCATCCTCACCCTTGTGAGGTGTGCTCTGTAGACCACCTTCAGCTGTATCAGCTCCAACCTCGCGCACGAGGTGGAGGCGTTCATTCTCCGGAGCACCTCACACCAGAACCCCTCCTCCATACCCTCTCCCAACTCTTCCTCCCACTGAGCTTTGACCCCTTCCAGTCGTGCCTTCTCCTCTTCCAAAATAGCTCGGTAAACCACCGGCATTACCCTGTTCTCCAGTCCCCCTGTCGTCAGCACCTCCTCCAGCAATGTGGAGGCCGGCTCCACCGGGAAGCTCTGATCTCCTTTCTGGCAAAATCTCGAACCTGCATGTATCTAAACATTTCCCCCTGCTCCAGCCCATACTTGGCCTCCAGCTGCTTCAATCCTGCAAACCAACCCCCAAGAAACAAATTTTTTAGTGTCTTAATCCTCTTCTCCCATTTCTGAAAATTTCCATCCCATTTCCCTGGCTCAACGCTGTGGTTCCCCGAATCGGCATTTCCGTTGACCCTGCCCCCAACCCAAAGTGATGGCGAAACTGCCTCCAAATTCTCAATTAAGCTATTATTACCGGACTCCCTGAGTATTTCCCCGGGGCCATCGGGAGCGGCGCTGTTGCTAGTGCTTTCAATCCTGACCCCCTACCCAAACTCAATCCTGACCCCCTGCATAAACTCTCCTCTATTCTGACCCACTGGGAACCAACCCCTCTGACCCAGCTCCGCACCATCTCCACATTCGCTGCCCAGTAATAATACATCAGGTTCGGAAGACCCCAACCTCCTGCCTGGCTTCCTCTCTGTAGCAGCACCTTTCTAACTCTGGCCACCTTGCCTCCCCATATGAATGAGGTAATCATTCCTTCAATCTCTCTGGAAAATGCCTTTGGCATGAAAATCAGCAGGTATTGGAAAATAAACAGAAATCGCGGCAACACGGTCATTTTAACCGCCTGGACCCCACCCGTCAGTGACAGCGGGAGACCATCCCAGCTTGCCAGATCACTCTCCCCACCAAACTAGAAATGTTGTACCTGTGGAGGCCCCCCCCCCCCCCCCCACTCCTGGGCAAACTGCACCCCCAGGTATCTAAGGTGTGTCCCTGCCCTACAGAATGGCAGCCCCACCACCTGTGTCCCCACCCCCGGCCGAGACACCACAAAATACTCACTCTTGTCTAGATTTAATTTGTACCCCGGGAAAGCCCCAAACACCAGAAGCAGCTCCAATATTGCCCCTATTGACACACTTGGTTCCGTCACGTATAACAAGTCATCGGCATATAAGGACACCCTATGCTCTGTCCCCCCTCCCCCCTGCACTATCCCTTTCCATACCCCCGAACTTCTTAATGCGATAGTCAACGGCTCAATTGCGAATGTAAACAGCCGGGGGGACATAGGACATCCCTGCCTCGTCCCACGGTGGAGAGAAATGTATCTCGAGCCGATGTTATTTGTGCGGACACTTGCCCTCGGCTCCTTATACAGTAGTTTTACCCAGCCCACAAATCTTCATCCAATCCCAAACCGCTCCAGAACTGCCATGAAGTACCCCCATTCTACCCGGTCAAACGCCTTCTCAGCGTCCAATGTCACAACCACCTCTGTTTCCTTCCCCTCCGCCGGTGCCATAACGACGTTCAATATCCTTCTAATGTTTAAAAAGAGCGGTCTCCCTCTCACGAACCCCGTGTGATCTTCACCTATGACCTTCGGGAAGCAATCCTCCAGCCTACCTGCCAGTACCTTCGCCAATACTTTTGTGTCCACATTCAGAAGTGATATGGGCCTATACGACCCACACTCTTTTTTAAGCAACAGGGAAATCGATGCCTGTCCCAAAGTTTGTGGTAACACCTGCTTCCCTATCGCCTCTTCAAACATCCACACCATCAGGGGTGACAGTTTGTCCTTGAATTTTTTATAATATTCCACCGGAAACCCATCCGGCCCTGCCACCTTCCCCGACTGCATCTTCCCAATCGCATCGTTTGTTTCCTGCTCCACTATCGCTCCTTCTAATGTAGCCCTGTCCCTCTCCCCTAACCTCGGGTACTCCAGCCCATCTAGAAATTCCTGCATCTCCCGGCCTCCCCCAGGTGGCTCTGACCTGTACAACCTCTCATGGAATTCCTCAAAGACCTTGTTAATCAGATCCGGAGCCACCACCAACTTCCCAGCCCTGTCCGTCACCTGAACAATTTCCCTTACCGCTAACATACCTGCTTTACCTCCATGTTTGTAAACCGCACCCCATGTTCACCTCAGTTGGTGCACCACCTTCCTGGTAGATAGTCGGTCAAAGCTCGCCTGCAGATCCTTCCTCTTTTCCAACTTTGCTGGGTCCCCATCTTCTGCATAACTCCTATCTACCTTCAACATCTCATCTATTACCCTCTGCCGCTCCAACCTCTCCTCTTTGTCTACCCTGGCCTTAAACAAAATTATCTCACCCCTCACCACCGCCTTTAGAGCCTCCCAGACAATTGCCTTTGACACCTCACCCGTACAGTTGAAACCTACATATTCCTTAATTATTTTTTCAATTTTGTCACAGAACCCTCGGTCCCCCAGTGGTCCCACATCTAACTTCCACCCCGGCCTCTGTGCTACCCCCCTTCCCCAGGACCATATCCACCCCATGCGGAGCATGATCTGATACTGCAATTGCCGAGTACTCCGACCCCTTAACCCCAGCCAGCAAAGCCTTCCCCATGAAAAAATGTCGATCCGCGAGTATCTCTTATGGACTGCTGAGAAAAACGAGTACTCCCGTTCCCTCGGGTAAAGAAACCAAGGGTCCACCCCTTCCATTTCCACCATTAGCCCAGCCAACGTCTTCGCCCCCCCTGATGGGACCCAGCGAGCGCAGCTGTGACCAGTCCAACCTTGGCTCCTGCACCAAGTTTCAGTCACCCCCCCCCCCCCCCCCCCCCCCCCCCGCCCAACTATCAGTTCGTGTGTGTCCAAGTCAGGAATGGCCCCAAACACCTTCTTCGCGGAGGTGGGACCGTATACACTTACCAGCACCGCTAACCTCCCCTCCAGCTCCCCTGTCACAATCACATATCTACCCCCCTGATCAGCAACCACATTCTCCATCTGGAACCAGACTCTTGCTGACCATGACAGCTACCCCTCGAGCCCTTCTGTCAAATCCAGAGTGAAACACCTGACTAACCCAGCCCTTTTTAAGTCTCACCTGGTCCTTCACCCTCAAGTGAGTCTCCTGCAGCGTTGCTACAGCGGCTTTCAAACTTTTAAGATGCGCAAGCACCCTTGACCTCTTGACCGGACCTCCTAACCCCCTCACTTGACTATCCCAACTGGGGTCTCTCACCCCCACCACCACCCTCCTTATCCACCATCATCATACCACCAGGCCCCACCATGCGGTCCGGCATCCGCCATCTTGTCAGCCCTTTTGCTGGTCCTCTCATTCGGCGGCAAACTCGCGTTTCCTGCCTTCTGCTTTTCGTATCCTTCAATGACTTATTATTTTTCTTTTCTTTTTGTCCTTCAATCTTTTAAGAAAAAATTCTTCCTTCAAAAAAAAAATTCTTTTTTTCCAAAAAATGTTTTCTTTTCCTTTTTTATATTCCTCAAAAATTCCCCTGGGACCGGACTTCAGACTTCTTAAAAAAAAAACACACTCTAGGCGGGAGCCACCCGATGTGGAACATCTCCACCACATCGCGCCCTGGCTTTGGGCCTGCCACCTCGTCCTTAATTCGGCTCCGCCCCGGTGCTCCAAATGTCGCACGCCCTGGGCCCGATGCCTCAGGTCCAGCCACTCGACAATCGCACGGGGTTCCTCGCCGGTTCACAAACCGGCCCGGCTTGACACCCGGAACGGCCCCAAAGACCGTCTAAAATTTGGGGGGGGGGGGAGCGAAAAAATGGGGAAACCCCCGAAATCGCTGTAGACAGTGGCCACCAGCAGCAGCTCTCCTCAATGTGGCCGACCCGCTCACAAACGCCACCGGAAGTCCATCCAAATCATTTATATAAATTATAAACAGTTGAGATCCCAGCTTTGATCCTGTGGTACACCACTTGTTACATTTTGCCAACCTGAAAAACACATTTATGCCTGCTCTCTGCTTCCTTTTAGCCAGTCAATCTTCTATCCATGCCAATATGTTCCCTCTATAACATGAGCTTTTATTTTCCGCACTTTATCTAATTACCAATTCCAAATCTCTTCTTGCACCTAGTGGTGCACCAAGGCAGCCTTTCTTCTGTTTCCACAGCTAGTAATTCCCGGAAAAGGTTGCAATGGCGATCGGAAGTTATAGTATATCACCAGGGGCTTATCGCCACATCAAAACAAGTATGGCTGACCTGGACTCTCTCCCTCTCTTACTGCCAGCCTTTGGCGTATTGGAAGGATTTACCGGTTGACACACTCAACCTGTTTGACTGCATTATGAATGCACCTTTCCTGGCCATCAAGTCCTGGGGTGGACTCAAACCAGGAGCTTCTGGCTTAGAGGGAGGGATGTTACCCTCTGCACCAAAAGACCTCCTACTTTATCTAATGCCTTCCGTAAATCTAAGTACAGTAAATCCACTAGAACTCCTTTATCCATAGAATAGATAGAATCCCTATAATGGAGGCCATTCAACCCTCTGTAAAAGTACCCTACCTCAGCCCACTCCTCCACCCTACACCTGCATCCCCATAACCTCACCTCACCGGCACACCTCTGGACTGTGGGAGGACTTCTGGCAGTGTGCCGAACAGAATTTGCACAATATTCCAAGTGCGGCCTTGCCAAGGTTCTGTACAACTGTAGCATGACTTGTCAGTTTTTGTACTCGATGACTCATCCAATGAAAGCAAGCATTCCGTATGCTTTCTTGACTACCTTGTCCACTTGTGTTGTCACTTTCAAAGATCTGTGTACCTGCTCCCCCAGACCTCTCTGACTTTCTATATACCTTAGAGTTTGGCCATTTACGGTATGTTTCCTCTCTATGTTAGACCTACCAAAATGTATTACCTCACATTTGTCTGGATTAAACTCCATTTGCCATTTCTCTGCATGGTAGCACAGTGGTTAGCACTGTTGCTTCACCGCGCCAGGGTCCTAGGTTCGATTCTTGGCTTGCGTCACTGTGCGGAGTCTGTATGTTCTCCCCGTGTCTGTGTGGGTTTCATCCGGGTGCTCCGGTTTCCTCCCACAAGTCCCGAAAGGTGTGCTGTTAGGTCATTTGGACATTCAGAATTCTCCCTCTGTGTACCCGAACAGACGCTGGAATGTGGTGACTTGGGGAGTTTCACAGCGACAACATTGCAGTGTTCTTTTAAAAAATATTTTTATTCTCCATTTTCACATTTTCTTCAAAATTTACCCCCCACCAACAAACAGTAAACAGTAATGAATACAATGTCAATCCCCCTACCAACAACAACGATCCCATCCTCCCACCAACCCCAAACAACAACCCACCTGACAATATAAGCAATAAATAAAATTAAACCTCCCAAGGAGGAAAAAAGGAAAAAAGAAAAAGGAATCAGGAATCGCCCATGTTCACCGTTGACATATATAGTCCACCCCCCAACCCCCCTAATATTCAATGCCATCCAATCCCCGAAAGAGTACCGTGAATGACACCAATGAATTGTAGACACCTCCCACCCCCTCCCAGACTCCTCCCCTCCACTTCCTCTTGTAAACTCCTCCCCCCAACCACGGTTCCTTCCCCCAACTTTTCACCCCAGGTAGACTCACCGAAACCTGTTCTACCAAGCTCCAATGGCCGCAGCCCCTGCCCCCTCCCCCAACCTCACTCCCGTTCACTGGTCAGCTTAAACCGGCCAGCGTGGAGGCCCTCGCCCGGGTCTCCTTCCCCCTTGCCCAGTCCCAGCAAAACCAAGAAATCCCCTTTAGCACACAACTCCCTCAGACACACACAAGCCCCAAAGAACCATCATTGCAAATTAAATTCCCAACTCTTCCCTTGTCCAAATATCCAGCGTCGACTCATTTAGTACATACAACATCACGCAGTGAAAAAATGAAGTTACATGAGGCTACATCGGTACGTGACCCGCTCTCAAATCATATCTCTCAATTCTGCCACAGTCCTTCTGCCTTCACAAACTCCTCCGCCGCTTCCGCCGACCCAAAATAAAAGTCCTTGGATTTGTAGGTCACCCTCAACTTAGCTGAATATACTATGCCGCACTGCACCTTGCTGATGTACAGTGCCTTCTTCACCCAGCTGAAGGCAGCCTGCCTCTTCGCCAGCTCCAATGTAAAGTCCTGGTATATGTGTATACCAGCTCCAGGCCACTGCACCACCCGCTTCTGCTTTGCCCAGCACAAGACTTCCTCCTTCATGCTATACCTACGGAAACACAGAGTTACTACTCTTGGTGGCTCACTCACCTTTGGTATTGGCCTCCACGACCGATGAGCCCTATCCAGTTCATATCGAGAGGGATCGTCCCCCTCCCCCAATAGCGCCGCCAACATCGTAGCAAAATACTCTGTCAGCCTCGGGCCTTCCACCCCTTCGGGCAGACCCACGATCCTCAGATTCTGCCGCCTGGATCTATTTTCCAGGTCTTCCATTTTGGCTCACAGACCCTTGTTGGTCTCTGTCACCTTCCGCAACTCCTTCCCCATCGAGGTGAGTTGATCACTGTGCTTCGATAATACCTCTTCCACTTCCTTCAGTGTCTCACCTTGCTCCTGTACCTCTGCCGCTGCGTTTGATACCACCGCCCGCACCGGGGCAATCGCCTCCTCCACCGGCACTTTCAATACCGCCCCCATCTCCTTCTTCATCGCTTCCATGTGCTTTGTGAACTGTTTTTCAAGCTCCACAACCATCGCTTTGGTCATTTGTTCTGCTGTGAGCGATGTGGCCTGCCCTGGTGCTCCAGCCTCCGCTTTCCTTACAGTTCCTGCGCTGACTTTTCCACTCACCAGCGGACTGTCATTAACCCCCTTTTTCACAACCGTTTTTTTCCCATGCTTGGACATTTCTCCTCCCTGTGCCTTCTTACAGCTTTTTCAGCTCCCGTTGCCCCTGGGACTAGGCGTTAAAACCCCGAAATTTCTATTCCCGAGCAGGAGCCCTCCAGTGTGCAGCTGCCTCCCGCCTGCCGTCACCGGAAGTCTACATTGCATTGTTAATGTAAGCCGACTTGTGACAATAAAGATTATTATCATGTCTCCAACCTATCTATGTCCTGCTCTATCCTCTGACAATCCTTAACACTATCTGCCACTCCACCAACCTTGGTGTCATCTGCGAACTTACTAATCAGAACAGCTGCATTTTCCTCCAAATTGTTTACGTACACCACAAACGACAGAGGCCCCAGCACAGATCCCTGTGGAACACCACTAGTCACAACCTTCCATCTAAAAAAACGCCCTTGTACTGCTACCCTTTGCTTTTTGTGACCGAGCCAGTTCTGTATCCATCTTACCACCTCCCCTCTGATCCCATGTGTCTTCACCTTTTGTGCCAATCTGCCATGAGGCACTTTGTCAAAGGCTTTACTGAAGTCCATGTAAACAACACCCACCATTCTCCCCTCATCAATCATCATTGTCACTTCCTCAAAAAACTCGATCACGTTCGTGAGGCACGACCTCCCCTTCACAAAACCATGCTGTCTATCACTAATGAGCCCACTCGCTTCCTAATGGGTGCAAATCCTGTCGCTGAGAATTCTCTCCAATAATTTACCTGCTACCGACGTGAGGCTCACCGGCCTATAGTTTCCTGCATTATCCCTGCTTTCTCAAACAGCAATTCTACATTAGCAATTCTCCAGTCTTCCTGGATCTCACCTGTAGCCAATGAGGATAAAAAGATGTCAGTCAATGCCCCAGCAATTTCCTCCCTTGCTTCCCTCAGTATTCTGGGGTAAATCCCATCTGGCCCAGGAGACTTACCTGCCTTAATATCTTTTAAAACACCCAATATCTCCTCCTTTTGAATGCCAACATCACCCAGACTGTCCACACACCTTACCCAAGAATCACCTTCCACAAAGTCCTTTTCTTTGGTGAATACTGATGCAAAATATTAATTTAGTACCTCATCCATTTCCTCTGGCTCAACACATGGATTCCCCCCACTGTCCTTATGTGGTCCAATCCTTTCCCTGGCCACCCTCTTGTTTTTTTACATAATATGCAGCAAGTCTGTGAGGAAGGATGGACAGTTGATAGGGCAAAGTTGCATTCAGTGGAATGCGTTAAAGTGTGTCTGTTTCAAAACAAGGAGTGTCAGGAATCAGGGATATGAACTTAGTGCATGGATCAGTACTTGGAATCACGATGTTATGGCCATTACGGAGACATGGATTTCACAGGGGCAGGAATGGTTGTTAGATGCTCTGGGGTTTAGATGTTTTAAGAAGAATAGGGTGGGAAGTAAAAGAGGAGGGGGAGTGGCAGTGTTAATTAGGGAGTGCACCACCACTGCAGAAAAAGAGGTAGTTGAGGAGGGTTTGTCTACTGAGTCAGTATGGGTGGAAGTCAGAAACAAGAAAGGAGCAGTCACTTTATTGGGAGTTTTCTATAGACCCCCCAATAGCAGCAGAGAGATGGAGGAACAGATTGGGCATCAGATCTTGGAAAAGTGCAGAAGTAACAGAGTTGTTGCCATGGGTGACTTCAACTTCCCTAATAGTGACTGGAACCTCCTTAGTGCAAATGGTTTGGATGGAGCAGATTTTGTCAGGTGTGTACAGGAAGGATTCCTGACTCAATATGTAGATCAGCCGACTGGGGAGGGGGGAGGCCGTATTGGACTTTGTGCTCGGCAACGAACCAGGCCAGGTGTCAGATGTCTTGGTGAGAGAGCATTTCGGTGACAGTGACCACAACTCCTTGACCTTTACCATAGTCATGGAGAGGGATAGGAACAGACAGTATGGGAGGGGAAATTATACTGCTATTACACAGGAGCTGAGGAGCATAAAGTGGGAACAATTGTTCTTGGGGAAATGCACAACAGTAATGTGGGGATTGTTTAAGGAGCACATGATGTGAGTGCTGAATTGTTTTGTCCCACTGAGACGAGGAGGGAATGGTAAGGTGAAGGAGCCGTGGATGACAAGACAAGTGGAGCTTCTAGTCAACAGGAAGAAGGAAGCTTACGTAATGTTGAGGAAGCAAGGATCTGACTCGGCTCTAGAGGGTTACAAGGTAGCCAGGAAGGAACTCAAAAATGGACTGAGGAGAGCTAGAAGGGGGCATGAGAAAGCCCTAGCAGGAAGAATTAGGGAAAACCCCAAGGCGTCCTACACTTATGTGAGAAATAAGAGGATGATCAGAGTGAGAGTAGGGCCGATCAGGGATAGTGGAGGGAACTTGTGCCCAGAGTCTGAAGAGATGGGGAGGCCCAAAATGAATACTTTGCTTCAGTATTCACTAGAGAGAGGGACCTTGTTGCCCATGAGAACAGTGTGAACCAGGTTAATAGACTCGAACAGGTTGATATTAATAAGGAGGATGTGCTGGAAATTTTGAAAAGTAACAGAATAGATAAGTCCCCTGGGCCTCACGGGAAATACCTAAGGTTACTATGGGAAGCGAGGGAGGAGATTGCTGTGCCGTTGGCGATGATCTTTGCGTCTTCACTCTCCACTAGAGTAGTATCGGATGATTGGAGGGAGGAGAATGTTGTTCCCCGATTCAAGAAACGGAATAGGGAAATCCCTGGGAATTATTACAGACCCATCAGTCTTACATCTGTGGTGAGCAAAATATTGGAAAGGATTCTGAGAGATAGGGGGCGGGATTCTCCCAGCCCCGCGCCGGGCCAGAGAATCTGCGAAGCGGAGAATCGGCGTCATTGGCGCCGGAGCGTTTGGCGCGGCACCGGTTGCGGGCCGCTCTAGGCGGCTGGGCTGCCAATTCTCTGGCCCGGCTGGGCCGAGTGGCCGCTCTGAAAAGGTAGAGTCCCGCCGGCGTCATCCACATCTGGTCGCAGCCGGCGGGAACTCTGTGCGCAGGTCAGGGGACGGCCCTTGGCGGGGTGGGGGGGGGGTGGGGGGAGGGGCTCCGACCCCAGAGGGGGCCTCCGATGAGGCCTTGCCCATGGTCGGGGCCCATCGATCGGCAGGCTGGCCTCTTGCTCCCCGGGCCTATTTTCGTACGCGCCCGCCCTGAACTCCCGCACCATGTTGCCTTGGGGCTGGCACGTTGAGGGAGGCCACTGCGCAGGCGCGGGTTCGTGCCGGATGGGAGGCTGGAGCGGTGCAAACCACTCCAGCATCGTGCTAGCTGCCTGTAGGGGCCAGAATCGATACTCCCAGCAACCTGTTCATGTCGTCGTGAAACGCGATGGTGTTTCTGACGGCGTGGACATTCTGCCACCGAATGGGAGAATCCCGCCCAGTATTTATGATTATTTAGAAAAACATAGTTTGATTAAAGATAGTCAGTATGGCTTTGTGAGGGGCAGGTCATGCCTCACAAGCCTCATTGAATTATTTGATGAAGGTCGGGCAGTGGATGTGGTGTATATGGATTTCAGTAAGGCATTTGATAAGGTTCCCAATTATAGGCTCATTCAGAAAGTTAGGGGGCATGGGATACAGGGAAACTTGGCTGTCTGGGTACAGAATTGGCTGGCTGAAAGAAGACAGCGAGTGGTAGTGGATGGAAAGTATTTTTCCTGGAGGTCGGTGACCAGTGGTGTCCCACAAGGATCTGTTCTGGGACCTCTGCTCTTTGTGGTTGTTATAAATGACTTTGATGAGGAAGTGGAAGGGTGGGTTAGTAAGTTTGCCAATGACAAGAAGGTTGGTGGAGTTGTAGATAGTGTTGAGGGTTGTTGCAGGTTACAACAGGACATTGACAGGATGCAGAGCTGGATTGAGAAGTGGCGGATGGAGTTCAACCTTGATAAATGTGAAGTGACTCAGGGTTAAAGGCAGGATTCTTGGAAGTGTGGAGGAACAAAGGGGTCTTGGGGTCCACGTACATAGATCCCTCAAAGTTGCCACCCAGGTTGATAGGGTTGCTAAGAAGGCGTATGGTGTGTTGGCTTTCATTAACAGGGAGATTGAGTTTAAGAGCCGCGAGGTTTTGCTGCAGCTTTATAAAACTCTAGTTAGACCACACTTGGAATATTGTGTCCAGTTCTGGTCGCCTCATTATTACATAGATTACATAGAATTTACAGTGCAGAAGGAGGCCATTCGGCCCATCGAGCCTGCACCGGCTCTTGGAAAGAGCACCCTACCCAAGCTCAACACCTCCACCCTATCCCCATAACACAGTAACCCCACCCAACACTAAGGGCAATTTTGGACACTAAGGGGAATTTATCATAGCCAATCCACCTAACCCGCACATCTTTGGACTGTGGGAGGAAACCGGAGCACCCGGAGGAAACCCACGCACACACAGGGAGGATGTGCAGACTCCGCACAGACAGTGACCCAAGCTGGAATCGAACCTGGGACCCTGGAGCTGTGAAGCGATTGTGCTATCCACAATGCTCCCATGCTGCCCCTTAATTATAGGAAGGATGTGGCTGCTTTGGAAAGGACACAGAGGAGATTTACCAGGATGCTGCCTGGACTGGAGGGCATGTCTCATGAAGAAAGGTTGAGGGAGCTAGGGCTTTTCTCACTGGAGTGAAGAAGGCAGAGAGGTGACTTGATAGAGGTGTACAAGTTGATGAGAGGCATGGATAGAGTGGATAACCAGAGACTTTTTCCCCAGGGTGGAAATGGCTGTCAAGAGGGCGAATAATTTTAAGGTGATTGGAGGAAGGTATAGGGGAGATGTCAGAGGCCGGTTCTTTATACAGAGAGTGGTGGATGTGTGGAATGCACTGCCAGCAGAGGTGGTGGAGTCAGTTAGGGACATTTAAGCGACTCTTAGACAGGCACATGTACAGCAATAAATTGAAGGGGTGTAGGTTAGGTTGATCTTAGATTAGGATAAATGGTTGGCACAGCATCGTGGGCTGAAGGGACTGCACTATGCTGTACTGTTCTATGATCTATGAATATAAATCTTTGGGATCTACCTTAATCCTACTTGCCAAGGAATGAAGCCTCTTCCACCAGAAAAACATTTTATAAACTTGGGCTGGCATAAGTGATTTTCTAACCTTTTAAATTAATGGCCACAGCACACATTGTATATCAAAATTTCTAATAAGAGATAAACTTTCTTACTTTTAACACTACATTTTCAGTCTGAGATAGGAAGCTGTCGAATGCCAAATACAGGTAGGAATGCTTGCGCTATTCTGTGCACAGTCACTCACTTGTAGCTGATAGTTGAAACTTCAGTGCATCTGTATTCTATGATGCCAGCTGCCATTTTGTAATGTTAGGAGGAGCTAGGCAGCAGAATCTCCGTTCCATAACATTGGAAAGTGCTCAGAAGATGCATCTTTTCGAAATTCAGCCTTGCAAAAGACTGCAATCATACTTGGGAAGTGAGATTAAGTGAGGCTGGCTGCAAACCCTTTTTAAGATTGGGATATGTTAAAATTTATTGAGGCTCACTCCAAATTAGTTAGATCAAATAAGCCTCTTTTTTGGCTTGGTGTGAACTCCTGAGCACCGACAGGAAATGACATCATTGATCACTCCAAGCAGCCAAGATTGTCTCCCGCTTAGCCATTCCAGTAATACTTCAGCGCACACAAATGGCTTCTTTGATGTAGCCTCATTGGATGTGTCTTAACAACTGTCCGCATTCAGTCATTCACAAGTTCCAAAACAGATTCCGGTTCCGTGTTCAACAGGATTACAGTTAAAATGGGGGAAATTGAAGTTGTAATCACGTACATTATTTTAAGCTTCAGTATTGCTGAAAAAGTTTTTAATCTTGCACTCAATAGGACACTTTGCAAGAACACCAGTTATAATAATAATCTTTATTCGTGTCACATGTAGGCTTACATTAACACTGCAATTAAGTTATTGTGAAAATCCCCTAGTCACCACACTCCGGCACCTGTTCGGGTACACTGAAGGAGAATTCAGAATATCCAATTCACTTCACAAACACGTCCTTCAAGACTTGTGGGAGGAAACTGGAGCACCCGGAGGAAGCCCGTGCCGACTCTGCACAGACAGTGACCAAAGCCAGGAATCGAACCTGGGTCCCTGGCGCTGTGAAGCAACCAGGGGAAAACAACAATTTACGCTGCATGAGAAGAGAATACAGATCGATTGATTTGCAAGTGGCCTTTGATTGTTTAATGATGTGGAGGAGGCTGGCGGTCAACGATCATAGATTTATTTACACTATTTACAAATGTTTGCAGAACGCAGCATATTGCTCCCAGTACAATCCTAGCAGGGAGGGCGAAACACACCAGGCCCTGTTTTGGACCCGCTTTTATGTTAGCTGATAACGACCGGCAGGTTGTTGGCCTCAGCCCCCTACCTGAGAAGCTCGTATTCCGCGAATCCCACGGGGAGATTGATAATTGTTTCTCCCTGGTCCTCGTGGGGGTTATGATGGATTGCTAGGGGTGTGGCCATGGAGAATCCACCAGTTGATGGTGAGGGACAGATTTGGCACTTATCTGTTGTGTGTTGCAGGCAGCCTCAAATCGGGAGGGAGAATTAAGCTTACATAAAAATAAACAGTGAAGACGTGACTTGGTTGTTTGAGCACTTGATACACACCAAGGATTGTTCATCCCATCATACACTGACATAGGTGACATTTTATTTGTCTTTATTGTATTCATTCCAATTGTTCTCAACTTGGCTACTGGATAACAAAATAACACGAAAGAAGAGAAAGCTGGATTTGTCCCACTCTCAATTAAAGCAGTCGCCCTTTACAAGTCTGTGGGTTGGATTTTAATCGGGGCAGATGAACATGGGACTTTCACTCCTTATTCTGCCGTGACCCTAAATCATTCTCTTGGGCAAGAGCCCTTGAAGAATGAGCTGCCCACCAGGTCTCCGCTTCACAAAGGAAGCCAGCCAGAGACATGTGTCAATGCTGCGACTGCAAATACTAGTTGCACTGCCAGAAAGAGGAGAACCACCATTATTGGTTCCTCAAGTCTCCAAAGATTAGCCCAAAAAGTGTTATTAAAACCTGAGAATGAGCCAAGTCCTAAAGAGGATAAGTAACTACAGTGCCAATTGTCAAGCTGCATTGCTCTAACATAGATATATACAGGCTATCCAACAACACACAGGTTGCATCTATATAGTGCCTTTAACATAGTAAAGCATTAAAGACACTTCATAGGAGCATTAGAACCAAAGAACTCCTATAGTGCAGAAGTAGGTCATTCGGCCCATCGAGTCTGCACTGACCCTCTAAAAGAGCACCCTGCCTAGGCCCACTTCCCCGCCCCCAACCCTATCCTTGCAACCCCATAACCCCCACCTAATCTACACATCTTTGGACACTAAGGGCTGGATTCTTCAGCCCCGCCCGTTGCAAGATCACCACGGCGAGACGCAGACAATGGAAAAGTCCATTAATCTCGGGTGGGATTCTTTGGTCACATTAAGGGGCAATTTATCATGGCTAATCCACCTAACCTGCACACCTTTGGACCATGGGAGGAAACCAGAGCACTTGGAGGAAACCCACGCACACTCGGAGAGAAAGTGCAAACTCCACACAGTCACCCGATGCCAGAATTGAACCCAGGTCCCTAGCGCTGTGAGGCAGCAGTGCTAACCACTGCTGTCAGGTTCAGCATTATCAGACAAAGAAAATGATTGTAGGAGAGATGACCAACTCTCAGCCTTTTGCAATATAAACAAAAACATAACACAACTGACTGTTTCAGTACTATGAAACATTTTGACGAGTCTCATTAACTGTGCAGATGCACCGCAATAGCTGTTGTTCCAAATGCGTGAAGGTTTATGTTCTCTGGATGACCAGGCTCTGCCTGTGGACATCCAACGTCTCCGGGGCAGACAAAGAAGTACTGACTGCAGATGTGTTGACACTGGGAGCAGCAGTGTGGGAACCCACAACCTGCAGATATGAAAGCCCAGCTGGGAGGAACAGACTGCCTTCTTTCACTTGAGCCTCCTAGGGTTCTTGCACCATGCAGGTATCCAGCCATCCGAAGTATGCAAGGATGAAAGGCTGCTGCACAGATGTCACCTGCTGGGGTTCAGCAACATAGTCAGAAGTGTCATGTTCAGCAGCTGGCAATGTGGTATCCCACCAGTTCTGGCACACATGCTCTCAGAGTTTGGGGGGGGGGGGGGGGGGGGGAGACACCTACAACAGAGCTTCCTAATGAGACTACATTAAAGGGAATTCGGCATTCGGTCTGTCATACTACATTAACCCTAGGCAGGATTTATCACACATCCCTAAGGAAGATCAGTCCTATTGATGCAACAGGACTCTCAAGTTCATGCACACTCTGCCAACACATGGACACACTTAACACTTAAAGCTAACTACCATAATGTTACACAAATAAACTCCACCATGTGTAGTCCAAGGTTTTAGGTACCCCAAGGAAAGCTACAAACCTCTCACAGGAGTCACATTCATATCTCACACTTTGTGTTTATTTTTTGCCACATGCTTAGAGATGTTTTTACTTAAGTTTAAAAAGTGATGGTTGTAAGAAAAAGGTTGATTCACTTAAAGGAAGAAAACTCGCAGTCCCACACAGAAATATACACTGGTGGCATAAACGGGCAAAACCTCTAATAATAAGCACTTCTTCCAATTAATTTATGTAATTCTGGACTTGTAAAGAATTCAAACTTTGTTAACGGGGAGAAAAACAATTCCGATCATCCATAGCAGAACTTCCCAACATTACTTATTACACACCTCCTTCCAGATCTACCAGCAGCCCAAACATTTTAAGTCGTCCATTGTACAAAAATGATAGATTATAAGACAAACTGGCCACATTGTGACAGACGAGGTTTGTTCGAGCATGGGCCCATAATGTTTGAAATCATGGCTGAATTCTCTGTCCGCTCCACTGTGAGCAATTTTTTTTGCTGACAGTGCACCCCCACCCGTGGGTTTCTTGGCAGTATGGGGTGGCTTTAATGGGAAATCCGTTGGGGGACTGGAGAATTGAGCCCGATAGGTGATAACTTGAGTAGTAGTTTGTTTTTCTACAAATTGGCTCCACTCTCCTCCTAACTTCCACTAATGTCCACCAGTCTCTGTTCCTCAAAAAATATTCTCTAAATCCTTCTTTTTGAGCAGGAATTGGTCATCCCCTACTAATCTCTCCCTCTGTTGCAGCCGATACAAAATTGAATGTGAGGGTGAGCTGTGAGGAGGATGCAGAGATGCTTCAGCGGGATTTGGACAGGCTGGGTGAGTGGGCATATGCATGGCAAATGCAGTATAATGCGGATAAATGTGAGGTTATCTACTTCGGTAGCAAAAATTAGAAGGCAGATTATTATTTGAATGGGTGTAAATTGAGAGAGGTGTATACTCAGTGAGACTTTGGTGTCCTTGTGCATCAGTCTCTGAAAGTAAGAACGCAGGTACAGCAGGCAATAAAGAACGCAAATGATATGTTGGCCTTCAAAGTGAGATGAGTTGAGTATAGGAATAGAGATGTTTTACTGCAATTGTATAGGGCATTGGTGAGGCCACACCTGGAGCATTGTGTGCAGTTTTGGTGTTCTTATCTGAGGAAGGATGTTCTTGCTATGGAGGGAGTGCAAAGGTTTACCAAGCAGATTCCTGGGTTGGCGGACTGTCATATGCGGAAAGATTAAATCGGTTAGGATTATATTCATTGGATTTTAGAAGAGTGAGAGGGGATCTCACAGAAATTTACAAAATTCTAACAGGATTAGACAGGGTGGATTCAGAAAGTTCACAATGGTCGGGGAGTCCAAAATTAGGGGTCATAGTTTGAGTATAATGGGTAAACCTTTGAGGACTGAGGTGAGGAGAACTTTCTTCACCCAGAGAGTGGTGAATCTGTGGAATTCAATACCGGAAAAAGTAGTTAAAGCCAAAATGTTGTGTAATTTCAAGAATAAATTAGATTTTGCTCTTGGGGCTAAAGGGATCAAGGGATTTGAGGGGAATGTGGGATCAGGGTGTTGAACTTGATGATCATTAATGATCATAATGAATGGCAGAGCAGGATTGTTGGGCCAAATGGCCACCTCTTGCTTCTATTTTCTATGTTTCTATTCCTTTCCCTGTCAACTTCCATTGATGAAGTCCCTTGGGATGCTTTTCATTGTGTTAAAGATTCTGCATGAATGCACGCTTTTGTTTGAATTTGCTGTTCAGGTTTTTGAGTTGTACCTGCGCATCAATCAGTTGAACTTTCTTCATCAAGCCAATACTCTTTAAATGTTAATACCATTATTCATAGGTTTCTATAAAATGTAAAGGAAAATTTGTTAATGGAGTGTTAAATGATGTGTAGATTATGATTCTATGATATTGAGAGTTAGATTCTATTTCTCAAAGTAAATTCTGAATTTTATTTTAAAAAATCAGTGATTTTTCAGTACAGTGTCTCACTCTGCATTATATGGTACATCAAACATCTCTTTCATCAAAGGAAACCTAAAACTAATTGTAAACAGCCAATTAGCGACCTCCTCCCACTGCTGCGGGCATTTTGCCAGCTGTTGGTGGGTCTGTCATTACATGGGGAGACTGCTTGACAAACCAAGACTGTCTCCCAATGGGCTGGGGGGAGGGTGGTGCTCTCTGTTTTGGACACTCTCGTGCCCACAAAAGGATCTCCCATTGATAATGCCTTTCCCCACATCAACATGTACATCTGTGACAACATGCCAACCCTCCTCCCTCCCCAACCCTTACCCCCCACCCCACCCAGGGCCTTCCTGACTGGCCGTAGCACATCCAGCCCCTGCATATCTGACCTTGCTGCTTGCATGCCAATCAATAGGTCCTCAACCTCCAGGTGCAGCCCCAGAACTGATTGCTGTTGGCCAGCTGCTTATAGCAGAATGCTGCTCCAATTTTCAGTCCTGGCAGTGGGATTCCGATTGCCTCCGTCAAATCCAGCCCCCGAACTCTGTTTTCCTCTCTACCGATGCTGTGTAACCTTGTGAGCATTTTCAGCATTTTCTGAAAGTTTCCAGCATCCGTGGCACTTTGTTTTAGTCTTGGCTTTAAGGAGTTCCCTGTGCATTCAGCAGTGCAGCAGGATGCGTAAAGTAACATTCACACCACCCTGTCACCAACTTTGATAGCATTAAAGTGATTACCTTCTCAAGAGCAACAACATGGTATTTTTCAGACAATGCTGGTTGACGTGCATTTCTGACTGGTGTGATGTTACCAAACTCCAATTAACAAGATGAAAGACAACAAGCTTTGTTCATATTGTTGGTGCGACACCACATTAAACTCCAGCCAGTATTTGGCATAAGTAAAGAAAAAGATACTTAACATTGAGTTCCACAGATGCAAGGCAATGTTATTAAGTATTTAAGGGTCATGTCAGCAAGCTGTGAAGATGATTTTATTTCTCTCATTGAAAACCTCGGAAAGTAATTACAAAACCCTAAAGTGGAATTGGCCTGCAGCCACATCAGAAGCCCTTTTTCCGAGGCAATTTGCAGAAAGAAAGGAAGACTTGACAGTGCTTCTCGCAACCTCAGGACATCGCAAAGTGCTTTTCAACCAATAAAGTACTTTTGAAGTGTAGTCACTGTTGTAATATTCTGGTATTGTAACACATTGTGGCGCATTGGAAGCTGCATCAGAATCGTTACAACAGCTTGCACCAACATAGCGCCTTTAACACAATAGAACATCCCACATGTGGCTTTTTAAACAGGTCCTGAATGCCTGTGTGCGTTACTTAGCAGAAATTTTTTGATGTTTCCTAAGCAGCTTTTCTACAAATGATCCCTCATTGTGTACTAAAAGCGCTCTACCTGCTGTAACTACTGCACACTCGATTCAGTGCCAGCTTCAACAGCAGGTTTAAAAGGAAGGAAAACTGAACCACCTACAGTAAATGTTTTTCTGCTTATTTCCCAGGGGCTTGTAGGAATTCAGCAGTGCACCATACAGTACTTAAATTATACTTGTCCACTGTCAATTTCTGTCAGATGCATATTTTTTTATTAGCACATAAATTGTTTGAGCTGAAATTTCCATCTGCTGGACATCTGTAATTCTGTCTATTGTATTTTTCTGATGTGCCTTTAGTCAGATAATGAAAACAGTCATCAGAAAAAGCTATTTCATTTGGACCATTTTTTTTGAATACCTGAAAGCATTAATGTGTGTAGAATGTAACCTCTTCACCTGCCTTCCCTCGGAACAAATTAGGATTAGTTTCTGGAAATGAAGTTTGCATGTCAAACAATTTAACATCAAAACATTCCTTTTGACTCGACCATGCTGCAATCAGATCTACTTCATATCCATTACTGTGCACAGAATTACGTTTGTGTGCCCCGCAATATAGATAAAGAAGAACAGATGAACGGAAGTATATTACAAAACTCCAGCACACTCAAGGGGCGAAGATTATATGAATTGTGAGAGCCAAGCCTTGGCCATTTCGAGAGCATCATTCTGCCTCCAGAGAGATCATTATAGCCTTGAAGCCAACTGCTTTCTGATTCCTTATGCTTCTATGCTTTTCCATTTGTGCTTTCCAATTGCAGTTTGTATCTTCCATTACTGCCGTCAATTTCTCCTTACCATAACTAACAACCACCATCATAAGAGCTGAGATCCCCAGGGTGGCTTGCTGTCCAATCATGAGATGGGGAGTGTTGACAAGTCTCTGCTGCCACTTCAGGGTCATAACATCAGCTGATAGAAGCAGAGAGCTTTATATTCTACAGCTGTCAAACTGCAAAAGATACTGGATGGAACTTTCCATTAAAATGGCAAAGTATTGGGTGGCTCAGTGGCACAATGGTTAGCACTGCTGCCCACGGCGCTGAAGACCCAGGTTCGATCCTGACCCTGGGTTACTGTCTGTGTGGAGTTTGCACACTTTCCCCGTGTCTGGGTGGGTTTCACCCCCACAACCCTAAGATGTGCAGGTTAGGTGGATTGGCCACACTAAATTGCTCTTGAAAAAAAGGCAAAGTATCAAGGGCGGGATTCTCTGATCCTAATGCTAAATGTTGAGTCTGTCGTAAATTCCGTTGCGTTTCCCGACGGCGTCAGCATGGCCTCAGGATCAGCAATTCTGGCCTCTACAGGGAGCCAGCACGGCACTGGAGTGATCCACACCGTTCCAGCTGCTGATCCCGGCATCAGATGGGCGCCATGGGGTCCAAGCATGTGCAGTGGCACCGGCGCCAACGTGCACATGCGCAGTGGGACCCACACGATTTCTGCGCATGCGCAGTGTCACCCTTCTCAACGCCGGCCCCTTGCAACATGGCGTAGAGCTACAGGGGCCGGCGCGAAACAAAGGAGGCCCCCAGCCCGAGAGGCTGGCCTGCCGATTGGTGGGCCCCGATCGCGGGCCAGGCCACAGCGGAGGCCCCGCCTGGGGTCAGACACCCCCTCCCCCCCCCCCCCCCCCCCCCCCCGCCACAGGCCACCCCCGGACCCTTCAACGCCGAGGTCCCGCCGGCTAAGACCAGTTTAGAACGGCACCAGCGGGACTCAGGTTTTTCGGTACAGCCATTTGGCCCATCCCGGGCGGAGAATCACCGGGGGGCCCCGTAGAGCGGTCCCTGGCCGGCGCTGCACTGACCGTGCCGGCGCCAATGGCGCCGATTCTACGCTCTGCGGCATGGCGTGATTCCCACCGGTCGCGGCGATTCTCCGGCCCGGCCTCAGGTTCCGACTGAAAACTGGAGTGTTTCCAGAAACAGAGCCAAGTTTTATGACCAGGTCTTCTGACACTCTGGCAGGATGGGGCCAGATACAGCTGGCAAGGCTGGCTCCACAGAGATCGGGCTGTCTAACTCCATCCCAAGATTTAGCAGCCATAACAGGAATTGCGCCCTTGGCTCACCGACCCTCAAAATAATGCCCACTGTATCTTGTGCAGATGTAACACTGAGTGATCATGGAAGCACCCGATTCCAAGTGCCTTGAAATAATTGTTATTTGTTGTCATATTCTTGTACCACGTAATCTGTGAAGTTAATGTTACTTTGTTTTGCTTTTGCAATGACAGCTTCATAGAATATTGGTAACAAGAACTTCTGTGGAGTGGATGAGATAAGAATTCCTATCATGTCGCATCGATTCAGTGATGGGCTTATTAAGTTTGCAGGAAGAGATCCTGCTCAAAATGAACTGATCATCAAAACTAACCAACAACTAGAAAACAGCAGCACACCATCAACCAGAGAATTCCTGACCACCATGCAGTCAACTCAATTGCTCCATTGAACGTTTAGCCAGTTTTGTTGACTGCATTGCTATTCAATCCATTTCTTTTTTCTATTTGTGTCATCTCATGTGTGCTCTGCCTGAAGGCAGGTCAGACTGGTTCATTTTCTGCTGATGCTTCATTCGGAGGTAGCTTCTTTTCATTGGTGCTTTGCTATGGTTTGCCTCTCTCTCAGGTGAAGAGATAGTTTCCAAGTGTACCTCAGCCAGAACAAGAATAGGAACTGTGCTGTTTTGAACCACACGCTAGCCATTCAGCCAATTGAGCTATTGTATTACTAAAATAATAAATATATTCAAAATTATGTTATTCCTTTAAATAAACCGAACCTGATACAAAAACTCAAGGCTCTGCACTAATTCCCACCACCGAATCTGCCTTTGCCTTGGGGGCTGGAATTGCATATTCACTGTGCCTTACACAGTTGTTACCTCCATTTTCCTTCCCATTAATGTCCCGGGTCTTTACAAGTAGTACCTCCGTGTCCCTCAGCCCCACTTCAGGGAATCTCTGTACATGCGCATGCTATTGATATTCCCGAGGTTCCAATTTTTCTTTGCTGCTCCCCAATCTGACAAGAGTCTAACTCCTGGTTTAACTTCAGTATGCTTATATTAAAGCGATCCCTGAACACTGCATCGATTTCATAGAATTTACAGTGCAGAAGGAGGCCATTCGGCCAGTAGGGTCTGCACCGCCTCTTGGAAAGAGCACCCTACCCAAGCCCACATCTCCACCCCATAACCCAGTAACTCCACCTCACCCTAAGGGCAATTTTGGACACTAAGGGCAATTTAGCATGGCCAATCCACCTGACCTGCACATCTTTGGATTGTGGGAGGAAACCGGAGCACACGGAGGAACCCACGCACACACGGGGAGAACGTGCAGACTCCGCACAGACAGTGACCCAAATGTCAGCCGTCCTTTATCCCAGTATTTGTATATTCCTGGAAGGTGAAATCCATAAATCCATCTGGGACATTACACATGGGATACTTTTTGTTGAGATGATACTCATCTCTCATTAACTCCCATTGTCTCCACCAGATATGGCAATTAGGTTTTCAATATTTTAGATATATCCTTGTCTGGAAATAGAGTGGGGTTCCATTGTCTTTCTCAGTGTATAACCGCCAACCCCCACCCCCAGAAATTCAGCCAGTGACTAACTTTACATCCTCAGCCATATTTAGCTTATTCAAAGTTGAGTATTTGTAGACATAATTCGGTGCTTTTCCTTCATTATTATGACAGTAATATGAGACCTGAGCAGTGGCATGGGTCCCAAGGATAAACTTCTGTGTTGTGCCTGCAACTTTCTGGTGCACTAGACATTCAGAAGAACAAAGAGTTCACAGCCAGTGTGGACAGGTAATTGACTTAGAGTGCCAAGCCCGGGTTAGGTAAAATGATAGTTGAGCGTCAGAGACGTTAGTAATTCACAGCACTCAGGAGGGGAAACTCTAAACCTGCCACCTGCAATTGGCCTTCAACAACACCATGGAGATTGACAAGTGCAATGTGAACTGTACTGCTATCAAAATCTGTACTAGAATTTATATTGAAACTACCCATATGTTTATTGATGGAACTAGGTATTAAATTAAAATGTGCTTCCACATCCCACATCTAACTATTCTACACTCGTTTCCATACAAGGCCAGTCCGATGAACAGAATAATCACTGAAGATCATATACGTCATGCAGGTGAAGTAATGTGATCAGATATTTTCTGAAAGAACGGATATATGTTTTAATACGCATGTATACCCCTTCCATCACCCTCCCTGAGGTTCAGCTATCACGGGATTGTCGCTGTTCGGAGGCAAATGCAGTATCGATGATGAGCATTGAGATGTGACTATGAAGAGGTTGAGGTTGAGGTGTGTAAAATTATATTTTGGAAGGTAAAGGTGAACTTTTCTAACACCCAGATGGGGGTTATATAGCCAAATGATCTCGCATTAAACCAGAGAGACAAGGCTTCCCTGACCAGCAGCATCTTTGCTGCACCACTGCCCTTTTTAGTCATTAGTGCTGAGCTCAGCTTCTGGTATCTCATCTTTGAAGCAGCGGGTTCAGCTCCCATCTGGTGTAATCTGAGCTCATACCTAACACTGCGACCATGGTGCACTGTTGGTGGGATAGTTCTGAGGAAAAAATATTAAACGGAGGCCTTTTCTGTCTGCCCAGATGGTGGATGCGGAATTCCGAATTCAAATTTTGGAAATTGGTAACCCTCAAGTCATTCTCAATATTATTCCCTCCCCAAAGAAATCCACTCCGATAAGTTCATGAGTGAACAATGTGCATTTTTAAATAATCAGAATAACCTGCTCATTGCACACAAATTAATAAATCATGTACTGCAATTCAAAAGTTCTATGTATTTCATAAGTGAAATGAAGTGGTTGAGATTAATGGTATGATACCAACAGGTAAGTGTTTTCCACAGTGCATAAAGTTACAATATTATCATACACTTTCAATCTGAGTTGGAATGAGGCTGAAACTTCAAAGCATTCGTTTTTGTTCTTGTAAGTTTGCTGCAACTAACTGCTTGCTCAAAGTTTCTACTCAGTAATTCCCAATAGGGTGAATCCAGTCCCAAATGGCAATAACCTTAGCCAAGCAACCAAGACTTTGATAGCCTGCCAACTGGAGATGCGCAGCAAGTTTAAAATTCCAAGTTCAGAGTGGTTTGAATTGGGACAAAATTCAAACATTCCAAAAAATATTAATGTTGGCCCAGTTAGAATCATTTTATGTTGTGAGTGCAGAGCAACAATTTGCTGGTTTGTGTTTTTGTTTATAGGCAACGGTATCTTATTTGTTTTTATTTGTCTCTGTTTGGGTGAATGGTACCACTGTTGCCTCTGGAGAAGGGTTCAAACATTACATCTAGTTTTGACACATCATCCGGACTGATATTTACAGGTCCTGTTCAGGTAGCAGGAAAAGGTCCAAAGGCATTGTTTGAAGACATGCTTGGGAATTCTCCAGGTATCATGACCACCATATACCTTTCAACCATTCCACCAAACACAGCAAACTGTGTTTATCTCACTTCTGGTGATGGGATCTTGCTTGGTTCTAATTGGTAGGCAGTACACTTCCAAAGTAATTCATTATCTGCCAATCACATTGCACTTATCCCTTTGATATGAAATGTGCTGTGCGAATACAGTTCTGAGGAGAATATCAAAAGAATCAAAAGATGGGGGTGATTTAATTTTTCTTTGCCTCTGTGATAATTTTTCGTTAATTGTAGTAGTTCAATGTTGGGTTTTTTATGGTTATGCAATGGCTCTGCACACTCAGTTGTGAGGCAGTTGAATGAAGAATATATACTTGATTTCCACGTAGTCTAGTGGAGGAAATTTGTGAGCAAGTGATGGCAATACATCTGATTCCCTTGTGATATGATGAAGGCTACGTGTTTGACTTCTTGGGATAGTCTAATGATAAAATATGAATTATTCCTCAGTGGTCTAGTTATAGAAATGGACGGGGTGGGGATCGTAGTGATGATGGCAATCTATAGAATTCCCTGAGTGTCACATGCTAATTCTAATGGCTCTTTAGCAGTCCAATGTTGGGAATGCAGGTGATTTTAGTGCAGCGATGAATGCAAAGCATATATTTTAGTGAGGGGATGTTTGTAAGATTTCAGTTTCTTATTTGGCTTTGCAACTCTGTATTTTTGGATCGTCCATATTTAAATTCATTGCAATGTTAACACTAGTGATCAGAATAGAACATCTGGGCCGGAATTCTCTGGCTGTTCATGCCAGTGGGATTCTCTGGTCCCACTGGCAGCGCACCACCTTCCGTGGGTTTCCCGGCAGCATGGGGTGGCTTTAATCGGAATTCCCATTGACAGCAGCGAAGCAGAGAATCCCGCCACCAAGAAACACGTGACTGGGAGTCCGGACAATCCCGCCCTTGATTATTCTTCATGCTGATTTATTCCCCCTCACCATTCCCGGTAGAATTAATAGGGAATAATTCCATGACTGTTTCTTGTGTGATACCTCAACCTTCAGGTCTGCTCTGGATATTCTGTTAAGGTTCAGTGTCCTGGAACACTCCAATGAAGTGGCCCCTACAGTCAGAGTTTCACCTTATCTATCCAGGCCCATATCATTAAGTCTCATCATCTTGTGTTGTGCATAATGATATTTCACATACACTCCGCGAGCAACTCTCCTGTTCTCTAGAAGGCTGACAGATAAATGTTTGAGGCAACAATTCCAAATGGAGAAATAAAGAACATTTATGTAGAGCCATTTACGGTCTCAGCATTTCACATCTAATGAGGTATCTCTTTGAATTGTACACAGTGTTGTACAGTAGGGAAATACAAAGGCTTATTCGTGCATATGAAGGAAGGAAATGCATTTATGTGGCACCTTTCAGAACCTCGGAGCATCCCAAACACAATTCCTAGCCAATGCAGCATTATTTTGAAATGTAGTCACTGATCCAAGGTCCCACAAACAATAGTGTAATAAATTACAATGTAATCTGTGTGTACTGATGTTAGTTGAGGGATAGATGCCACCTGTACTTTTCTGAATAGTGCTGTGGGTCTGAGAGGGCAGATGGGGCCTCCGTCAAACATCCCATGTGAAAAGCCATCACCTTTGACAGTGCAGTACTCCCACAGGGCTGCACTAAAGTGTCAGCCTGGATTATGTGCTCAACTCTGACAGGTGAGATTCTGCCACTGAGAGAAGGCTGACCTCCAAATAATATACAAAAGATCAGAGGTGGAATGGGCTTGGGGGGTACAAACCTGAGAAGATTGCAGAGATAGGGCTTCGCAAGATCATGAAAATTAGGGTAGGGAGACTGAGTTTTATTTCAATATGTTGAAAAACAGGGAACCTGTGTAGGACAGGATAAAAGCTGTCATATTCCGGAAAAATGGACCATGAGGAATGAAAGACCAAAAGAGGATCAAAATGATAAAGGCATGACTAGGGATCTCAGTAATTTCGAGGCCATGGTAGGAGCAGAAGTGACCAATGCTACACAGGATGAAACAGGCAGTCAGTGAGTCCCCGGTTGGATCAGGTGAGTTGGGGCTGGGGAGTGTTTGAGACTCAGTCCTGAATTAGGTTTTTGCCTAGTCTGGTTCAGTACAGAATGGGAATGCAATTCCTGAGAAGGGTGTCTTTGACCAGTATCTTCCTTTCTGATGTATAAGTTGGAGAGGAAACAAA